>NC_088114.1:9074696-9377727 GCF_036370855.1 Dromaius novaehollandiae
AGAGTTACGGTCGGAGTTGGTACCACGATCTGGCATGTTTTGCCTCTCGCTCCTGTGCTCGGCAGCTCCCTAAGGCCTCCCTCGCGTCGGTGTCTGGATGTAGTCACTTTTTTAAGGACAGGGCGGGGGCCGCAGAGGCCGTGCCGAGGTGGGAAGGAGAGCTGTGCAGCCCACCTGGAAGGTGCTGGAGGCTTCAGCTAGTCGCAGTCGGCGGGTACCTCCCCGCTCCCGGTCTGCCGCTCATCTTTCTTAAAGGCGTAGTGCTGGAAACAGATCTAATAACAATACAGAGTGCCTGGGAAATGCGGGCTGTAGCTCTTATGATCCTTGCTGAAAAGGGCCTTGGAGATTTTAGCTTTCATTTTCCTCAGGCCTCGGAGATAGATGTGTTCACATAACCCTGCTGTTCTATCATTCGTATCGGTAACACGCTTGCTGCCAAGATCTGGCATTTCCTGATTAAAAAAACCTCATGCCTAAAAATTGCTAGCTGTGAGGGGGTTTTGACTGAGACAACTGTTTTCTCTGCAGACACCTGGTGTGGATGGTGGTTGTGGATCTCAGGCCCTCCTGGGATGAGGGGGCAGCTACCCTCTGCCATCCCCTTCTGCCCAGCGGTTAGGTGGCCTGATCCGGGTGCTCTTGCTGCCTCTGCTCTTTCTCTTTCCTCCCTTCTTTCTGTCTTTTTTTTTAACACAACAAAAAGTTCACGTATTTAACCTTCAGAGGCGTTCCTGTTGGACGCGGTGCCCCTTGCCAACAGGATGGGGCTGCCTCTGAGGAACCAAGTCTGGGAGCGAGGTGGAACTTCTCCCAGGAGGCTGGGTTTATCTGCTCCACCGTCCTCACCCCAGTCCGGAGGGAGGATCATCTTGAATTTGGAGTGAAGGGAGTCTCCTACGGCAGCAGATACAAGCACCTCTCAAAATAGCCTCCTAAATACCCGCCGGTATTATCCTGGGTCCAAAAGTCAGAGGAGAATTTTTAGCCCATCAAGTTACCGAGAACAAATGTAGGCTGTGTTTTACCCTCATTCAGTAAAATAAAAACCAAGCCAAAATGTTTTGTAAAAATTAGTCTTTGATCTTTCGTACTGCACAGCCTGTGTTAGTGGTCACAGCTGTCCGATTCTCCCAGCCCCTTTCTGCTCTCCCCGGTGCCTTCTTTGCATCGGTGAGGTTTCAGCGATGTCAGGGGAGCAGGTCCAGGTTTATACCCGCAGTTTGGCAAACGCCTACTGTTTAAAAATGATGGGTCAGGCTCCAGAAAATAACGTGATTTTTCTTAAAGAGTCATGATTTGAGGGTTTTTTTTGTTGTTGTTGTTCTGCTTTTACTCTTTACTGCTGATGGGTGCTTTTCAGGTGTTTTGACGTGTCCATGAGGTCTGGAGGTCAGGGAAAGCCGAGACTTCCATTCAAACACAGGACTCCAGGAAACAAAGCTGTTTAAGGGAAACTTTATCAGCGATTGCTCTTGCTGTCAGTCAGGGTGCACCCAGAGGGGGTTCTCTTTCCCGGCAGAAGCCCTGAAGCTCTCCATGTGTATAAAATGAAATAATTGTCAATATTGTGAGGCTCATATTAAAATCCTGAGAGTTGGCAGCATTGCACCTTGGTAAGAACAGAGTGCCATTGCTTCATCTCTTATTTTTACCAAGTCTGTAGGCAGAATAGAAAACTGCCTACCCTAAGAGAGTTTGGTTTTAGCTTAAAACTGTGATACCAACAAGGCAGCCAAGCGTTCCAGCTCATAGCGAGCTAATATTTTATACTGATGGTTGGATTAGTTAAACTGCTCGGCGGGAAGGCCTATGTACGTATGCACTTGCACAAATCCAAACAGTGCTTCCTCATATACATGCAGTAAGTCAGCCAGATACTCCAGTGATTACGGTTTTGTCTTTCTGTTGCCCATGCCTGTGCCTGTTATCATTTATTTGGAAAGTTAATGAAAACAATCTTAGTACAAGGAAAAGCACCCAGCAGAGCAGCCATCAATGCTGCAGAAGTTTCTTCTTGCCTGCTTATAATTAATGTCTCTTCCAGCAGAGAGAGACTTCATGCGGCAACGCAAGCCAGCATATGCATCAGCCTGCTGGAACAGCGATTATGGGTAGTGGCTGGGAGGGAAGGCTGCCTCAGGTGGAGAGAAGCCAGCATGTCTTACCTGGTATCCAGGAAAGCGTGAAAGCCATCTTTTTTTAAAAAAAAAAAAAATCGTTTCAAAAAATGAGTACTTTCACTTCACCTTCCTCTCCCACGTCCATGCCAGCAGCTGTGTGGTGTCGGTTACGCTGTGTGGCTGTTTTAAAAGACTTTCGATGGATTAGAAGTCCACTCTGGTGTGCTTGTGCACAAAGGCCACCTGTGTTGCATTAAAATAGTGAGCAAATGTGTTTTGGAAGTGAAAGATGAAATGAGTACGTTGTTTGTGTTCAGTGTAAAACACACAGACTGTGTGAGTTGGAATTAAATAGGCATTGAACTTAATCAAGGAAGTTGTGTGCAAGATAGAAGAATGACAGAGATAGTGACCTCCACCGAGGTGGTCATGCAGATGTGCTGGAGTATACAGTTCGTATTGGCTCATATTTACAACAAAGTTAAGAGTTGACCAAGTCTTAAAAGTTTCAGGCACCACCCAGTTTACTCATCTAACTTGAGATGTGTCATAGTCTCTGAACTGTTGAATCCCGGCCGACTTCTGCAGGTCTTGGCCGTGGGCTTTGGAGAGGCACTGAGTCACCACATCAGCGCTTTCTGCCAAACTCAGACCAGGGTTTTTCCAGTGCAGGATTTTAGAATTTCTGTGTAGATGGTGAGTTAATGACCCAGCACGTGAATTGCTTCATGAGGCAGCATTAATAATAGTCCTTCTCTTAATCCCATTCCATATTATGTACAAAAACTCCCCACTCAGCATCTGCAACTAAAATGGACAAAATCACAAATGTGAAATTGCAAGCATTCCCTCACTGAGGATGCTGCTCTGACATTTCGAAACAAGTACTTGGCTATTATTTTTAGTGCTGTGCTGAGGATATAAATTGTATCAACAGCAACTGGAGTTGCTGGAAAACTTCCTGCCCAGAGGTTCAGAATGCTGGGAGATAATAATGAAGCCAAAGGCTAATGTTGCTCTTAAATGAGAGGTCACTTTTTCAGATTAGGGGGTGATACTTTTCATACACAAACCTGCATTTTAGTTGATATCTGCCTGGTGTCTGGAGCAGATAGCATTAAAAGCTCTGCCTTAAATGCACATCAGCAGGAAGAGAACACGTTTGACTCAGTGGCCTTATCTGTGTGGAGTATTGTTGGCAGTGCGACTTGCTTTTTCAATACACATTTCTTCCTCTCGCAGCTTTTGCATTGGGACCCCCTTATAACAAATCACCATGTCAGTTAATTGTCCAGGCCTTTTTTCTTTTTCTTTTTTTTTTTTTTTTTAGATTACTAAATGAGGTGGTTAAAACACTAATTACAGGATACCACTGATGGGCCTCTGTTAAGCTGCTGCACTACTGGGAGAGAGACCTATATATATCTCTCTGTTTTCAAGGAAAACATTTCTAGGAGGAGTTAGATTTAATACTGACTGGTGTTTAACTTGCTGTGAGGTTAGATGGCAATGCAAGCTGCTGTAAGCTGGTGCTGCTGTGGGCCCTCAGTCCCAGCCGCGCATCCCCCTTGGCACTGCTCCGTCTGTTCTTGTGCAGTGAGCTGGTCCAGTAAGCTGATCCAGCTGAAAAGTAATTACCATTTTTTGTGTATGGCTTCTCTTCAGCTGGGTCAGCTCTGGGTTTCTGTGTTATTTCATGAATACTAGTGCAGGCACTGAGGAGGAGATGGGAACAGGAGAGCCGGGAGCCCGCATTGTTTGAAGCTCCTGTGGTAGAGCATCCTAGGTATCAAAGATGGAGTAAGTTTATTTCTAATCAACCCGTTCTACATTTCAATCAAAGAGTTTAAATTTATACACATAAATAATTCATGCACTTATTATGCTACACATTCAGCATGCTGAACACACATTATCTTGTCCTTGTCCCACTCTAGCAGACCTATAAGTGCAATCATCCCAGTTTTACTATAGGAAAATAATGCCAATGGTGAGATCGTGGGGCGTTAAAATTGTCAGCAGAATTCTTACAGACTCCAGTGCAACTAGGTTTTCACTTGGAAAAGCTGAGAGAGCTGGCTGTTGCTCTTAATGTAGTACTGGCACGCTGTGGTGCTAGCTCCGTTGAAATGACTGTGTCACCGAAAGGATCGTTAAGATAGGTAGTATCACAAATGAGCGAGTGTGGCATTGACTCGGCGCTTATGGGAATTAATGACCAGACCAAGGCTTGAGTGCAGCATACCTGCAAAGCCATTTTTAATCCACAGGGCAATGCCGCCTCTCATCTGAAAAACAGAGAGCAGTGTGATTGCTGATGTTTTATCCTAACAAATACATCCCTACCACTTACCGAAGGATTAAATGTAATAATAAGCTTGATTGTGTTCATTAAAAAAAAATTGGCTAGCTCCCAAAAGAATATTTTATGCAATATACGTGAGTAAGGCTTTGACTTTGGGTGAAGTGTTGTGCCTTTCTCAGCTTTATGCTCAGTAATTCATTTTCTTTGTTTGATTTTCTTTTTGTCTTAGATGAATCTTGAGTTGTTGTTTTCCAGTTTAAATGAGGCAATTTCTGATAGGTGGGAAATTCCATTTTCTTTTAATTGAAGAGATCATTTAACATTATATATAAAACATTGTATTGTAATAAGTATTACCTGAAATATCTAAAGCAGAGTCCAGATCTGTGTGTGTAATGGGTCTTTCAAGTCTTACAGAGCAGGCATGGTTGATCTGTCCTCCCCGTTGCATGGCTGTGCCTTCCTACAGTCCAGCTGCCATGTTGTTAGCAATCTGCTCACAATATGCACCACAAATCACTATAACACGCAGGACTCCCAGCTCCTTAAAAATAGCTGCCTGGGAGGGGCCTGGACCTGACATGACGTGCCGGCGTTTTGAGGTGGAGCTGGGAGCGCTGCCCGAAGTTGGGATTTTCTGACACTTCCCATTATAAGGCTCCGCTGTCGATCGCTTGTAGCTCTGCCAAGCCTGCTTGCTGCTTGAGCTGAAATTTTCCATGCTATGTGTCTGCCTGCGGCTGATTTTTTTTTTTTTTTTTTTTTTTTTTTTTTGCTTTTGAAAGTTCAACTAAAAAGATTTGGTGCTCTCAAAAATGCGTTGAGGAGGGAAAATAAATTGTTTTGGTCATGTTATAAACACTTGCAAGTGCTATGCTAAGAAAATTGCACGCCTCCATGCTTTGGAGCAAGGATGTGAAATTTGGCTGAGGCTCAACCTTGTGTAAGACAGATGCCTGTTGCTGTCTCCATAAAAGTTGCATCAAATTCAGTCAAGTTGGAATACTCCTGAAAGTATCGTTTTTCACATTCTCAGTATTTCAGAAGAACAAGTCCCCATGCTTACACAGGTAGGCTTTTGAAAGGAAAATACTATTTACCAAGTCATTTGCTGGATATTCTATATGAGGCATTTCCCAAAAGGCAACCCCGTAAAGACAAGTCTTCCATCAGGAGAAGAATGAATGCGCAGAGCTGCTTAGCTGTTGAGATCGCAGGAAACCCCAAGTGTATTTAAAGGGCAGTGATAAGATCAGTGAAAAAATACCCATTCCTGCCTGTCGTCTCTTGAGCGTCATGTAAATCTGTCTGCACTTGCGTTTCATGCTTTTAATTGAAAACATAAAGGTGGGGGGAGCGTTTGAGCACATTAGCTAATTGATTGATTGATTATTTACAAGGAGTCAGAATTAGAGAGACAATGATATCTTTTTAGGGAGGTGTCAAGGCAAATTATATGATTATCAGGTTACCCATCTGCGCCGTTTTCACACGCACAACACAGCCGCACCCATTTGTACTCAATTTTACATCAGAGTTTTTCCTAACACATTTTAAGGGGACTGAAAGTGCCTTTCTCAAAAGCAAAGCAAGAGTGAATTAAGAAAAATTAAGAAAGAAATCCTTTTTTTTTTTTTTTTTTAATGTGACTCCGGCAGCGGGTGCGGGTGCCCGTGAAGGTTTGTGTGCGCTGGACTCGGTGGACTATGACCATGGTTTTGCCAAACGTAGGGGGGCCAGGTCTCTCTCCCGTTTGTCTCTGGGCCAGAGACCGGCCCATCAGGAATGTGTGCTAATGTGCACCATATTCTCGGCCATCTGTTGACCCCATCTGACTCGCTGCTGCCTGGCCGCGGGGCTGCTCTCCCGGGAGAGCCGCGGAGGTCGGGAGGGCACAAAAGCCTTGTTGTGAGCTGCCGAGTGGCAGGACCATCTGTAAGACTTTCTTCCTCTGCTTCTGTTCCAAATCTGCCTTGTTTAGGGTGGTGGGCCAGTATGCTGATGTAACTGGTTTATTCCTAACAAATCAACCCACCCTTCTCCCTGCCCCAGCAGCCGGCAGTGCCATCCCGGCGGGGGCAGACCCCGTGGGGGCAGAGACCCACAAGTCCTCCCCAGTGAGGCTGCTTGCCGACAGCCCTCTAAGCCCATGGGGAAGGGTTGGCCAGAAGTGGTTTCTTGCAGTGAGCTGTGATTTGTGCTAAGTGGTATGAGACCATCTTTTCTCTCTTTTTCTTTTCTTTTTTTTTTTTTTTTTTTTAATCTCCAAGTATTGAAGTCCTGTAGGTATGATTCCCTGAACTTTTGTCTGGGGGTGCTGAGCACAGCTTTCAGATAGGTTGAAAGCGAAGCGCCCTTCTGAGCAGCAGAGGCAAGTTCTCAGCCTCTTCCCACGGTAACGTTCACCTGTGGATGGCTGCTCTGCTTCTGGTGGGCCTTTGCCCACCACGCAGGGTCGAGCGCTGAACCTGGCCTCCTCTCCAAATTGCCTTGCTTTCTTTTCTCTGAAGCAGAATGATTTTGCGCAGACCTCGCTGTTTCACATGCTCCCCTTTGCTTTAATGATGCCATTTAAATTAATGCCATCCTGGGGACACATGAGCTTGGTGTAAAACGTCATCGCGATGTTTGAGAGTGGTTTGGAGAGTCTGTTATGTACATATAAAAAACTGTGTCAATACATAGTTAGGCTTTTAAAAGCGGTGTTTGTAGCACCGTAATGACCCTGTATCTAGGTCTTGAATCAGAACAGGGTGTGGGCCCTTTACAGTGCGAACACAATAACAGGTATTAAATAACATTAAGAAGTTACTGCCTGTGCACAGTAGCCAGTTTGCAGACGTTAATACCTGAGAACAGCAAATAGGGAGTGGGGCTGGCGGCGCGGGTGGCCTCGGGCCAGCTTTCTCCGAAACAGGTCCCTGGAGCCGGCCTCGCGCGAGGGGAGCCCGGTGCGCGGTGGGGCTGAGCCCGTGCGGCAGGACCACCGGCCTCCTCCCGGCTTCGAAAGCACGAGCCAGGGCTGGGCAGGACCACCGGCCTCCTCCCGGCTTCGAAAGCACGAGCCAGGGCTGGGCAGGACCACCGGCCTCCTCCCGGCTTCGAAAGCACGAGCCAGGGCTGGGCTGTCCCCGCGCAGCGCGTGCCGGCTTCAGGGGGCTGGATGCAGAGCTGGAGGCCGTGGTTTAGAGACCCCGGTCGATAAGCGTTGCTCTAGATCCAGGGGAAATCCTGTCGAGCGACAGCAAAAACGCCTGGGGCAGGGTAAAAATCTGTCTGCTCCAAGCTGTGGCCCTCTCATTTGCATGCAACATATGTCCTCTTCATTTGCATGTCAAAATAACCCTGCCCTGGTTGCCTCAAGCAGAAAGATTAGATCTGGGGAGGAGACTTACACCAGGAAAACTTTGAGCACAACAAGGAAATTTTGAAGGAGTGAAGATAATTAAAGAAAGGAGATGAAAGCCAGCTCAGTCAGCTTGTTTGACACAGCCAAGTATCTCCCAGTAACTCAAGAAACCTCTCTGTATCCAGAACTGTCCATCATCCGTCCTGTTTTCCCCTGCCTGCATGATTTGGCATTTTAAAATTAAAATTGTTGTGCTTGTGCTGCTGACTCATACGTTGTGCGTCTCTCCTGTCCGGAGAGACGTGCATCTCCCTCCTGTCCGGGATGCAATCCTGGCCCGGTGCTGTAAGCCCGCGTTACGCAGGAGGTCGGAGCAGTTAATCAAAATGGATCATTCCAGCTTTAGAGCATAGAATTCAGTTAAGTCACTGGCAAAATTCCTGCTGATGCCTATAAGTGCAGAATTTGAACTATATAACCCCGAGACTTCCAAATGGCTGCCTGGGTGATTAGCTCCAAGTCCCGCTCTTCTCTGCCTAAGTCCAGAGCTGCTCTGCTTATTTATTTCCCTTTTCTTCTGCCCAGTTTCTGTGGATCTGAAGTGTTGGGCTTTTGCAATTACAAGAGCAAAGCCTTACTTCTTAGGAAGAAAGTATGGTTTAAGTTTATTATTTTTTGGAATGAAAACGTATGACTTGAAAATAACCCCAACCCCTTTGTCACCTTTTGTTGTGAATATTCTTTTACCTGTGCAGCTGAGGATACTGATTTTTAGTAGGATCGAGAGGAAAAAAAATCTAGGATCAGGTTGCACCATATTTTTGCCTGCAGCTAGAATATTAAATCTAAACTATAAACACTTAAAAATAGCGAGGAGGAAAAGCTCACTAACAAACCTCAAACCAGCAGGAGGAGTTTCAGGACTCCCTGTAACAAGGTTATCTGTACAGGCAACCCGTCAGTTGCAGTGCAACGATCGGCAATAAAAATGAGACGCCGCAGGGCCGAAACAGGCGCGAAACCCGAAAACGGGCGCTCTGGGGTGTCGCGTCATTGCGCGAGGCCGGGAGGCCGCGGGGTGCGTGTGGAGACGCACCCGGCCCTGGTCGATGCCTAAATAAGATGAAAGCTCGCCTCGGATCAGAGGCCGGGTTATCTTTGCGTCTCCCCTGCGGCCGGGAGCTCTTCCCGGGATGGAGGAGCGCGCGCTCAAGTCAGTTATGCAAGCGCCATTGTGCGAGGCTTGTGTAAGGGCAGAATGGTTTCGCCTCTGGGCTAAATCATCTGATTGGATGGAAACCATTTGAGATGAGACCGTGGTTTTTTTTTTTTTTTCCTCTCGAAATAGTTTATTCCCTGACCACACTTAAGTAGCCAGAATGTTTTGCTTGGTGGAGTGTGTGACTGTGGGGGGTGGAGAGCAAGGGAAAGGGAATTGGGACTCATTTTTGTGGATATCCCAAAATAATCCAGATGAAGACAACCCAACCTGAAACCTAAGAATTCCCGGAGGCTCGTCGGTCACAGGATATGTTTCCACAATGTATTAGAGCAATTCCCTGAACTGGAGAAGACGGAGGCAGTGCTGGCTGACTTGTAGTTTTACTGCCCGGTTGTTTATTAGCAATCCTGCTGTGCAAAAGCTTTGAAGAGATGGAAGTTATTCAGAGGCAACTCTGAGCCAGACTTGATTGTTAGCAGCTTTAGGGATTTGGCTATTAGCTGGTGTGTTCTGTGGTAATGGAATATTGTAAAAATGTTTATATAAAAAAAGTGCAAATGTCAAGGCAGTATGCGTATATGTGAATACCTCTGCATACAATAATGGTTCGTGGAAGCAAAATTTAGCAGAAGTATAATAGGACAAAAAGTTGCTCTGGCAGGTTTGTTTGTTTTTTAATTTACTTTGCTATAAAACAAGGTCCTTTATCCTACCCTGCACATTAGGCCCACGTTACACAGCCTGGAACCCAGGACTGTCTGACCTGACTACTGATGCTCAAGTCAATTCTCTTTATTGTTGCCATGAGGTTTTCAGTGTGTTGCAGCATTGTGCATTGAAAGTACATCACTGCTTTTAGGGTGAACCGGCGTTTTAGGTCGATCAGTAGGAGATAGATGGGAAATTTCAGCGCCCACTAAAAGAAAGGAGGTGGGGTTTGGGGTTTTTTCCTCCCTTTTTTTCCATCAGCAGTTTGCACAGCCCTTTCCGGTAATGGTGAAGGGCTGCATCACAATTTGGGGGGCAAGGGTGACTTTAATATTGGAGGGTGCCAGTGGGATCCCTTATCTCCATTGCACCAGCTCTCAGCTTCACCTGACTGCCCTGCTGTTCCCATCCCCCAAAACGGCCACTGTTTTAGACAGTAATAGAAACATACATTAATTAAAACTACTGGTACAAGTGGAGCCGACTGTACTCATCTCCAGCCTATTCGCGGTAGGTTTTGGAGCGAGCACCCAAAGAAGAGCCATCCTGTCTTGGGGTTTTGTTTCCGACTGCTTCCAGGCTCGGAGAGCCACCGCTGCATCAGCCTGCGCTCTGAAGGTTACCTACCCAACCAGTAGGATTGCAAAGGCAATATATTCCTTAATGAAAATGTTGATTCTGGAGTACAGTTATAGGGTCATTTATATTATTATGCACGTAATCTCCATGATAATCTCTTTCGGAGCAGGGGGTCTAGAATGACCTTTTAAGGTCCCTTTCCGTACTGCATTTCTATGATTCTTAAAGTCCTTGCTGAAAACAAATAAATGTTATCAACATTCCTATAAATTATTCATTTTTAAAATCCACTGGTCATTATAAAATGATTGGCATAAGTAATAATCTGTGTTAGGGATGCAGTGGAAAGCGAAATGATAAAAAGCCTCCTGGATGTACTGCTGCTGTTTGTCATCTTTTTGGAGAGAAAGAGGGGTCTGACAGACTTCTAGCTTTGCGCTCGGAGGCCCTGGGCTCCCGTCCCTGCACTTCCACTGCTGCTGCTGTGGTCCTGACAAGTCCCCAGGGGTAGACTGAAGCATGTTTTAGGAGCATCTGAACCATCCTTTGGCTGGCTGCCCGGCTCTCCCCACCCCAGCCTGCCCGGCCGTGGGGAGCGCAGCACGTTAATCGGAACCATCAGTAGACATTCACACACTTGCCTTCATCTCCAGACTGGCCTGCACTTTTTTGGCCCATAAATAGTTTTAAAATGTGCTGCTTAGCTCTATTTTGAATTTGGGGAGGTTCTAAAGGACCTTTGCTTTGGTTGTAAGAACTCATTATTTGGCCGCGGAGCAGTGTGGTGCCCTGCTGCCCCTGCCACTGCTCTGCCCCAGAGTGAGCTGTGTTGTCCCCGCGCTCAGGATCATCCCCCGGTGAGAAGGAGGCGAGCTGAGCTGCTTTCTGGTGGCTTTCCCCATGGCTCGAACGTGTCCAACCACGTGCTTGGGGCTGCAGCTCCCTTCCGTGGTTCTCGGTCAGCGGAGGAACCGCAGATACGGTGCTCTGTTACTGCCTGGCCAACCAAACTGCTGTGTGGGGACAGCAGCAGAAATGAAGAATATGAAATAAAGCAGCTCATATTCATTTAGATGCAATAAATGGGTTTAAACTATAATTCTTTGGTTTCCTCTGCAGACACTTCCGAATGCTATCTTCATAATTGTTATTTTTAATCCCTGTGAACTCAGTGTGGGCCGGTCGTTGGTGACCATGGTTGCATTGGTTACGTGGCTCCTTTAAATGTTGATTTTGAGTCTGTTTAACTTAACCAAATGTTGCTGGTGGGCTCAGATACTTGCAATTAGCTCACTTAAAATGATGCCTCCGGTGTGCTAAGACACTTAAAATTAGGACCAGAAGTTAGGCAGTTAATCTGTAAAGCTCAATAAAGCCCCCTGTTTCATCCAAGGGTTGTCAGAAAATTCGTTCCACATCTGTACAGAAAAAAGCGAGGTGTAAACTGCCAAGAACCATTTTAATGATGGCTGGAGAAAAAAGCAGCCAGATGGCAGGCTCTGCTGTGGCTGCGGTTGGTATTTAACTGCTTTTTTATTGGAAAAATATGGGGTGAAAAATTGTGTGGGACTCATTAGGCAGCCTGCTGCGATTCTGATCAGCTTGCCAATCTGTTCAGTGTGGCAAAGATCCAAACAGCCATAAATTTTTAGCAGCGGCTTATAATCTATGACTTGGAGCTTGTTAAACCTTCTCTACTCCCCCTACTTTTGTACACTGCTTGGTTTCGGGTTTTTTCTCCCCTTTTTTTTTTTTTTTTAATAAAAGCTTCAGGGCTCAAGCTGTGCTGAAAAAAGGGGGGGGGGGGAGTAAAGTCTCTCACAAAAGGCTCCAGTGAATAGCACGTCTCTCTGCTCCTTCTCAAAGTAAGACTCCATAACACAAGTTTGATTTTCCTGATCCTGCATATTAACTAAGAAATTGGGTGTGCAGTAACATCTAAAGCAAGACCGCGAGCGGTGTTATCTTTTCACTGGCAGAGCAGAACAGTGGCAGTCGTCGTCCTCCTCCTCCTCCTCTGCCGCTGCCTTCCGAGAGCACGAGGTTGGCCGAGGAGACAGTGGTTTTAGTGGGCAGCCCGCTCCACGGTGTTTACCTTTCTGCTGAAACAATCCCGAAGTGAAGAACATGCAAATTTCAGAATTTCATAGCTTGGAGCAAAGTGTTACGATCACAGCACGGCTGGCGCTCGGGGGAGACGGTAAACTGCTGGCAGGGCTTTAATTTTCCATCGTAGTGGTGTCTGGATTCTGAAGGATTCACAAAGGATCCTAAGAGGAAACTTAAAGCTTCCTTTTTCTTAATATTTGCATATTACAGAAATCGATTGCAGACAAAGGAAAAAGAGGTTTTAGAGGCTGCTGTGACATGTTTCCAAGTAACATACACAGAACTATTGATCTGACCATTTTTACAGAGATGGAAAATAAGCAGCCAGGAGTCCTTCATGGGAGTATAAATATTGGTTTTGAAAGATTTATGGAAACCAGCGGCCAACAGCGGTGTATATGGTCTGTCATATATGTGCTGTTAAAAATACTACAGTATTTCTCAGAAATTGCCCCAAGTCGTGAAGTAAAATTATACGCTGTGGAGTTTTGATTTTTAGCTGAAGCATTACTATACTGTAATACTACGGTAATGATGAACTTGCACACGCATGTATGTGCATGTGCACAGGATATATGCTGTAGGCTCAAGGTTATTTCAAGGAGGTGTTTTAAATAGAGCAATGATCCAGTTGCAAAAATGGGTATGCAAATAGATTTGTGTGCACAGTTACTATAGATCTGTATTCAAATCAGATTACTGCTACAAATGGCTAAAACAAATCCTTCTTGTTTGGCCCAGGCAAAGGGGTTAACTCTCCTCCTCCAGTGCATGGGAGTTCAGCTGATCAGCTTTGATTTTAGGTGTGCTTTTGAATCAAGCATGTACACTGAAAAACTGTATAGCATCTGCATAACCCAAATGCATTAGGTTTCAGTGATTTAGCTTTCTTTTTATTTAAACTAGCATTTCCAATAGTGTGGCCCTTCTCTTGATGTTTTGAGATAACAGTGCAACAGAAATAAAGAGAGAAGAGTTAGCAGGCCTCTTTGCAAATGCCGTTTGGCTTATTTGGCCAGTGCTGGCCAAACCTTGCTTAGCTGGTGATCTGCACCAAAATTGGGGTCCATGTTTGGATGCTCCTCTGGTTATGTCCAAGGTGTCTCTCTCTGTGTGCACATACTTCACCAAGCACTACAGCATTTCCAGCTCCTAGCTGATTTCTTCTAGCTGTTATCTTTGTCTAGAGCATACGTGTAAATAGGGAAGATGAAGGGTTGCTTCTTTCCTTCCTCAGAATTTTTTGTAAAGAACAGAAAAGAACAGTATGAAAAAGCCTGAAGAGGTTGTCTCATATTTTCTGTGAATACAATGCAATCAGGAAGTCTTTATGTTGTGAGATGAGGATAAATGAGCAGATAGCGGTAACAAAATCCGAGAGCTGCAGTGATCGACTTGAAGTCTTCGCCCCCTTTTCTGTTCTATGGGAATATTTGTATATTACCTTTCAAAGAAAAACTGCCTCTTTTCTTCCTAAAATAATAATTTATGACTTATGAAGGACAGCTTTTATTCTCATTGACACTTCTGTGTTTAGAGAGAGTTGGGTTTTGCTTATTCTAGTGCAGGACTAAGGGGAGTTGGGTTTTTTTTTGGACGTTTCTGCCACTTGGAGTGCGTTTTCTTTAAACAAAAAGTTGAATCACGCCTCTGTCTTCCCAGCTGGCCTCAGACGTTGCAAAGACAGCCAGTTTTTCTTCACTTCCAGGAAACTGGTTTATTCCTTCCCTTCCCTGCCTCCAAATAAATACATTCAAAACACAGCTTCTCCCCACCTACAGCTCCCCTCGCCCTTTGGCACATGGTATCTCCTGAAAAGTGTTGAAAGGACTCTACACTTTCTCTTGCCTTCTTGTTTCTCTTTCTGGCTGTCTGTGGGGTGCACAGCCATGAAAACAGCCTTATCACAGCCTGTCTAGCAATCAGATGCGCGAATCCTGGGGCTGTTGAGCAGGCGGGCGCTAGCGCGGGATGCCCACCGCTCGCAGCAGACGGGGAGCAGAGCTGCAGGGTGGCAGCCGAGTCCTTCAATCGCATTTCATGTGGGAGGAGGAGGCTAAGGAGAGACGACTGTAGCGTCATCCGATCTTGTAATTTTACTGCAAAATGTTTCTTTTAAGGCCTGGCTCCTGGAATTCTGCCAGGAGATAAGAAATTTTGACTTTCGTTACAAAGAAATATTAACCCGTGTGGTAACTTTGGAGAACTTGGCAATACGAGCCAGCCCACTGCAAAGTCAGCAAGCAAATTACAAGGACACACAGTGTGTTTGTTTAATTAGTTTTAGTCTTATTATTTTGAAGCTGATATTCTGATTTGGGAAAGAGAGGGAGGGAGACAAGTGGGCAAAGAGTGACTGAGGGCCTTCTACCCTTCAGAGGTCAGTAGACAGCACTTGGCAATGCTTGCGATCCATTTCCGCTGGGTAGAGCTTGTCCTCTTTGTTTTGCAAGAGCAGAGAACGGGGTGGGATATGATCTTTCCAGGCACCGTTTATCTTGGCTCTGTCTGCAAAGGCTACAAAAAAATGCCAGCTCTGATTTTTTGAGGTAACTTGCTAGGTTTGGGGCTGAGATTCAGCCTCCTTTTCTCCTGACCATCAAATAAGCATCAAGTAGGAACCAGAAGCTGAACTCGATGTGGATCAGTAACCTGGTAAGGAAGGACCAGGTCTGTTACTGGTTCTCCAAACTATTTTTCTCATTGCATTGTGTCAAGCGAGGACTCCTCCTAGCCGTCCTCTTCCATGCCGGCTGGCTCTGCGAGGCGATGCCCCTCGGAGCTGATCCCCGTGATGGGAAGGGAGGATGCAGGACTGGGCTCGGCACAGCCGCCATCTGCTCCCGGAGCAGGCCGGGGTCTTCACCCAGTGCACAGCCGCTCCCGAGCAGCATCCCCATGGCTGAGTCTTTAGGTTATCAGATGGAGGAGAAAAATTTGTCTTTAGTTGCTATTATTTAATGTGCAGCATGAATACCAGCTGGCGGTACTTAGTATCATCTTTTTCTGTGCATCCTCAATGTACAGAAAACGGTTGCAGTGCTGTAAATGCCCTGCTTGTATACACAGCAGCTTTCTGCCAATTAAAAAAGAAAAAAACCAGCAATGCTTTGTGTGTCATATCTAGTTTGTGGGGGTTTCGATGCCCTGACCAGTGCTAGGCAGCGGCCCCTTCCCCGCACCACCCGAACGAACAGGCTGCCGCACCAGCGTCACTTTATAGGACACTTTAAAATAAATAAAGACAGCTCCCCACTGACACTAGCCCTCCACCTCCTAATAGCACTCGAGTCCTTTCGGCTCTCCAGAGCATCCCTTCAGAGAGGGGCTCTGCGTTAAGGAACTTGTTCAGCCGTGAGCGATGGGCTTTGCGGCAGGCCTGGCCTGCGGAGGAGCCCGGTGTCCCCGGCACGTCCATCGGGCAGGGAGGCAGAGCCGCCATAAATGAAACAGATTAGTCATCTACGGGAGGCCACGGTCGTCTGTCTGCCCCAATCTCTGCGCTTCCAATGGAAGATCTAATTTTTCAATAAAGATAATTCAATTAGGAGGTTTTAATTAGGGAGCTGAAGCTGATTTTCCCTCCTCCCCCCATTTCTGTAGCTGTCAGCCTCTGCGCAAAAATATCGTTGCCCCTTACTCCATCTCCCCTCTTCTCTTGTATTTATTTTTTATTCCTAATCATCGTGGTGGAAGAAAGCAGGAAAGAGGAAAGATGATGAAGGGAGAGCAGGGACAAAAATTTATATATAAAAAAAAAAAACCCACAGCATGTTGTGTCATTAAAAAGTGCCTTGTATTACCCGGGAGCGTCTCCATCTGCTTTCGGTGGGCATCCCAGGAGAACCTGGCGATTATGAAGGAATTCTCGGAGGCCATTACTGGGAAGAGGAAAAAAGGCTCGCTGCAGACAGCTTAATGGACTAATTTGTAACTGCGAGAGCAGGAGAAATGAGTTGTTGGCCACGTTCTAATTTGACAGCGAGTGGCAGAACGAATGCGAAATGTGATGAGTGAGCAGGCGCGCTCATTTTCGCCGTGCACTTTGCAAGGGCCTCTCGGCTTTCCCGGGGGGGCTGTCACTATTATTTTTGCCCTCCCCCCGCGCGCGGGGGCGAAGCAGTGGGGAGGTGCGGCGGGCGAGGGCAGGCTGGAGGAGGGGAAGAGCCGTCAGACCAGCGAGGCTCAGGATTCAATTTTATGCCGGCGCTAGGAAGGCAGGAGGGGACCGGCTAAAGAAATGAGCCGCGTGCCTTAACTCCTTGCGCGGGCGATGGGAAGAGGAGGCCCTGCGGCACAAGATTTTTCTGTGCACGGTGACTTTATTGTCCTCCGATGCACAGCCCGCCCTGCGGTGGTCTGCGTGGCCAGGGGACAGGGGTTATAAATCACCAGCCAAAGCAAAATTGGGCAGTGTTTTGCAGGAGGAACTCGAGCTTCTGAATAGGCTGGGAAAGCTGCTGCGTGGTGTCGACCGTTATCCAAAATCTGGTCCTAGCTGCAGGCGTCAGTGGCTGTTGCCCTGTGGTGCTGGTGCTTGCACCGTACCAGCACCCTTCCAGCTAAGTGGGCCATGAGATTAATTTGGGTGATAAATGCTCTGGAATGAGGCAAGGTAGAAACCATCACCGCCGGTGCCTTTCCCTGTCTTCGCACCCCAGGCCGTGGCGTGGGAAGCCTCGCGGGCATGTCCTGGCCTTCCTGCCCACTGGCACAGGGCGACCACGCCGCGCTTCCCGCAGCCAAGGGCTCTCTTCCAAGCTGACGTTTTGTCAGATTGGTTATCCTTTAACTTGTGATGTTTAAAAATCAATGCTTCCCCACCCAGAGGCTATAATGGAGCAGCTTGTATGAACTGAAAGATAGATAAATAAGTGTAGCTCTGTAGATACTACCTTCCTGCCAGCCAGCGTTCGTCATAGTTCCCAGTCATGCACTTTGGTTTTTTCCCATTGCATGTTCTTTCCTGATGCTCTCATAAGGTGAAGGAAACCAACTGGCTGTTAGGTTTTCCTGTGAGTTCTCTTGAGTGGCCTGTTGTTAAGTTGTATGATTAAAAAGAGAAAAGACTAATTCTGTCAGAAAACACAAATGGATTGATAGTGTAATAAATTGATGCATATGAGCTGGAATGATTATTTATGGCTCTCTTCCCAGGCTGCAGTACCCAGGTATGATCATGCCATAAATTGCATGGCAGTTGCTTACCCAACACCAGAGCAGATACCATCTCATACCCGCGCTCAGGAGAGGGGTGGACTCGCAGAGCCTGCATGAAAATCAGGCTCAACTCCAGGGCCCCCACTGGGACCGCTATTTCCTACGCCTCCCGGGGAGGATAGTCCAAGCTCAGTCCAGACCCCATACGTCAGCAGGAAGAGTCTCACTGGCTTAGGCCGGTTTTCCTTGAGATTTTCTTTATATCGGAGGATGCTGGAAGACAAGGCTGTTTTAGTGAAAAGAAGCGCGGACAGGGTGCTGGGATGCAGAGGACTGGTTCTTGCACTGTTGATTTGCATGGGATTAAGTTTCTTTACATGTTGTACTAGTCTTTCTTGGATTTGTTTGAGTTTTGTCCTTTTATCACTGAAGTTGTGCCACTGGCGGGGAGGGGATGGGGGACGGACGTTGCCGTGCGTGGTCGTGTGTGCCGTAGCACTCCTGCTTGTCTCCTTTGGGCATTGCCCTGTTGCTATCAGCAGGTGAACTGAGCATGGGAGAGGGGCGAGTGCCCAGGATTCCCATTTCCTTTCCTCCTCTGGGCTCCCTGTGTAGTTTTAGAGAAATTACTCATATTCCTGTCTCTCTCAGCAGTAAAATCAGAGTGGGATTTGGCATGAATGGTGCTATGCAGCAAGTGACAGGTAACATTCGTTCAAAATACAAAGTATTTCATTTGCGCTGACTGGGACTAGCGCAGAGCTGTGGGTGAGTGCCGGCGTCGGGCAGAGGCCGTGCCCCCCCCGGGGTGCTACGGTGGTCCCCCAGCTCTGCCCTGCGGGCTCTGGGTACACCAAAGGGGCTCCTCCGGGCCCTGAGGCATCTTACTTTTATCAGTAAATCTACTGGGATGCTGAGATACGGTATTTTCGTTGAAGTGCCTGTGTAGATACCATGCGTGTGTTTAGTCTATAGACTTTGCAAACGAGGTTTGGCTGAACATGCGTGTGCAGAGAGTGAATTCTGATTTCATTGATGCTACTGCGAATCTGTGAGAGTTAAAGAGGAAAGTGAAGTTGAATGTCGTTGAGGTCATGGTGTACCTCTTCTGGAAGTGAATAGCCAGCAATTAACCCATGGGTGTGTAACTGTAGCTAATTTTTTTTTTTCATTTTTACCAGTACACAAGATACATTGAAACTCTTCTTATGGCTTTCCCTTTGATCTTTCTTACTACATGAAACATCTTTGATAAAGCTTTTTTTCCATTTTTATACATAATGTTGCATGGAACTTTCAGAAATACATACCTACACTCTTGGACTGTTATTGTACTTTCTTTGCTGGCTTTGTGTTTGTTTCTTTTACAAATGATACATATAGTCCCTATGTATAGAAAGCTTACCAGAAGGTTTAACAGCATTGCCTTGTCCTGCAAGACACAGAGGTTCATCATTCTCTGATTTAGGCATCTGCCATGAGAGACACTTGAGTGAATTTGACCCTGCCCAAGCTGAATTACAGGAATGTACTTTTATTACTGCTGGTGACAGATGTACAACATCCAGCTCTCCTGGATTTTCTAAATGATTCTTCAAAGCTAAATTAACCATGTTTGAAAACTTCACGTTATTCACCTTGATTGTATGTAGTATTGGGCCTTTTAAGGTGGGGTGGGAGGGTGCTAAGTGGGGTCTTCGTGCGCTGGGTACATGTCCCCGCTCCTCCTGGGGACGCTGACATGGCTCCCCTGCATCCCAGCCCAGGACCTCTGTGGCCCACACGCACGGCCACGGCACAGGCCATGAGATGTCCATGTGTGCTTCAATGAAGGCGTTTTCCATCCGTGCCCTAATCTGCGTGCAGAGGCAGGAAAACACCCTAAAGAGACAGGAGCTCTTCTGGGTTAACCTTCCCGATCGTTTCATGCTCTTCCATGTGGCAGAGACATCTGGAAGGCCAGCTCTTTTTATTTCCTGATGCTCCCCAGTATCGATACAGATGGTACTTAACTCTGGTGGGTTTTAAGTATTTCTTAAGGAACTAAAATCTGAGGCTCAGGGATTTTTTCAGGCTTTTTTCGGTTTATCTGAATAAATCTCATGGCACATTTGCTGTGTTCATTCCCAAGTATTTTACAAAGGAAAGAGCTGTCACTGCTATCTGTAAGCAAGCAAAAGTAAAGCTCTGAGAATGATTTGCTCTGAATTGGACAGTGGTGCAGTGGTGGGACCAGAAGTAGTCCTGATTCCTCATTCCTGCTTGAGAAGGACAGAAGTGTGCACTTGATCATGGCCAAGAGAGAGTATGACGCAGAGAGAGGAGATGATTCTCCACCTCACAGTGGAAGATGGCCTTGTGTCTCCTGAACTCCTCCAGCCTCGGTTCCCGCTTTGGGTTTGGTAGAGGGCGACAGGCGATGGCTCAGTTCAGTGCTGACACGCATCTCACCCACTTGCCCATTTCATCGCCATCTCTGAACACGGATCTCCAGAGGAGAAAGCTTTGGGGTTTCTCCAAGCTGTCACCTGGCCCTGGGATGTGATCAGTCCAAGGCAGCAAGAAAACGAAATACAAGGAAGGCAGAGTGTGTATGGCAGTGTTTATCAAGAAGATGAAGTGAATGAAATGCCTGCTGCTTTCAGGACTTCTGTTCGCACCTCGACCCTTTTCCTTTGCATTTAAAAGCACAGTCCTCTGGTTTCAGTCCTGAGTGCACGCACAAGCATGAATGCAAACCAAGACTCCTAGACAGCCGTGGGCATGACCATTTATTTACTCAAAACACGATCTTAGTCAGGGAGTCCCACTCGCTCGGGTTTTGAAGACCACTGTAAGCGGGTTTGCAAGGCCGGAGCGCAGGAATTGGGTGATCTTCTGGCGGTTTTGTTCGTAGGTGAAAGCTTCCTTCCAAGGCTCACGAAGGCTTTGGGGGGGCTCTCGCGCCGCAGGCCTGCGGTGCCGGGAAGAGCCGCGGCAGCGGTGGGTGGTTGTCGAAATCCCTCCCGTGCGCGCAGCTCCCCTCCTCGAGCTCGCACGGCTCCCGCGGCTCCGCCGCCGCTCGCCCCCCCTTTTACCTTCCAGCTCGCTGCGTCTGTTCCTGGAGGCCCCGGGAGGCTTTAACAACCACTAGATTGTTAGTGACAGTCAGACACTTTAACACTTAAAGTAGAAGGTTTGATTTAATCGCAAGGCTGTCATTTATTATTTGTCTGCTGTGTTCCGCTGGGGCGCCCGCTGATCAACTGCCTGCTCCCAGGAGGGCTTTTTTTTTTTTTTTTGTTATGTCTAAATCCTCAATACAAATTGCAGCGCTCCTAGATCTCCCAGCGGGACCCATTACCGCCTGTGGGGCATTAAGGATCATTAATAGTGCTGTCAGCAAGCTAGCCAGTTGGTTAGCTTCTCATAAATAGGAAATTAATCCATCTACTTCATTAATAATGCCGAGTGTAGCTATTTTGTTGCACTTGATGTAAGGGGCCTTGTGTTTGTCTGTAATGCGATAAGACAGGACTCCAAATTAGCATTGAATGTCTGATACAAGAGTGCAGACTCAATTACTTAGCGGAAAGGTTTTTGTTTTGGTTGGGGTTTTTTGTTGTTTTTTCCCAAATGTCTTTAAAGTTCTTGAGCAGCAAAAAAAAAACCCAACAGTGATTTACTTTACTTTTTTTTTTCTGTTTTGAAGGGTCTGTTTCCATAGCTTGCTTCCGCTTTTGAAGATTAAATTATGGAGGAGGGAAAGCAGTCAGTGAAAATGGGGACCACACCTGGCAGGAAAAGCAGAATGCTTTAATTAGAGCCAGGGCTAACAAGCTGTGCTCATCCTGCCTTCTGCGGTTTGGGGGGCTTGTTTGGGGGTTTGCGTGCATCTATCGTTAAGGAAGCGTTACAGCATTGGCGGGTGTTGCATTTCACGTCGCAGGGGGAGGAGCAGTAATAGGATAGGTTAAAGGGGAAAATGAGCCACGATAAGAGCCGTCCAGTTTTTATGAGAAAATCATTTGCCTACCCGCAAACACAGGTTCCCTGATAGGCGGTGTTGGAGCTGCTCAGAGGATATGAAGAATTCTGAGTACATTTATCTATTGCATTTCTAATTAGTTTTGCTCAATAATATCTAGGCACCAGGAACAAAATAGGGAGTTACATGGCAATTATCCATTAAAAACACTTCATCCTATGCTTCTGTGCTGTTCAGAACTTCCTGTGTTTCCTTCCTTCCTATAACTTTCTCATCAGCGCATGGGAAAATACAAGTAATTTTTCAGCCTTAATTATTAAAGAAAAGCCTTTCAAGGCAGGAATGGCTTACATCTTGCCCTCAAAACACTCTGCATTTCCTTTTTTGTACTTCAGCCTTGTAGGTTTGTTTTCAGTCAAACAAAAAATTCAGCTGCAGTGACCAGCTCTTGCTAGAGCTGGAGTCTGACAACCACTGAACTTCTTAGGATTTTAATCCAAAGCGTTGGGGAGACTTTGCCGGCAATCTCCTTCATGATGCTTTAAAAATTTGTTTCTGCTGGCCTTCAAGCAGTGTGCTCTTGAGTAGCATGTAGAGGAGGGATTATAAACATATAACCAAACTGGGTCTCAGACTGTGTCCGGGGCTCCAAGGCACTGCCACAATATAAATAACAATCATAATAAATAATTACTGTTTGGACATTGGGGAGGGAGAACACTTCTATTTATTTTTATAATGGGAGGCAAATAAGTTTATGAAATATCGAGAGGAGGGAGGAAAGAGCTTCTGCAAAGTGATGAGATAAAGAGCTTTGGAACCGCTCCAGCTCTCAGAAGCCAGTAGCCTGGAATGGGCATTTTCTGTTGACAAACTCTTCAAGCCATGTGAGCTATACCGTATTTGTTTACACTGTTCTTGTAATAGAGTGTATTTTTGTATGATCAGAGAAGTCCAGTGCAGCAATAGGAATGATCCCAATATTCAGAGGAGTTGCATGGGAGGATTTTGGGGATTTCCATTGCAGGCCGTGGAGATGCTCACGTTGTTTGTTTCAGATGCATGTTGCACTACAGAGCATGTGGGGAAATGGCCCTGAAGAGCAAAATATGCAAAGAAATGCAGGAGGTGTAGACCCTAGCTCTAAAAATCTCACTATGGGCACTCTCAAACTTTGCAAATATTCATTGTCCAAATTCCAGTGATGGTTCTGAATTTCACAATTGCCTTCTAGGATGAGCAAGAACAAAGGATAAAACCAAACAACTTTGAATGCAGAATTGTACTGGAGGGGGAGGGAGGGTTCAGTGTTGGAAATTCATATATGAATTGTGCAGATTGGCTCTGTTTCCAGAGCATCTTTTTTAACTGCTGCCTTTTCCTGTTTGGAGCTATTTGGCAGTGTTCGATGAGCAGCAGTCGCAGCAAAGTGACTGGTCTCCCCACCTCCATGTCCCCTCACCTAGGTATTATTAGAGACAGTGGTGCCTAGGACGCAGTGGCCGTAAAAAGCCCAGCTGCAACCAAAATCCTAATGCACTTCCAATTCCCAGTGCATTAAGGTTGGAGGAGTCTGCTGTGTATTATCCCAGCCTCTGTCCACTTTCTCTAGAGGTTTGCTGGTGCTAAAATCTTTGTGAGCATTTTTTGTCAGATGCTTAATGCTTTCGAACTTAACCTCATTAGGCTCCAGTCTATTTCTGTATTGCAGGAGAAGGGAGCATGGGAAGGATCTTTTCCCTGAAAATAAAAAGTCCAGCCAACATAAGTTAGATGCTTTGGAGGTTCTTTTATTGTAAACTACAGGAAAGGACTTTGGCAATGTGTTGAAATTGTTAGATTAAAGCTTTCCCCTCCATCACCCCCCATTCTGCCATTAAAGACCAATGCTGCTGTAAACAATTTATGGCTTTCTTAAAGGAAGTCAGATAATCCTGGCTGATTTGTGGCCATTCCTTTATTGCCTTGCCAAACTCTGCTTTGTCATTTCTGGTTGAGGAGAAAGCACACACAGCCACATATGTTCAAGTTTCTGACCTCATTTTGACTGTTATAAGAGAGTGAGCACATGCATCTTTGCAAAATAATAATAATAATAATAATAATAATAATAAATCCTGGAGTAAAAGAAGAATAATTTTCCCAGTAATTATGTTTTTTAAGAAATATGGGGTGTAAAATATACCATTAATGATTTTACAATCAGTTGGCCAGTCAGGCAGGAGAGCTGGCTGACCCAAGCTAGCAGAGAGCACCACTCCGCGTTAGTGTCAAAATGGATGTTTAGTCGTGTGCAGCCATGGTGAAATTGGAAGTGGAAAGGAGCCAATGCCTCTTTCAGAGAGAAGGGAATAAAAAAACCCTGTCTCTTGTTTTACAAATCTCTCCAGGGATGATGAAAATGGCTCTCTCCAGCATCCATCTCCTGCTTAGTTCTAGATCAAGGCATGTGGTAGGAAAATGTGGTCTCTATAGATATTTCATGGCTTCAAAGAAGTTATGAAAATACAAGGGGCACGTTTCCCCACTCTGCAGCCTTCCTCCTCTTAGCATTTTGAGTCATCATGTTACTGATTAGCGCGTATTTATTGTTATAAGCAGAGCTTGCAGTTGTGCCTGTAATGACAGTGACCTGGCACGCTTCATGATTAGATCTGGTTTTCAGTAGTGTGTGTACGCTGCCTGTGTCTATTTGGTCTGGTGCGTCGCTACAGCCTAGCTGGGGATTAAACTATTTAAGTTTTAGGATGGCATAGTTGTGTCAACAAAGAATGCAGGAAAGGGCAGAGATTTAAAGGCAAAATGGAAATGAAAGACCAAACGCCAGCATAGATAGAGGTTTATCAGCAAGAAATCTTTTCATTGGTTCAATTTGTTTCTTTTTTAGGAAACTGATATTTTCTTGTCAGCATAAGCTGCATCTCCATCTTCAGTAAAAGCTTGGTAGACCCTTCTCAGTGTCTGTAAGATCTAAGCTTCAGGTATTCACAGAAATTAGAGTTGGAGAGCATGCATTAGGTTGCTTCATCCATCCTGCTGACAAGCTAATATTTTCTATGTAAATATGTTTTCTAGTTCTGGGCCAAATTCAACCTTAAATGTTCCAAATGACAGCTTCTTCGACCCGCTATAGGAGACTCTGCCAGAGCCTAATAGCTTTTATGGTCAAAATAATGGCTCTTAGGCATGCAAAGCGGGTTCTCACTAAAACTAAAGGCCACTTCATGTCTACTATGGCACTATGAGATGATATATAAACAGAAACTTTGAACTCATATTACATTTTCTTGTACAGCCAGGGCAGCACTGAACATAAGCAAGGCCAAGAGAGCCTAAACTGTCCTGTTCTTAATTTAATTTCATCTCACTCCCATCCTGATACTGCTCTGAATAATTCTTCTCCAGCTGTGTCGTCCATGCACTTCAACTAAACATCCCACCTTAGTTGTCACTCTGCCAAACTGTGCTTACAGCCGCTGGTTACAGAGAGGGAGGTGTCACTGCCTGTGGAGTAAATCGTCACCTGTGGGGAGGGTCTTGTATCTGCTGGAAGCAGTGGAAGTGTTACAGTATTTGGTCGTTGACGATTTGGCCCTGGACCGGAAAGCTTCTTCCACCTTGCAGCCACAAAATATTCCACAGTTACTAATATTGCAGTAGATCTCAGGTCTCTGATGTGACCTATATGAGCAGTGTAATACCATGGAACGGCTGACACAAGTGAGGTACAGAGACTGATTTGCAGGAAACGTCTTCTGAAATACCCAGTGCAAATGTTGTTGAGCATTCAATACTGCTGTGACTACAGAAGGGTCGGTAAATGCTCAGCTCCTCTGGAAACAGGGCTAGAGAGGTTTCGAGAAGCGCAACCAGAAATTTAGGGAGACAAAATTACTGGCATTTTTTTTATTGAAAATTGTGGTTCTAAAATGTTGCCCAGAGCCAAATGGCAAGTCTTTGATGTAACCAGACTTTCCATTTCCAAGAATCTGCATTCTTGGAACTTTCTAAAAAGCAAGAATATTCAGTTTGTACCATAATGACAAATTCCTTCATGAAAAGAGATTCTATTCGAAACGTGGAAGGATTCTGAAAAGCTGGTATTGAGGAAAATCTGATTTATGTTGTTCAAAAATGGCTGCAGCAGCAAAGGCACGCACTGGCTTAACTGCCGCTACGCTCTTACATACCACCTCCCTCTTTCTCTTTCTTTCCATCCAACCCAACGGTGCATAAACCAGCAGACTAGATTGGAGGTAACTCAATTGTAAAACACCATTTGACAAACTCTGTTGCAAACTCTCCTGCATGGCGCATCATCCATGTTTGCGGTGGAGCTGAGAAGATTATGTTATGAAATGACATTCGATGCAAAACAAAGTGTTACCACAGCAGTAATTCCCAACATCCGGCTCGAACAATAAGTCATCCCCAGATCCTTACCGCAGAGGGCCGGCTCTTTGTTTGCAGTCAACATAGGAATTGTGAGACTGCAACCCCACTTGGCTTAAGCAAGAGCTGTGGCACCTCGGCACGGCTGCGTTGCGCGCTCAGATTAGACATCTCTCTTCTTTGGAGGAGAAAGGAAAGGCTTTTTTGTCTCTTTTTGATAGTATTACATAATAAAGTGGCTGTGTTGTTACAGATTATTAGTAATAAACCTGTTACTCCTTGAAGTATATATGTACTTTATTAGCTTCTTCCTAGCACAGCCTATTTTTCAGGTAGTTATAGTTTCTTCCACTTCTTGTTTCCTTCGTAAGTTTTAGAAGACTTAATTTATGCACTCCCACAATGGTGAAAATAGCCTCTGAAGATACGTGTGTACCACTTTCAGCCCATTTTTGAAAAATACTTTAAATTATTTTGTGTTTAGATCATGTAATTTTTTATTGTTAGTGAGGAGGACTTTGGGGGCTTTAAAGTCGTAATCAATAACTATTGCAAAAATGCCCAGAGGACTGGCTAGTCCTCGAGCCCAGAGGCCTTCCTTTCTTTCCGTAACACAGCAGCGGTCCTAATTTTTGAAGATTTACCTGTGCACTTGTGCATTGGTTGCTTCCCTCTGCGCCCCGTGGGAATCCCGGCTTCCCCTCCCGCTCCAGCCCTTCGCCGCCTTGCTCAAAGCAAACCCCATCTGGCTAATTTATGAGCGGCACTAACGGGCCCTCAAGGGAACCCCCTCCAGTTTTGTGATAGAGATCCAGGACATGGTAGCCAGGACACGAAACCGCCGGGGTGGATGGAGGAGGGCTCTGGGCAGAGCTAGGAAACGGTGGAGCAGGGGTCCTGGCAGGAAAGCACGGGGTCTCTGGGGGACAGAAAGATTATCATCCCCCCAGCTACAGTTGTGCCGTCTCTCATGAACTGGGAACAAAAGTCCCTGCGTTGTCAGGTCAGACATCTGCAGAAATAAATTTGTGTGGCATGTTTTTCCTCTTCCATGTTTAATGTCTACCCAGTCGATAAATAATTATTAAGCAGTGATATAAGAGCTGCGCTCTCCAAAAATTCAGACTTTGTTTGAGGAAAATGAATTCATCCAGGAAAAACACCTTTGTGCAATAAAGACTTGAGAAAGTAAAATGGCATTGTGGGCTTGCTTTCCCCCAGCTTGGATATTGCTTTATCAATACAGTTCTGTCAATAAGCTGTGAACAAACGCAGGCCTTGTCAGATTTACTAACTAATCACAGAAAAGTGTTGGCAGGGCTTAAAGGATTGAGTGACCAGACATAGTAACTCATTTTAAGTGTTCCTGCTTGCTGCATTTTTTTCTTCTTTTCTCTCCTTTTCCCACTCCCTACTTCTCCCCTCTCAAGTGGATAGAACTGCAAATATCTTCATCTGTTGTCTTCTGCCATGGGGAAAGGGAAGAAGGGCAAATTTCCAGGATTTTGCTGCATTGCTTGTCTTCGGCATAGTTCTTGAGCCACAGCCACAAAAATATGTATATGCATAAATAAGGTTGCTCATTTAACTACACATGCACACAAGTCTTTACAAACAAATATGCATGTGCGTACGGTCTGTACAAGCACACGTGTGTGGTGTATTTTTAATTGGAGCAGCTCCGCTGACTCTGCTGGAACTGCAGTGATTTTCACCATGGGCTTTAGTGGAGCTGTTCGTGTGGCCATTTGCTAACAGGCTTTCCTTTAGCCGAAAAGATGAAGCGAGAACATGGGAAATGCTTTTCTCACTTTCTCGCCATAATTTCTGTCATGAATTCCTCTGTTTTCACTGTTCGTTCCCTGCTGGCAGGTGCCATCTGTAGCAATTTGCCTTCTGCCAGAAGGATTGGCAAGCGAGTCCCTGCCGTGCCTGCGTCCGCGATGCCCGGGCGGCAGCCTGGTGCCGAGGAGCCGCCACCCTCGCTCCCGCGCACCGGCTCCGCGCGGCGCCTCTCAGCCAAGCCCGGCTGCCGGGGGCTGGAGACGTCGTCAGCCCGGCGCGGGTCTCCGGCAGAGGTGGGGACCCGGCCTTCCTCCTGTGGCTGTAGGAGGGTGACCCTGAAGCGGTGCCCACTTGGTCGAGACAGTGCCTAGCTGTAGCTCAAATCTGCTTTCCGCTGTGAGATTTGGACATAAAATTCTAGTTAGTTAAGTCTATAGCCCTCTTAGAAATGCCCCAAAGCAAAAAGAGTATGAGGAGGATCTGCTCTCTCAAAAAAACAAGTTTTGGGTTCTAGGCATTAAACTTTATACGAGTGAGGTAAGGCAAGAAGGAAAAGGTGGTTCCAATATGGAGAAGATATTTTAAGCAGCAAATAAAAGGCTGTGCTGTCAGGGGAGGGGGCAGAGCCTCCGTTCCTTGAAAAATGCGAAACAAAAAAAACTTCATTGCAAACTGAAAATACTTCCACGTGTGTGAAGGCTGTAACGGTTATTAACCTGCTCTTTCGTTGGCTCCATCCTTCAGCTCACGCTGCCGTTCTTTGTTCAGAGCATTCGATGAGGCAAACCCGAATTTCGTTGCTGCGGTGGAGCAGATAACGTTGGTGTACAGACATGCGCACGAGACACGGGTTTATGTACAGACTTTTGTTGTATTTAAAGCCTCCATGTGTATTGTTAACGTTGGAGACTGCGTGGTCCAGAAGAGGTTGGCACCACGATAGCTTGTGGTGCAGCGACCCGACAGCTGAGGGACGCTTTGGGGGCACCGCGTGTGCCACAAATACCGCCGCGGCCTTCGAGGAGCCTGGTGCAGCGGCTCAGCGCGGAGCTGGGGGAGGCGGACGTGCTCTCTGGAGGGGTTTGTCCGTCTGAGGCCAGGCTTCCGGGCGCGCGGGCGGTGGTGAGGGCCGCGGGAGCGGCTGTGAAGCGGGGCTGCGCGGCCTCGGGACAAGCAGTTGTGGGTCTCGCTGGGACCTTAGGCGTGGGGCCGGGGTCTGGTCCTCTGTGTGCGGAGAGCCCAGTTTGGCAAGGCCTCTGCGGGGAGGAGGCGGCGCTGGAAGCCCCTTGGCTCCCCGTCTCTTCCCCTTGCGGGAGCCCCGGGCGCCATTTCGCAGGCCGCCTCTCCTCCCAGTGGCCTCGCGGCCGCCCGGCGCAGTCTGAGCGCGGCTTGCGGCCCCCTCCCCGGCAGCGGAGCGCGTCCCCACCGAGCCCGCCGGTGTGCCCGCTGCCGCCGCGGCTCCCGCGGAAAGCCGAGGAGCCTCCCGCTCCCCCGGCTGTCAAGGAAACGCGAGGAGGCATTCAAATGAGAGACACATGGATGTTTATAATTCACAGTTTTGCCATTGTTGTCACCAGAGATTTGTTCTTCCTGCTTGGTGAGGGGAAAAAAGGAAGGATAAAATTGGTACCATAACATGGCCAGACATAACTTGTTTGAAAGATGGGCCTCCAATTATTTACTTAAGGAAATAGTGGGAGATTTATTAATAACCTCTGGCGACTTAAATAGCTCTAGTGATTTCCATGTGTGACCCGAGGCCTCAGCCTTCCTGGCTGATTAGACACGAAACTCAGCTAAAGAGCTGACCCGGTGGGTTTGGAGCGCTCCGCCGGTAACTCCCAGATGTGGGGCCTCGGAAAAACAGCGTCTGTCAGAGCCATTACGCAGCGCTCGGCTACAACAGATTTAATCTCGCCTCTGATTTCAGAGGAAACGGTGCGGTAGGAGGGCTGAAGCCGTAATGAACTCTTAACACAAAAAAACTATTCTCTTCCCTGCGTCAGAAAGTGAGTAAAAGGATTCATCTATCACTGCCTGCGCCTGGCGGGCTCCGTTGCTGTTTGTGGATATGTCACTTTTTTCATCTTGACAAAAAAGCCTTTTTTTTCTTTTTTTTTTAATAAGATCTGGAATACTGTGCTTTCCTCTGGCAGCTGCAGCACGTGTGCCAGTATTTCCTGATGCTGGTATCCATATTGCCGCTGGATGGTTTTGCCAGATGTTGCCCATATAAGATAGCTGGTGACCCTGAAACATCTCTAAGGCTTTACGTCACCTCAGCAGGATCCGCTGGTTCTCTTTGTTTTTGCCTTAATAGAAGCTGCTGCAGGTTCGACACAATACTTTCTTAAACCACCAAGGAGCCCTCTTCCTGCCTTCCCGTCCTCTCTAAAAAAATAGGAGAAAAGCATATTGTAAGGGGGTAAGAAAAAAGTAGACCTGAAGGCAAAGTTTGGAAGTGGGCAACGCTGTCATTGCTTGGATTGCTCTGGGGTCACCGCGCTGATCCCTGACGGTTTTGAGCTCCGTGTGGGCAACTCGTCATAGTTTATCAGTATGCTGCCAACTGATTGGGACAAGAGGAAAAGTTAATGCCATCATGCTTAAAAGGCCTTGATACCATTTATGGAATTTTCATGGGACTGAAAGACAAAAAAGCCACTTGGGGAAAAAGAGTAGAAAATAAAAGGCCAGGATTGCAGTGTGTTAGCACAGCGTAGCCCTGGTTGGAACTAAGGAGGTGTTCAATTACCGAGTGGCTGCTGGTGTCTGACCTGAAAACTAAATCTGATGCAACAAATCAAATAAAACAGCACTGAAAAATAATTTAGATCTGCTTAAAGAATATGCTGATGACATGCAACTCGATGCTTTGTTCGCATTGATCTCAATGTCTGTATTTAAAATGGCTTCAATACCCAGGTCCTGCTCAAGGCTTTCATTTTTTTTTTTAAATTTTGTAAAATTTATGACTAGTAGAAACTGAAAGAAACAAATGTTCGTGTTGTCTGTAGGTGGTAGTTTTAAAAGGGATAAAAGAGGTTTATGTACTTTTGTGTGATTTGTAAAGAAACCTGAAGGTTGCCTGGGTAGCCGGGGGGTTGGCTGGTTTGTGCGTGTCTGTGATTTTCTGCTGGGCAGCTAGGTCATGCCTTGTCCAGAAGGCTCTTGGGGACTTAGAGAAACCATCAAACTACACATCCACAAAGGATCATCAGATGGAAAGCTTGAGCATTTGAGAGGAGAAAATATTTTTACACAAGCTATTTATAGTTCTTTGGCTGCTTTTATTAGTGATAGTTTTATTAAGTTTCAAGAGCTCACAGTACACATCTCCAAAACCTATGACATATTTTCCAGCAGGACGAAGGAGAAACCGGACTTGCTAAAACTGAAGTTTCTAATGTTAGAAATGCAATGGATAAAAATCTCATCAGGTATATGTACATATTGCTAAGAAAGAATTTTGGAAGTTCTTTGTGCAGCACGAGGTAATGTGAAAGGTACAAATGCACATTCAGAAAAGGTCTTCTCTAAGAATTACTTCTAAAAATGCTGAGAAGTGAAAAACTTCCTGACCCAGGCTTTGTTTGTGTTCACAGTTGTTCTAGTTTAACCAAGGACGTGATTTAAATCATTGAACTTAAACTATGCAAAGCCCAGCATGGACATTCTTCATTCATTCTAAACCAGGATTATATAGATTTATCTTGATCTTAATTTAAATTTGACCATACTTAGATTAAATTGAATTTGAAACAACTGAAGTAAGTTTTGCTACGCTGTAGCAAAATTGTTTTTTAAACCAATACAAGGTTAAACAGTGAAAATCGGTTCTTAGAATGTTATTGTGAAGAAGAAAGAAATAAGCTGAAAATACTTCTCTTTTTTTGAGTTACAGGCTATCTAATTAATTAGATGCCTGTGGCCTGTAGTTAACCAAGAATTTTTGTTCATGATGTTTTTGTTACATCTTGTGACGAACTCACACAGGTTAATTCTAAAACTGTATCGTGCTCTGCCATTAAAATACAAGACTAAAGAGCATAATGAAGAACTTGTGCTATTTTCAGGCTCATGGGATATGAAATTTCAGTTACATCTGGGTGCTTGTGTTTTGGGATTCAATTGTGCCTAATAAATAGATTTGACTTACGTCATCAAATATCATGGGCCTCAAAAAATGTTTTATTTCTTCGGGAAGAGGGGGAGGTATCGTTTTTTAAATTAGTTCTTTTTCTCTGCCTTACCCCAGTCTTTGGGGGATGAGGGAATGCATTTAGATCACATTTTGAAGCTTTGCAGTGCTAGAAATTTATCATTTTCTGTTTCATCGAACACCAAGATTCTCACAGAATTACGCTTAGAGATGGGCTTCAAGAAAAGCACCAACAATCATAAGACTTAAGAATTGCACTGTAAGTAAGTCTGAAAAAAAGCTTTAGACCTCAGAATTACGTCCATGTAAGTCTGTGCTCTGTTGAAGCAAACACCTCCTACATAAGATGCCATAATAATTCTGCTTTTGCAGGACATCTCGACACAGTGCTTTTCGAATTAATTAAAGGAATTTAAGTCAAGTAATTCTGCTGAATATGTTCAGCTGCCTCACCAAAATTTGACTGAAAGAATAAAACAATAATAATATGGCCAATAGGAAGAAACAGTTTATTCAGTTATGTTCAATATCTTGGTTGGACTTCCTTTTTCAGTGGTGTGGTGAGAAGTGTGAGATATTTCGTTTGTCCTTGAAATGACTATTAAAGCTGGTTTTTAATGGAAAATCAGGAAAAGCTTTTCAAGACAGGAAAAAAGATATAGCAGTGTTCTGCATGTTACCAAATTCCCTGCTTTGCAACAACTTTTAGAGCTTTGCTCAGGTCCAAATGTTGTTAAGACCGTAAGAACTACCATATGGGGCCGGTTTGCCTAGCACAGAAATCTTTGCTCTAGCAGCAGTCAACAGGAGATGCTCGGGAAGGACTGTGAGCAGCAGGACTCGCACGGGGTGAACCTTTCCCCGTTTTTGCCCTCGCAGCGTCTGGCAATCGGCACTTGAGGAACTTCCTGAGCCAGAGGTCGTAGCCAGACCATTGTGCTTAATTGCCACTGGTGGACTTATCCCCCGTGAATTTGTCTAATCTTTTCTTGAACTCATTTGTATTTTTGGCCTCGGCAACATCCTGTGGTAGTGAATTCCACAATTTAATGACATGTCATGTGGAAAAACTGCTTCCTTGTGTTTGCTGTAAAAAGTTTACAGGTTTCATTCAGCAAAACTGATTTCAGTTCAAGCTAAGCATCAAAATTACGTACTTCGCTAAACTGAGGTCTCAATTTGAAGCTCGTGGAGGTCGAGGAGAAGCTCTGCATTATGTTTTTGCAGAACTAAAAGCATTTTCAGTCTCCAGACTTGTTTTATGCTAGGAACATATTTTTCTGTCACTCAAGCAAATTATGTGAAAGATTTTGGTCATACCACTCAGAGGATGGATTTCTGACTCTTACAGTTAATTCACTTTGCTGTTATTGATGGTGTTAGTAGTAAAAGCCCACTAATACTCAGCCTTGGAATAGAGTGATAGCCAACATATGGCACTGCATGAAGCCTCTTTTAGTTTCCTCAAAACTTCCTTGATAGCAAAAAGCATTGGTACTGGGAGTCGCCAAGCAGTATGTGTGATGGGGTATTTTTTTACCTTGAGTTTTGACCACTTTAAACAAGCACGTTGGATAGGCTTGCTCCAAGTCTTGGTGACATTTCAAGGTTTCAGTCAACCATGGATTGGCCCAAGAAGTACTTGGTGGCTGGAGAGAAAGGAGATTTGGAGTCTTTCAGAGAAAAAGGAAGACACTTCTGTTTCCTGCTGCGTTGTCTTCCCCGTTCAGCCTGTCTCCCCTCCTGGGAGAGCAGAAAGGAAACGTGCCGGGGAGTCCCCAGCGAGCCAGAGCCGCCAGCTGCCCCAGGGAGCCTGGGGCTGGCAGAGTGCGTGCTCACTGGGAGGTGGTGGGTCTCTGGCAGCAGGCGTCCTTTCAAACGGGGAAAGAAGGACAAAAATAACACCTAAATCATAAGATGGAACATCCGCCTCCTTCTCCTTCATTCATACAATCGTAGCAAAGTGGGGTTTGTAGGGAGGAGAGGATGCCTGTTGTTTGATCAATGGACAGAATTGGGGAAAAATGACAAAAACAGCACTTCAGGGGCTTCTTCAAGAAGGGTCGATGCACCTGAAGGGTCATGTCTTTTATCCAACTGTGCTATTTAGTCTAATACAAAAAAAGACCTCTCCCTGTAAACCTTGCCCTGTTGTTCTGGTGGCCCATGGGTGTTAACTGGACAAGTCTGGTGAAAGCATTACGGAGCTGTGGTTGATCCAGGGACTCGCCCCTCGTATTGCCAGATAGCTCATCTCTCCACGTTGGGCTCTCTTTGCCTTTTGTAAAATAGGCGTGTGAAAGACCAAGCATTTCTCCATAGTTCTTGATTAAATATTTCATCTCCTAGGCTCTCCTACTTGTGAAAAGGTTTTTTCTGCTGCTTAGGGCTGCTTTGAGGTGAGCGAAGTTGCTACGGGCAAAGCTGCCCTGCTGCTCCCCATTTCACTGCCTGTATCGTGTATCCTGGAGACCCCAGGAGGAGCACAGGCATTGCCAGAGCAAGGATCTCATTTTAGGTGATAATATCAAGAGGTTTAGTTAAATCTGTGCCTATGCTATGTATTTGTTAATATGAGTGCCAAAAGTTAAGCACCAAAATCCATTTTTTGAGTTTCAATTTGTCTTGATTTTCAGAGCTCCTTATATCCTATTGACTTAGGTATCTAATGATCCAATTCATCAAGTAGTTTAAGCATGTCGCTAATTTTAATCAAGTGCGTAATCCCACGTTTAGTTAGGCACACGGAGAAGTATCTTGCCAAATGAAAAATGGGTGTAAAGCCTAATTTAAGGCAAATCGTTGCTTGAGTCTGTTGCCTCTGTTCTTTGTGAGGAAAAGGAAAAAACAAAAAAGGAAATTTTTGGAAGGGGATCTGTTGTTTCAGAGGGCAGCCAGCGGATCCTCAGCATGGATGCAGAGCCTGCGCACGAGCGCTTGCCCTCGGAGCGGGGCCGGCGGCGTACGGCCGCCGAGGCTCTCCCGAGCTCCTCCTCGCCGGCTGACCCTCGCCTCCCTGACATCCATTCCCCTCGCCTAACAATGACAAATGGAGTTATAATATTGGTTGTTGAACCATAAGCTGTAGATAAATGTGCTTCTGAGAACCACCATTAAGTCCCTAAATGGATTATATATATTTGGTTTAGAAACCTAATATTTAATATTAGTGTACTCTCCAGCGGTTGGCTTTATTTCTCTTGATAATCTATTCCCACTCCATTTCCTTTTAGATTTCTAACCTCATTAAACCTTTCATATCACAGTTATTTTCTGTTCTAAACAAAATTAAAGACACACCATCCCCAGGTTTTAAGAGTCTAATTTTACTCCCGAACTGGAGAAAACACAGAGATAAACATTCTTTTCGATGATGAATTTTAAAACCACTTTACGAGTCAGCTGGAATTGCTAACCATATTGAGGACTGTAAAAGTCTGTGAAAGGCAGCATAATAAATGATGCTTGAAATGGCATTTGTTGTAGGGGAGTTCAGATGCTTACATGGTGTCTTTCCCTTCCTGGTTTTGTATAAAATGTGAGGACGTATCTCACCTTGTGCGGTACCTTAAGAATTTATAACATTTTGCTTCTGGTCTGATTGTCTGCAGAGAGTCTCAGTTACCAGCAGGGGTTCCTTAAATTCACATGGCTGGTAGAAAGTGGTATCTGTGCAATACTGTGCTCCCAGCGTGCGCATTAAACGGGTTTTTCCTGATCGAGGACACATTTCTTCCTTATCATCAGGCACTTTGGCACATTGCTCGTTCTGATGTATAAGTATTGCACTCTGCCTTACAAGACACATTAAAATTGTGTTTGACCATTGTTCTTATTACACAACGCTCTGGCCCCTACAGTAGCTGCTTCAAGAGAAAAATGAAATACATGTGCTATTGAAAGGGAATTTGCAGGCTGGAAGAAGCTTCAAAACACAGCCCATGTTAGCCCCAATCCATTTCTCTTCCCCATGTTTTCCTGGAAGGCCTGTATCGCTTCGGCTGATTATCAGCTATATTTGACATTAAATCAGGGTTATATACTTCATAGCCCATCTGCTCCTTCGCTTTGCACTTCCACCGCAGTCATATGGCTGAATTATGACATCACATCGGTGTGTGACATTTCCATGGCAGCCCGTGGTGATCTCATGCACACGGGCTCATGACTTCACGGCAGGGGCAAGCAGCAGCGGAGGCCGGCCTGCGGGCAGGATGGGTTTCATGCAAGGAGAAAACTTGTCAGCAATGGCACAGTTTTTGTTTTGCAGGCAAAGTGAAATCTGTTCATGAACTAGTCCCTATTTTGTAAAAAAAACCCTCCTCCCCTCTTTTTTTCAACTGTTCAGGCCCTATTGCAGGCCCGCTGTGTTTTGTGGCTGCACCAGTAGCTTGCATAGTTTCTGCTACTTCTGATTTCAGTGCCAAGACCTGCTGCTGCAATAATAATAAGTAGCACTTTGCATCTTAAAAAAAAAACGACCTTAGATTCCCTTTGCCTTGTGGTGGGGGAGATATTGTTATTATCCATCCCTGTTCTGTGGGCCAGGAAGACTGAGGCAGGGTACCTACAGATCAATAGCCTGGATTAAACCCTCCTGGCTCCCTGTCCTTTGCTCATCTGTTAGTCTCTAAGGTGAGAGCTAACGTTTTCGGGATTTGATAGTTCAGAGAGGGGTCTCAGCAATTTGCAGGCGCTCTCGCCGTGCCACGGGAGCAGGCCCTGTGTCAATAGGCATTTGTTTGACACAGAAAAAGTGATGGCGAGAATTGGCTGCGCGGTTTCTGATCACTGCAGTCCCCGCTGATGGCTCTGTGCTGCTCGTGTGCAGGCTCGCCGTCGGGAGCGGCATGGAGCTAATCGTGCGATGGTGCGGGGAGAGGGCCGGTCGGCGGGCGCTCCTGTGAAGAGCGATGCGATGAAATGATAGGGAAACAGGCCTGTATCCTGACCCGCTCCCTCTCAGTTAGCGATGACCAGAAGCTTTACGGGCAAACTCCAACTAGCAGTTTTGCTCATTTACATTTGTTTTCAAGGGTTCGGCATCATTGTCTTTAATGGGACGCTCTCATTTGGGGCTTGGTTGTGGCTGTTTATGAGGTCCCTGTATTTATGGTCTCCTCTTGTTTTCTTCCGCTGTACATAATGTCGTTTTGATGAGGACAAAGTCCTTGAGTGCACAGTGTTGCAAGAGGATGCATTATTACCGCCGGGCTATTTTAAGGCTGTTTCCATCAGGTTTATTACACCCTGTGAATTCATTACGTTTCTGCTCACCTGTGTTGGAGGCATGTGACAGTGTTATCATCCTCCTTTCCGAGGGCCGGAGCGGATGGCTGAGCAGCTCAGTTTTAAGTTCTAATGGCTGCTTATCTAATACCTTTTTATCTTCACCCACCCATAGCAATCATCACCTTAAAAATCACCTCCATTACATCCATTTTGTTCTCCACTGCCGAACAAATCAATGCGCCTCTGACAGTCTGAGCAGGTTTAAGTGTGCGGGAATCCTGAGGAATCAATTGCACCCAGGTGCATCAGAAGGGATTAGTGGTTTTCCCCGGGGAGAAATGGCTGGCGATATTGGCCCCGGTTCTCATGACTCAGCAGCTTCCTTCCAATTTCCCATTTCAAAAATGCAGCAGCAAGCTCTAAATCTTCCGTGCCTGAGTGCAGAGTGGAGAGCCCGGTGCGAAGTTACATTTCACTTTGCACTGACAGATGGAAAGCCATAATAATGTCCCTTTCTTCATGGTGAGTGATGGATTCCCGCAACGCCGGCTAGGTTCAGAGCGCTGCTCTGGAGGAGCCAGCTGTGCCAGTCTTCGGATGCCTGTCCAGCTCTGTTGCCTCTTGCAAGAGCTGTTCTCCATTTGTGGAAGCCACATTTTAGGGAGACTGCTGAAAGGCAAGAGCCACCGCCAGTGTTTGGGAGAAAATGGGCGGTTTGTGTAGGCAGAAGTGAGTCTTCAGACTTGCATGGTGTCTCTAATAAGTTGACACCAGGCTTTTCAATTTTAGGTTCCTTGTTTGAGCCTGGATTAGAGCAATTAAGGCTCTTGTCATTTGGCATCTTGCACCAGGTGGGATAGTCACAAGCTGTTCCATCACGGTTTGTGTCCTGTGCTGTTCACAAATCCTCTCTGGTACCCCACAAAGGCTGGGGATTGAAGCTGGCAAGGGGCGTGAAAGCCTTTAAGATAATCAGTCTGGGACAGATTTCAGGATATTAGGAGATCAGGTGAGAAAGAATGATTTCACTCTGTTGCACATGTAAAGAAGGTAAAGGGTTTCAGATGCAGGGTTGGTACTTCTCATCAATATTAAATTTACTCTTAGGAGTTAATATGGGGCACCTGAATCAACTGACACTGAGCAGCCATCCGGATGAGAGAGAGAAATCCTTGACCATGAGGTAGTGATAATCCTGTGCTGTACTGTTAATGAGTGTGAGTTTTTCAGGCTTGCCATATGCAACCTCCCTGTTGGCTTTGGTAGCCACTCCCATGTGTGTCAGAAGTCCAGCATCTGGCATTTCTTCTGTTTCTCCTCTTGGAAGAGACTCCTTTGTGCACAGAAAATCTGCAAGTTTGACTGTAGGTCAAAATGAGAAGTTTTCCATCAAAGCAGCAAGTTTCCCTCCCTTTGAGCTCACTGCTGCATTCAGAAGCTCTTCTCATTTTTGTCCAACGTGCCAAGTCAACTCTTCATGTTGCTGCGTTTGAGGGTGCAGGGAAGCTCAGCGTGCCTCGGACTGACTCCTCGAGACGGAGCAGATGTTGGCTCGGTGACAGGTCTGTGTCAGCAACGTGTTCTGATAAGGGCAGACCATCCCCAGCTGGTTTCTGAAGAGTTTTTCTCTCTTCCTCTCCTTTCCTCTTCTCTTACTTTGAGCTTCACCAGTCTCAGAACATGCATTCTGAGAAGACATGTCCTGCTTTTTCTTTGATGTTGTTTCATTTTCCGCACCATTCATGTTTTGGGGGTTTTTTTTAAAACATTGTCCTTCATATGGCTGAGAATCCCCAAAATTCAGCTTTTCCCTCACTAAAGGGCATTTCCCCTTGAAGAAGAGTCTGCATTTCTTTCAGTCTGGCAAGAGCATGAAGCGATGCAGTTCCTGCCTAATGTAGCTCTGCCACCAGAAACCCAATAAAAATCCAGGTTTAACACAGTTAGCTGCATCCTGCTGGGAGCTCTCGCTCAGCAGCCCAGGGCTGAGTTTTGGTGTCACTAATCTAGGCTGCTCTGAGAGATGGGCACAGCTGAATCCGGGCACTGTCAGTGGTAGAAAATCACGTCCAAGCAGGAATGCACTCTGTGCCCAAAGCCCAGCGGGGCTGTTGGCCAAATCATGAACTTGTGTCAATGCGTTGCTGGCCTCCAAAGAAAGACTGGAAGAGGAGGAGGCTTGGCATCTCTCTGGATTAAATATGGGAATTTAAAGCTCGGCTACTGCTCATCTTATCTTTGATCAGATTCAGTGTTAGGTTAATGTTAGAGGACTGTTGAATTGGTTGGGATAATTTTTTTATTCCACCTCCACCCTCATGTACCTGCTTACCTGGTTAGTTGTGGTCGAACGACTCTGCAATCCCTTATTTTAAATATATATGACATTGCTGCTGGCCTGGCAGCAGGGCGGGAGCTCTTTGCAGGGCCTGCGTGCGTGGAGGATGCTTCAGAAACGTTTCAATCCGGAGAACCACTCGCCTGCTTCCAGGCGAGCCATTGAAGCAGTGTGTGATTGCAAACTGGTTACTTGACCTCTTGATACTGTGAATCAACCCATCTATAAAGCGGCGTAAAAAGCAGACCCTCTCCGAGTCCCAGACGGTCTGCTCCATTTTCCCAGGTTCCTGTTGAATTGCAAGAGCCGCTCTGATGCAAGCAGATAGCACTCGTTCTTTGCTGGGAGCCTGCAAGACGTTGCCATCACCCCCCCTCGGTCCCGGGGCTCCCCGCAGCAGTCCGGAGGCGCGCAGCCCCTCCGGGGCCTGGGCTGGAACATGAAACCTCTCCCTCCCTTTCCGCCAGGGCTGGGACCCCGCGTGGCCGTCAGCCCGTTGCTGGCCGCGCGAGGCACACGGTGTCTAATCGGGTTTCGCTCCTTTGTTGCATCTATTGATCCCCAGCACGGCGAGATGCAAATTGCCATGCCCGACAGGATCCGGGGTGTTTTATCATCAATGGAGAGTAATTATCCTTGGCTGCACCAATATTGGATTGTTAAGCCCCAGGATAATGCACAAGGTAAAGACATTTAGAAGGCAGTCCACCTTGGGGATTTGTGTAAATGTGATGGATAGAGTGAGAGGAGGATTGCTGAATTACAGCCCGCAGGGACTGACAGCTGCATGGGGCTGTAGCCTTGGTAATCCTTGCAGAAAAGACAGTGCTGCAGCTGGGAGTGAGACACACTGTGTCTGAAGCCCTAAGTTTCCCTTTCTGTTTAATCCTTGCACCGTCTTTACGTCGAAGGAGAAAGCACACGCGAGTTTGTGAATGGGTTCAGTGTACTCACAGGACCGGCCAAGTAGCTGCTTCTGTTTATTTATCTGATCATAAGTCAAGCTTTTCGTGTGAGCCTAGTTCAGCGGCACAAGGGCTTGGGGTGTTTCGTGCTTTGTTGGTGGATTCCGATTCCATTGAAAGCAGAATTATAAATGAGCAAGTAGGAGATACTTTTCCTTTTTGAAAGTATCTGGTTAGCCATTGCATATTCTGATGTATAAAGTAGTTAAGCTGCCTTAGCTGTGGGGAGAAAATGTATGTCAACAGAGATGCCGTGTTAGCTGGCTAATCCTCGGCTGATAGCAGCAAACCTGTAAGTAGACTCATGGAAGAAAATCTCTTTTTCCAGAGTTATCCATATGAGCTGAGTCTTATACCTGTCACCTTTTTTTTAAAACCAGCCCATTTCTGTAGTTGTAAAATAAATAAAAGCATAGATATAAAAAGGAAAAGGAGTGCTGGTGCACGAGAACGCCTGCTGAGATGAATGTTGAAGGTGGTTCCCAAAGACCATCAGGCTTCAAATCCAGCACTAAGCTTGCAGGCTGCGAGCTCTGTTAACATTTTTAAATGTTTGTAGTTGCAGTGCTTTCTTGTCAGGCAATTCCTTGTGTTTGACCAAGGCCGTGACTAAGATCAGCCAACTTGCTTGGCATGCAAAGCATGCTTGATTCGTGTTGAAGCTGCTGAGGACACCGAGGAGTAAATGCCAGAAACTTAAGTAAATAGTCCCCGCTTTACCAGGGCTGTGCCAGATTTTGCAGCTCTGTGCAGCTTTGTGCTAGCGGTGGGTGCTCTGTGCCACCTCGGAGGCGTTTAGGTTACGGTACTCCAGCGGGATTTCTCTGACGCCCATCGAAAGTGCCCCGGCTGGCTCCGTTCAAAGCGTGCAGCAAGCGCGCGCCTGGCTCCGTACCTTCACGAAGCAGGACGGGGTTTTGCTCGGCAGTCATTTTTAGCTGCAGTTTTGAAACAGAGGAAAATCGAGAACAGTTGAGAAAATTGCCTGCAGGATGCTGCAGACCTCCGCTGCGGGTCATGCTTTCGGAAGGGAGCGAGCCTGGCGGGATCCCGAGCGCGCTCCGGGGCGGAGGCTGGGGGAGTGCGTGTAAGAAGCAGGAGCTGGGCGGCCTCCTCCGCCTGCCACGGCCTCCCCCAAACAGCAGGAGTTTCTGTGGAGGAAGGAAAGAGATGCAGCAGGAGCCGATGGGTTTGGCGGCGGTTTGCCGTGCACAGGCGTACGTCCTCCCGCCTAGCCTGCCCGGCGGGAGCAGCCTCGAGTGGGTGCATCCGTAGAGGTCTGGTTCTGCCGTTTTCCTGCCCGTGCTCCTCTCGCACTGCGAGGAGATGATGGAGCGGGGAAGGGCTGCCCGAAGCTGTCAAACTTGCGGCCAAGTTCTGTAAATGCCAGTGCACATAGCACATTATCTTTGGGGAAGTACAGTTGCGTACTCGCTCTTCCCCACGCTACTTCCTTTTCTTTTTTCCTAGAAGAAGCGACGTTCTGCGGTTTTGCGGTTGACATTTGCCTTTTCCCTAGAGCCCCTGGCGCTGGCGAGAGGCAGATTTCCCCCTGGCGCAGAGGCTCTCTCCACCTTTGCCCTTGGCGGGGCATGCAGAAGGAGATCCACGTTGTAGTGTCCAAAGAGGACCCCAAGACGAAATTCCAGATGCAGACCTCCTGGATGGGAGGAAATTAAGATCTAGATCCCCCCGTTTCATTTCAGGTCCCGAATCTGAACTAGGGCAAGCCCAAACCATCAGAGCTGAGAGTTTTGCCTCTCAGATGAGGAGGAAGTTCCAGGTCGGAAGCAGAGTTCACAGTTCAGACCCAGTTCTGATGACAAAACGGTGCCCTGCGGCATCGAACCACGGCACAGAAGGGTGCATAGCTCTGTGCTTAGGGGACGTTTTAGGTGAAGTGGTAATGAGTGGAGGATCAATAGCGTGTGCGTGCATGCGTGCTAAAATAAAAACATGCCTGTACTCATAGTTGTATTTGCTGTATTCCACACGAAAGTAGGGGGTTTTTTTATTGGGAAAATTGTTAGATTTGATGGCGGTATGTAATTAGTAGTTTGCCAGCAATAATTACAGGGCTGTGCTCCAGAATAAATGATGTAGCATTCCTGTGCATATAATATGGTGTACCACAAAATAGGAGTTGGAAAATTGCAACATTGCTGGATCATCATATATCTGACATGTTGAAGGGTTTTTTTGCTCTGATAGTTTATGAAAAATAGTAAGTATGGGGCACTGTGAACCAAAAGGCTTTCTTTGTTAAATTAACCACAATTGCAACCACAAATTATGGCTTCACAAACTATAGATTTAAGACTGACTTTTCATAAATAGAGTTTCTTTGTGTTTTAACAAAACATACATGAAAGAATGTAGCTGTACAATGATGCCAAAGTAGCACTTTCAAAATCATCAGCCCATTCAAACCTTCTGAATACAATCATAATATTTGTTTAAAGTTTAATATCCAGGAAGAGAATTCATAGAAATCCCATAAGCTGAACACAGTCCTGATACAATTTTTGTGGGCCTTAGTAAAATAATGCCGAGGTAGCTACTTATAAAGATAGATTTGTATACACTTGAAATATTTTTTTAATATATTAGTCACCACGTGACCAATATTGAAGGTTCTGCAAAATGAAACGTGACAGAAAACCTCTTTTACAGATTTTTTTATGCATAATATGTCCATATATGTGAAAGACCAAAGTCTTTCAAAGTAGAAGGAGTTACACTGGTTTCCACCAAAGGTAAATTTGCCCCAGAAGAGTTTTCTCCCATACTGGAAGATTGCCATAGATCTCTCTCAGTTTTAAAATATCCTACAGATTATTGGCATGCTCGTTCTGATTTTGAAAGGCATACTTTTGGCAGCGGTAGAGTGAGGAGGGCCATGTGTTAACATCTCCGTTTAGCAATATGTATTCCCACATGCTAAGCTCTCATACAAATGCAGTTTTTATTGCTGTTGACTTCAAACAAAGATGCTTTGACATCTAAAGTTGTGTATGTTACAGATGCAATGCCTAACCATGCTCATGCTGTATATTTTAGGACAAGCTGGCTGCGGTCCCAATTATACAATCAAGTATAAACACTCAGAGGATACAGAGCCCCATACGGAGAGTCACTTATCTCTGTTGTGCCGTGTAGTGCGGCACCGTAACATCTTGCCATGTCTGATATTTTCTACTCCAGCTCATTTGCACGTTGTTGCTTAACATCATATATAAATAACATATAGGAGCAGGCAACAGTGCTCGTCTTCTGACTTGGCACGTGGCACGAGTGCCGCGAGCGGGTTGCTCCCTCGCTCGCAGCTCCCCCGCCGGGCGCTGCAGTTTGGCTGCCCGTCGCTCTCCCGCTCCGTGTTTGCTCATCCCTGCACTAACAGTGGGAAGGAGGGGAATCACCCAGTTAGGGGCATTTCTAAGAAAAAGTGTACTTCTCGTCCAAAAACTTTGGTGCCAAGTAGAGAAACTGCAGCTTAGGTCTTGACATCTTGAAATAATGGGTGGTACTTGTCTGTTCGGCTTTGTAGCAATAGGTTGCTTTTCTGGGAAAAATCCTTAGAAAGCTCAGAAAACCATTCTTCTGCTTCCACCATCATCCTCAGAGGGAAGCCAGAGTTCCAGTTTACTTCTGCATCTGTCTTTCCTTGAAGAACGAGGCCGTGAGGGCAAGCTGGGGCTCTTCTCTTCTGCCTTTTAAGAGCTTTGGGTTTTGTGCTGGCTGCTGTAAGAACTACTGGGTGGGGGGAAATTGGGCACCCGCTTTCCCTCGGCTTCAGCCGCTGCCTGTTACAGTTTTCCCCTCAGTATAAAACCAAAAACAGACTAATGGACCCACTGCTCCTTCCATCGGCGTCGCAGAGGGAGCCGAGCGGGCAGTTCTGGTGCGTGGAAACGACGGGCTTGTGGCCCAGCTGCGCCCCTTTGGGTCCCCCTTGGAGGGTGCTCGCGGCACCCCGGGGCGAGATGGGGCTGCTTGCCCCACGCGGCGGGACCTCAACCAGGTGAGCAACCACGGCGTCTCCTCCTGCCCCCGGGATTTGAAGGTAACTGGCTCTAGGATTAAGGTTTTCGCTCTGGTAGCTGGCACTGTGTACCCAAGTTCTCGTAATAATAATTAGCTGTAAATGTTTTGCATCTAATTCTGAAGGGTTCCTTGAAAGGAGCGTTTCTCCGTATCATTTGAGATCGTTTCTTCTAGTCGCATACACATTCAGGAGTGAAGTGCCACAACAACGAGGATGTTTAGAGAATCACAAAGGTATCTGTTCTCATCCTGGCTGGTTTATAGTAGCAAAAATTGCAAGTGGAAAGGCTAAGAAAATGTATGCTAAAAACAAATGTGTAATTGTTTTGTTGAGAGTTAGAGTCAACAGTGTTTATTCATGAGGCTTCACTGCCCCAGGCGAGAGCAATCAGACTGGAGGTACCACCTCCTGCATCCTTGTTCTCCTTAATTGGAGCCATAGCCTGGGATGCCCCCGGGCGAAGGGCCGTCTCTAACTGTATTCTGCTCGGTTTATGAATGTTTGAAAGTGCAAAGGGAAAAAACATTCTTTTGTTTAGACAGTTTCAGGCTTTCTCTCCCTTTTCTGTTTAGCAAGTGAAAATTATATGTCAAAGTTAAGCTCTTGAGCTGCTATAGGTTTTGCACGTAACGCGATACGCCGGTGGCTAAATAGTTTTGCAGCGGGGGTGTTTCGAGGCCGGGGAGAGGAAGGGCACACCACCAGAAGGCTCGGGGCCAGCGGGCTGTCGCCGAGCCGGGGAGCAGCCGGCCCCGCCGCGTTCGCAGGCGACAGTGCAGCAGCGTTGGGCGCGGGTGCAGCCCACCGCACCGCCCCCCTCTCCCAGGGCGCTCCTTCTTTCAAAGCAAATCGGAGCATATTTTAACGGTTTCGCTGCAAATCCCTGTGTCGCTTGATTTCTATTTTTAGGCCCTGCTGAGGGTACCTAGCGCAGTTACCAGCCTAGAGACAGATTCAATAAAAGATTCAATGAAGCTGCTCTCCGGCTGCCTCCCTGCAGAAGCCCAGGTGGGGCCGCGGTGCAGGAGGCGGGTGGAGGCTCTTATTGAATCTCGCCCGGAGTTTATCCAAGCTCTTCCTGAGTGTTTTTCTACTCTCTCTGCTGTAAAATCCTGATTTCCTCCTGACATCTTTATGCAACGCTCTGGTTAAGTGCTCTCCCCTCCTATCGGCAGCGCTGCTAGTCCCAGGCTGCTTGGAGGTCTCCAGCTCCCCAGGAAGAAGTGCGGTGTGGCTTTGGGCTGGGAGAGCCCCCGCGCTATCGTTAAGGACTGTTTCAGTCTAACAGGTTCCCATCTCGGGGGACGGCTTTCTGCTTGGGACCAGCATCATTTGGGCAGCGGATGGCTCCGGTCCTGCCGCCTCGATGCAATTGCAAACTCAGGCGTGGTCGGGGTGGATGTGAGTAGAGTCGATAGGCGCAGCAGGGCATCTCCGCCAGGCAGCACCTCTGAAAGAAAAGAGAACCAGAAAAAGCTCCATCGAAGCTCTGTTTTCCCATTGGCCACCCTGCTCTGTGAGGAGAGCTTAAACAAAAAACACACAGTTTTGTAATCTTGGTTTGGACTTTCGGGCACTGAACTGGGAAGGCGAAACAAATGTCTGAGGCTGCAGCCCGTGCGCGCCGTTTGCCCATCCATCTTCTGCCCATCCATCCTTCCCGCACAAGTCTTAGGTGGCTTCTGCTGTCTTTGGTACGACTTCAGCTTTGCCCAGTCCCAGCGCCCTGCCCCGTGCGCCTGACTGCCGTCCCAGGCGGAGGTGCAGGTGGGGAGGTACGGCGGCGAGGGGACAGCCGGATGGACAGACAGACGGACAGACAGGTCGGTCCCCCGGCATGGGGAAAGCTTGCCGTGTGCTTGTGGTGGCTTGTTGCCAGTTCGTCCTCCTCTGCAGAGCCATGTGTGCAGACGTCAAGCTCCGCAGAGCTGTCCTGGGCAACGGCCTTCAATCTGCCGCGTTTCCGTAAAGTGAAGTTGCCATGTGGTTTCCCAGGGTCCCTCTTCTCAGATTTCACTCTGGTCGTAGCTTTGCTGCAGCAAATACCAAAGCTGTGAAATGCGTCTCTCTATTTACTTGTGTGATGAGACTGGCGAGGTTTAAGAGCCATCCCCGAATGATATTGATTCTACCGAGAAGCATCTCGTGTTTCTGGAGGCTCGATCTAAATACTCACATGCTTATACGCATGCGTTTCTGTAGTGGTGTTTTCAGATTTATTAGAATTAAACTTCTGGTCTTTGGAAGACATCTCCCATTCGGGTGCGCTGGCCCTTATCCAGGGCTGGACCTTCTCGATGGTGGCAGAGCGTTTGCTGAGCGTTTGCCTTTACGAAGGGATCGTCGCCGTCGCGGTCGGGAGGAGTCTGCTGTGCGCCAGGGCCGGCAGGTCCCCGGCTTTCTGGCCACGGGCATTTGTGTGATGCAGAAGGTCCTTTCCCCGGTGCTGCCTTTGTGGCCGCAGAGGGCCGAGAGCCTTTCGATGTTTGTATTTACAGCGTTTCCACATCTGGATGTCATCTGCGCTACAGGCTCTCCTCCTCTCCATCCCCGGGTCTTCCCGTGAAGTCCAGTTTGGACGGGGGAGCTCGCGTGGCTTTAACGCGCCATGGTGGGCCGAGCTGCTGGGCAGGCCTGCAGCAGGGCAGGAAAGCGGTACCGCGGGTCACGCCGCGCGCGCTTGTGAATTTATCCCGAATTAACCCCGATTGGCATCTGTCCCCCCACCGCGACGGCGCAGCTGTGCACTCGCGCCAACATCTGCTCCTTCGGGAGGGCCGTGCCGTAAACCCGGGACCCCGGCGCCGCGCAGGCACAGCAGCGGGACGTGGGAGGAGGAACGAACCCGTCCGTTTCCCAGTGCCGGCAGAGACCCCTCGGAAATTATTTATTGCATCTGCCGTCATATTTAGTGATTTAACAATATACTAATAATCATAATATATTAACTTTGTGTAGTGATATACCGATCAATATAAAATCCTGAGCACATCTAATGGATTTCATAGTATACAGATGTTTACTGCCTTTCTCCCCAAAGATTTTCAGATAATTTCTCAAGGCCAGATGAAAGTTGCACTCAGGCAACTCCTTTCCCTGCCCGCGGGACTGGTCCCGGGCTGGGGCCGTCGCAGATACCCCAAAACGCGCCAAAGTGAGAGTTTCCGGGCACGAGGGGCGGGACGCGTCGTCTCCGGAGCATCGCGGGGTCAGAGCCGCGGGCGGCCGCATGGGCCGCAACTCGCTGCTCCCCACGCGCGGCGGGCCGGGGCTGTCGCCCCTGCGGCCATCGATGAACCGTTTGTTAAAGCAGCGACGCATCACTGCAACCGTAACTATGTTTTAAATGTTCCTACGAGCAACGGCGTTGCAGCGGGAAGGTGAAGCACGATTGAACATTTCCTCTGCTTTTCCCCTCTGCCTCGACGCAACCCCTGGGGCCCGAACGCACCTCGGGGACGCGGAAAGTCGCAGACTCGCACTAGAAATAGCCAGAAATCAGAGCTCCGCTGTCAGCGGCGGGGGCGGGGAGGCAGCGTGCACGGGCACACGCGGGCACACGGGCACACGCACCCCCCCATGCCCGCAGACGTCGCTGGCAGCCGCACACAGGGCACGTGTGCACACACAGACCGTGCACGCACACACACTCACACACACACACACACACACACCATGTGCACAGGCACAGACCATGCACACACACACACACACACACACTGTGCACACCCAGACACCGACGGTGTGCGTGCAGGCACACAGACCATGCACACACTGACCATGCACCCCGGTACAGGCTGTTCACACGCACGCTGTGCACGTCCACGGAGCACGCACACACACATGTGCACACAGATACGGACCATACACACTGTGCACACACGTGTGCACACGGAGGAAGGCCATGCACACACTGAGCTCACATACACACACAGACCGTGCGCAGGGATGCAGAGCCTGCACACGGATACGACCGCGCACACGCACCCCACGCACACGGAGACAGACCGCGCACGCACAGACTGCGCACACGGATACAGGCGGTGCACGCACAGGTCATGCACACGTGCACCCGGTGCACACCAACATGTGCACACTGTGTGTACACACACACACACACACACACACACACACACTCTGCATACACACTTTGCGCGTGCACACACACACACACACACACACACACACACACACTCCGTGCACCCCCAGCCCGCGCGCGCGCCCCTCCCCCGCCCCGGGCGCGCCACCGGCCGCGCGCACAGGCGGGGCGGGCGCGCGCACAGCGCTGCCCGGGCGGCGGGTCCCGGCGCTGCCCCGCGGCGGGGCGGGGCGGGGCCGGGCGGGGCGGGCGCGCGCGGGGAGCGCGGGAGCGCGCGGCGCGGCGCGGCGCGGCGATCGGCGCCTCGCGGCTGGATTGGTCTGGCCTGGCGGCGGGCGCGCGCGCGGGCGCCGCGCGGGGCTGTAGGCGCTCGGCGCGGCGGCGCGGAGCAGTCGCGCCGCGGAGCGCCCGGAGCCGCCAGCGGAGCAGAGCGGCGCGGAGCTGGAGCGGGAGCGGGAGCGGGAGCTGGAGCGGACGGCGCCCTCTCCCCCGCGCCTGGGAATACTAATGGCCACCGCGACGTGAATGCGGCGCGGCGAGCGCGCAGTCCGCCGCCGCGGGAGCTCGGTGCGCGGCGCTGCCCGGGCGGGTCTCGCCGGCGGGGCTCCTCCGGCCAGGCGGCCTGACCCGTCCCCGCGCGGCGGCCCGCGGCGATGCCCGCGCGGCGGCTCCGCGGCTGAGCTGGCGGCGGCGCGGCGCAAACTTTGAGCGGCGGCAGCGGCGCGGCGCGGCGCGCGGAGCCGGCGCGGAAGAAAGGGAAGGCGGCGGCGCCCCGAGGCGGCGGCCCCCGGCGGGCGAGGGAGACCCCGGCGCTGCGGCGGGGCTGCGGGAGCCGCGGCGCCGGGCTGCGCGGCGCGACATGCTCCGCGCTCCGCCCGCCGCCCGGTAAGTGCCGCGCGTCCGCGCCGGGCCCGCGGGGCTGGGGGGGCGGCCGGGCCGGGCCGGGCCGGGCCGCGGCGCTTCCCTGCCCGCTGCGCTGCCCTCGGCGGGGCCGTCTGGTTTCCCGGCCGCGCCGTCTTCTCCCGCCCCCCCCCCCCGCCCCGCGGAGCCGGGCGCGCCGGGGCGCGGAGACGGAGCAGCGGGCCGGGGTGCGGCGGGCGCCCGCTGCTGCTGCTGCTTTCCTCCCCGTTTCCCCCCGTTTCCCCCTCTCCCCGAGGCAGGCAGTTCTCACCCGCTTTCGCACATTCCTCCAGTGCCGCCGCCTCCCGCCCCCGGCTCGCGGAGAAGGAAGGGTAAATAACCAGTAGCGGCTGCTGGGCAGCGCGGGGCATAGGTGCGTGTCGGCCCCGCGGCGTTTCCCCGGCATCGGGCGGCCGAGCCGGCGGGAGGAGGAGGGTGGTGCCGGTCCCCGCCGGCCGGCGTTGGAAACGCCAGCAAAGTTGGAAAGCCGCAGCGGGTGGGTCACCCCTCCGGCGCGGAGAAGAGCAAGTTCTAATTTTTTTTATTTTTCCCCCCCCGGATCTCGGCGTTTTCGCGCAGCGCCGCGGATCCGCCGCGTGTGGCCGAGCCCGGTGGGTCGCGCGGACCCGGGCTGCCGCCGCCGGCTGGGGGAAATACCTAATGCAGTGAAGAAATGAAACCTTGTGTGTTTGCAAGTGACAAATTTGGAAGCGGGGGGCAGAAGGAAGGTTTCCAGGTCGCTGGTTAACGAAAGGTGATTTGGAGGAAGGAGCTGGGGAAGGCGAGGGGAGGGCGGCGAGACCGCTGCACGGCGAACGCGCCTCTCTCCGCGCTCGGAGCCGCTTTTGGGGCTCGTAAAATCTTCCCCGAGTTGCGCAGTATCTCACGAGGCTGCTCGCTAGCTGGTCTCTCCTGTGCCTGCCCTGATTTTTTCGTTGCGTTACAGTATCTAAGGTCCTTTTAACCTAATTTCGTAGCCGGGATAATTTCTCGTTACGTAAGTTACCGTTGTGAATGATCGCTCGGGGTCTCGGGTCGTCCTCAGCCGGGCTGCTGGGCTCGGCGCAGACGGGGGTTATTTGCCTCCATTACCAGTCCTTGGAGGGAAGCCTGGCTCGGCTGGAAACGGCTGCGAAGGTATTACGAGAAAACCGAGTCTTCCCATTCTCGTTTCCAGAGAGTAAAATCTCTGGTCATCCCCGATTCGGAGGTTTACATTTGGGTACAAATCCGACTTTCCCCGCGCGCGGACTTGCAGCGGCGAGCGGCTTGGTTGCGGCCCGCAGCGTGAACTTCCCGCGAGCGGTGGGCTTGCGCTGCGCTGCTGGAGCGTTTGTTTCCTCTAGCGACAGCGTTTTTCTAAAAATGCCCTAAGTGGAAGCAGGAGGATAGTAGCGTGTGCCGTCTGGCTTTCTTTTCCAGGGGAGAATAGTGTTACAAAACAAAGAAGGCAATATTTCATTTGGTCGGATTTGCTTTTTTTTACGAGTATGGGGTGATTTTTCATTGTATGCGGAGGTGGGTTATTCTGAGTGAAACCCGAAGCCTTGTTTATCGCAGAGGGTCAGTCTGTTCTCATAAACAAACAGTAGGATAGAGTAACAGCGAGATATATTTTGCTCGTTTGCTATCGGGACGCAGTCGTATGTTGGAGCTTGTGGCCTGTTCTAGGTAAATACAGCAGCAGTCTCAGAAGCAGCTCTGGTATTTTCAAGTTAAAAAAGGGACTGGAGTATGCTTTGAATTCCACTGCCAGACCGTAGATATCTGGTAGTACTTGGTATTTATTTTGCCCTGATTTTGCAGGAAAATTGAGGTTTGAAGTGTTAAGTTCTGGTAAAGGGTGCTTGTTCTGTTTTTTTTAACTAAGAGCTACAGGACGTTTAATGGTGTATGTGTTGACAAAAGTGGCCCTGAAAGGGCTGCGCTCTTCAGTGAGCTCATCTGTGCTGTGCCGCGCGTTTGGAAAGCACAGGTGTGTACGTCATTTCATGCCTTAAATCTTTTTTTTTTTTTTTGACTCCTCGTGTCCTTGTGTTGAGTGATTCATAATAACCAAGGATTATGATGTCTAGGTATATGCGAATATGAAGCAGACTTTTAACAACAGTTGCAGGAGATTCAGTCAAGTAAAATTATTTGTATGGTCAGAATAGGAAATGCAGGCTGGTTAATTTTGGTGACTGCATGAATTTCCATGATCTGAAGTCAGACAGGTACAAGAATGCACTGCTCCTCACTGAATAGCGTGTTTGAGCCAAGATTGGTGTCATGCATCAGAAATGGAAATTTTAGGGTTTCTAGCGGCCTCCTATCCTTCTGAATAAAGATGGAAATCGTGAACCAGGTTGGAAGAAAAAAATATATATATGGTTTTACCAGAAATGATTTCCTAGACTGATCAATTACTAAGAGATGTAATGAGAAATATACTCCTTAGGGAGAGGAAGGAGGAATTTCCATTACATAATATCCCTTGGGAGAAATTCTGTATTGCATAATGAGGTTGGTGATGGAGCATTTTTGGGAAATGCCTATGGATAAGAATATGCACTTCAGATTTCCATAAACAAAATATCTTAACTGAAAAACAGGCTTCTTAAAAGTGGTACTGGTATGTTAGTACGTGGGTGCTTTGCATGTGTATACATTTCTTTTGTTCTGATAATTACGGTGTGAGAAATCAGGTAACTGTGAGATTAAAACTTTCACAAAATACGAGATAGTCATTAATTTCCTTACATATTTAATGTCAAAGATAAAACGTTGAAGGCTTAAGCTCCTGTTCTTTGTCTCGTTAAATTCTGTTTTTCTGTTCAGTCAGATCCATCTTTCGATAGATAATCTCTAGCCTTAGTGGTGTAAACACAGATGATCTTACCCTCATGCCGGTGAATGTGAAATATATAAAAATATGTATATATGATCTTGGGGGTTTAATAAGCCTAGGTAGCTGGATATGTTTTTTTGGAGTCCTCATAATCTCCTAAGGGTCGCTGCTTTCCAGCCGCAGAAGAGAGCACTTGCAAAAATTCGCTTCGATATATCCTTACAGTTTCAGTAGCAGTTGCTTTCAACAGGAAAATAATTCATTTCCACCCACCTGCCCTCCCAGCTTCAGCGTTTTTCCTGCTGAGCCTCTGAAGAGAGCTTTTAACCTTCAGGAGCTGAAAAGCGAGCTACCTGGCAAAGCCGCTGTCAGATATGGGCTTAAAGGTGTTAAAACCAACAGAGGAAAAGGATGAAAAATCTTAACACCTCTGTCACTGATGGGGAATTTGTTTAGTTTGAGCTGCTCGTTTAAAACCTGCGTGCTAGTGATTCTAGCAATTTTTCGAGTGGTTTGTCCAGCTTTCCTTCCCACCCCCCGAGTTACAAATGTCTTTCAGCTTTGCCTGTTTTGCCCAAAATTACGGTTGCTGTTAGGCTAATTCTGGCAGCGGAGGTAGTGCAGTGACCCCCAATGGTGGCTTTGGTAATTGAGGCAGATTTGTACAATTACGACTATTTTTAGTACATTAAAGGTGCAATGGCTGTTTTGAAGTCCAGGCTCCTATTAGAGCATTTCATTGATAATATTTTGTAGTATTTTGCGTGCCACCTCGTGGCTGCTCAGGCACTCTGCAGCCCTTGAGGCATGGCCAGATTTCTTAGGGCGCTCGCGATTTTACCGTCTTCCCGACTGTTTTGTTTTGTGGCCCGGTTTCGTGGCAGTTACCTGTTTGGATCCACCGCACGTTTGCCGAGGTGGGGGGTTCTTCGAGCTTGCAGCGCGGGTCAGGGTGGCGGATGCTCACCGATACCCGTGTGGTGTCTGCAAAGTTTGTGGCAGGACTTGGCTTCCCTAAAAGATGGAAACTGGTGCTGGATTTAGGCATTAAGAGTTTGCACAAAGGAATTAGTGAAGTTTCCGTACCCTGTAGAAAGGGCCACCATCAAAGGAGCTGAGAGTGCGTGGGACTGGTGGCGGTGGAAGTGTCGGTTGTAGATGGTGATGGTGAGGTGGTGGCCTTCATCGCTGCCCTGTGTCATCACCCTGCTGGAGGGTTTTTTGCACGTAGAGATCTGTGCATTAACCGTCTCGCACTCGCGGTTACGACACGGGAGCATCTCTCGAGGTAGCGAACACAATTTTACGTGGCAAAAGTGCGACCCCGTGGTTGTCAGTTCTTGTAAATCTAAACCAGGATCATGGTATTGGCGCAAAATAGAAAGCCAGATTCCCGAGAGCGTCCGTTTTACTTATGCAGTTGCACTGAAAAGGCTAAGATAAATAAAAGGTGTCATCTTTAATACCGTAAAGATAAACCCTGCTTTCTGGTGGGTGGTGAGGTAAGTGAAGAGTTAGAGTTCACATAAAGGCAGCATTGCAAGGCTGCGGTTCATGCTGTTCCCAAAGATAGAAATATCTTGTTTGTAAAATGAGATTTTTTTTGTAAATTACTTTTAGTTTTAGAAGTGTGCAACCTAGTTTATATTCTTATGGAACAAATGTTACAGTTAAATTGCCCTGGAAGGTAGCTGCATGACACTTAATCTTGAATAAAGCAAGCTGGGTAGTTGTTTACCAGAGTGTGTTTGGGGGGGGGAGGAAGAAAACCTGTGCGTGGATGCTGTTTCTGCAGTGACTGGGTTTACCAGAAGAAAACATGATAGGTTCAAATCATTTTTTTTCCCCCTAAATAATCAATGGTAAAAAATGTTCAGGCTGCTGAGATGCCTGCAGGTAGGTCCTCACTCCCGAGCTGGAGGCTGTGCAGTTACAGCGTAGCCTGCCTCCAAAATGGTTGGAAATCCTGCATAAACGTGTGCGGAGCGCACACCTCCTCTCCCAGCGGATGATCGGCTCGCCAGCAAAGCCTCCGCGCAGGGCGTACCCTAATCCTTCTGTGTCACTTCTTCAGTGCAGATTACGCAGCAAGAAATAATTAGGAGATTAATTTTCACCTGTCACTGCCAATAATAGATAACCTTGGTACAGCGACGGGGCCAGGAATTTGGGGAGCGGAAAAGCGTCTAAGCCCGTGGCGATGGCTGCGGGGACCGGGCGGAAGATGGTGGCCAGGAGGTGACCGCCTTGCCGTGCCGCCCGCGCCGCGTGCTCGCCAGCCAGGAGCAGGCCTCCGAGACCTTTGTAGCCTCGGCTTTTAATTCAGATGCAGCTCGGTTGCTTTTCGTGGTTTCAATTCCCAATCCGACTCGTATTCCTAGCCTGCGAGGGAAGGGAACAAACTAATGAAGACGGCTTCATTAGGCAGAGTGCAATTTAGCCCTTGCCTCTTTCCAACAAATGCAGCTGAAAAAACATCCCAGAAGTAACTGTGCTTTTGGCCTTCAGAGAAAGCAGAACCGAGGTGTTTCTGCTCCCTTTCAAAATAAATTACCAGCTCGCATCAGGTGCGCTTAAAAATGTAGCCTATGCTCTAAGGCAGTGAAGGTAAATGAAAAGGAAAAAAAGAGCCACCCTTCCCCCTCCTCTTCTCTTTTATTTTTTTCTTTTGTGCTGAAGTTTAAATCTACAATCTGTTGAAAATGTAATGGGAAACCAGCCTACAGAAAATGCCATTATTCATATCATCCTGAGCTCATTTATTTTATCTGCAATAGTAATGATAAGACAGGCTGCTTGGCAATGCTGATAAGCTGGGAAATATCTTAGAGCTATTTGTAAAAGTTAAAGCAGATCTTGGTACTGAGAGATAGGGAAACTGATGAGCCTTTGGGCAATCTGCAGAGCTGAAAGCTAATAAAGATTTTAATAGGAAGGCCTCATTAGGATTAGGGAAAAGATCTATTATCTGAGATTTACACAACACAAACGGTGGGGCAACTTTAATTTTTGCTTTTTTGCTCAAAAAATACTGTTGCTGAACGTGAAACCTCTTAAATCTGATCTGAATCTCTTCACATGTGCAAGGAGCCATCACCAGCTGCTGGTGAGGACAGCCTGTGCGGGAACGCGCTGGCCGCGCACGTGAGCAATGGCAGAAAGCCACCGCGTTCAGGGGCTGGCCGCTTCTTGTTGGCGCAGAAATAGGGTTGCTTTCAGGTACCTTTTCTGTTGTGGACAATACTCTAGGCTTTTGGCCCGGAAAGAGATCATCTCGTTGCCATTATGCTGATTCTCTTGATGACGAGACCAAAATTGTTCCTGGAATGGTTGACTTGTCTGCCCAGTTCAGCTTGATGGGGTGCAAACTCCGAGTCCTATAGTGGTGTCTGTTTTCATGGTTGTGATCACTTTTCAGAAAAAGCTATTTTAGTAGAAGTGCCATCTCCAGTGCACCTGTAGTTGGCATGGTGGGAGCACCATGTACCATGCCGTGGGTGATCTTACGGAGTAGGTCAGTAGTCCAGTTATCCAACAGAGCTGAGTTTAGCATCATCTGCAGCCTCATCACCGAGGCGGGGTTAGTGCACAAAACATTTGCTTTCTGAGGACCCCAGTGTGCGCAAGCACCTATCACGTATGGGTTCAGCTGTACTTTGCATGCTTAGCGCAGTATGTAAAGTGCATGTAAGCGTCTGAGAGTATTAGTTCATCCAGGCTTTGCAGATGTGTTTAATAACTTTTCCTTACGGACCGTCCAAACTTCTTTGTGGTTGAATGGGATTGTAAAGCAGTAGTAAAGCCATGCTGGAACATTCTTTGGTTTGCTTTGAGGTCCAAGCCATGTTGTAACCTGATTCTGCTAACCTAGAGTTTAAACCATTTTTGTACAAAGCCGATTAAACAGTTGAACCCCACTGCAGATGGAGGTTTTTGCTAGGAGAGATCCATGCTGGTTGTGAGAAGCACTTCTGTGACCGCAGCCGTGTTTACAGGCAGCCTGGTTACGCTGTCGTGGCTGGAGTTTGCCAGGTTTCTTCATTGGGTGGGACACACACTTACGCAAGTGTCTCAGCTTCTCTCCCACTTTCATGGACTAGCTCCTCTCCTGCTGCTGGATCAAATAACCTAGTGGTAACTACAGTGCAGTATTGCTTCCATGGAAGAATAATGTTTGGAAAGTATGTTCTTGTATTTTTAGTCATCTTTAATATGATGTAGCCACAGAAAGCCAAAGGGAGAGCGGCACCAAGAGCCGCAGAAGTCTATTTCAGGGCGTAGTTTGGGATGCATTGATCTAAACGCATCGTTTGATAGGACCTGCAGTGGACACTAATGATAGATTGTATTCCATCTCTCATTTGCTTGAGGAACTTGCTCAGAGCAGCTGCAGCTTTTAATCTCCTCCCCTGTGCCCTGGCCAGCACGTAGGCACATGGGCAGGCCTGGGAGGACAGCACCCTGCACCTACTGTTGAGGACAAAAACAAGCTTACCGCAGCGGGTTGGTGTCCATTTATTGCAGCTTGTCTGTAACAAGTCACAGCTTATGCCAGAAAACCAGCATGGCCTTCTAAAGAGCTAGAGCTATTTGCACGTAACATATTGCTCCAGCAAGGCTGCCATTTGAGAAGCTTCTGATATTTATGTTTGATATGAATGAAACTTTTTGTTTTGTCTGTAGACCTCAACGGAACTGGAGCTGACTCGTATCAGGAGTGCCTTGATAACAAGCAAGGTATGAGCTCAAGTCTCTCCAACATGGGCACTTGGGACTGATTTAGCTTGATTTCCTGCAGCTGAATTGGTTGCTGTCTGTCTCTCTCACTCCCTCTGTCTCTTTCTCTCTCTCTTTTTTTCTCCTTTTTTTTTTCTTTTACTGTCTCCAAGCCAATTCACTGTTAACAGCTCCACGTCAGCTAACCTGTTAGCTCAGGGTCTTGTTATACGCTTGTGATAAGGCTTCCAGCTTCTAGCACCCCAAATCCTCTTATTAAGGGAGGAAGTGGAAAGGTTCTGAAACAAAAGTAGCATGTGCATTCACTCGCAGTTTTTTTCTTCCTTGCAGTTTAATTGCACAGCTAAGCAGAAGAGTATTAAAGTAAGTGTGCAGGCTGCATTAATGGAAGGCACGTGCTAGGCTGGGTGCCTTAATGCCAGGCGTTCTGTGACGATTCGTACGGTGACATCCTGATTCAGGGTTGTCCAGCTGGCTCTTTTCCTGTGCGGAGTTGGTAAGAGGTGGATAAGTCCACTGTGACTTAACAGGGAGTAGTGGAGGAGGAATCTGTTGTCCTTTTACTTTAAACTTCAAAAGAAGAGTCATGCCAGTAGAAATTAAATTTTTAAAAGTATATCAGAAACAGGACCTAAAGCCTAGGGTATTGGTTCTGCATTTAGAAAAAGTGTTGCTGCATTATGGTCTCTTCAGATGTCAGCTCTGAGACCTTCACTCAGAAGAGCCACTCTGTGACCATAATCATATAGCGAGTGTTGAACCTTGTATTAATCAGGGAAAATAAGCACCCTTCAGTCCAGAATTTCATTCGTTATGAGCTGCAGCAAGGAGATGATTATCCCAACCTGGTTTTAGTCATCAGGAACAATGTCAGCTTTTCACCCTGCTGTTGATCCAGACCTATGATAATAACTAAAATATTTGCTGAAATTCTGTCTCTCCTTGCATAATTTTCAAAAGTACCAAGAAACACAAAAACCCTCCCAATTTTATCACTTTTGGGGGGTTTAATTTTCCAACAGTGTCTTCACTGTCAGTAACCATCAATGTTATATGTGCTTCAAATCAGGGCTGCAGTGAAGTGCGTTCCCCCTGCTGTTGTTGGTTTTGGGGTGGATTCTTTTTTGTTTGGGCAATTTATTTATTTATTTAACCATCAGTTGTCTCTCTGGTGATGTTTCATCTTTTTTCGCTGTTTTCTCTACTGATTGTGGTAAATACCTAATCATTGCTAAGCTTTCATTTCAGAAGTTACAGCTGGAAGACTAATATGGAAGAAATATAATCAATAATGGCTTCTTGATTAGATTAAGTTTAAAAGTCTTCCAGACCAATGTAATTCAGGATGTCCTTTGATAGATACTTTCTTCTATAGAATAATGCTTTATTCCAGTAACGTTTTTCCGGTTGGTAGTGGGGGGTTGTTATTGACATTGTGTAAAAAGTAACTGAATTGCACTTCAGAAAAAAAGAGTAGTATTCTCATTATTTTGGAAACCAGTTGCAGGCCCTTTGATGTGCCGGTTACCTTGGCTTATCTGACAAGTAGTATGAAACTGTATCATATCCATCACTGTATCCTAGGTTTTGTTGTTTTGTTTTGTTTTTTTGACATCACTGTTAACCAGTGAACAAGGTTATCATTATAAGTACTTTCATTCCAGTATGAATTGGATGTGCTTTGGGTAATTTATTGTGTCAGTGCTGTGTTATCTTATTTCAAGCAACAGAATTTGTAAGAGTGTAGAGGTTTTAAAGGTACAAGCATAAACAGTAACTTGCAGTCAGTCTCTTAACGTCCAGTGCACGTAACATGTTGTCAGCACGCAGTAGAGTTGAATCCACAATTTGCAACAATTTACAGAATATAAAATATATAGCTGACAATGGGCCCATAATTCTGGTTGCTTCCTGCTATACTGAAAACAAAACAATACCAATGGCTGAAAGTGGCAATGGCTTTTTAAAAGTGTTAAATCTTCAAGCCATGTGAAATGCAATTGCCATGGCTTCTTTTTACAACAGCATGCTTGTCTCCCAGAAATTATACTATAATGAGGTTTGGTTTATATATTTTAGCCCTTTCCTCATTAAAGTGCTATCTTTTGGAAGAAGCGCTTTGTGTCTTGAAATACTGCACGGTTAAAATGAAGGCAGGTTTATAAGGATTTAATGTACTCGGGAGCCAAGGTTTTGCAGCTTTATGGCAAAGATGTTTTAACAAAGGACTTTATAGTAAGGGTGTGCTGTATTTTAGTCAGGCGGTTGCTCAGGAGAAAATCTTCAGCATGAGCACGTCACAGGCAGCAAGACGAAATTCGGAGGGAAATAGACCTCTGAAATCCAGTTTTGGTCTTGGCTGATATTGAGTCTTAATTCTTAGCAGTTTCAAACCTTGAATTATTTTCCCTCTTGGCTCCAAAAAGATAAAGTGTTACATTATATAGTGTGACAACATGACCAGGGAATTTGGATTTCTCATTTTGGTGCTCCGAGGCGATGCTTTCCCTGGGGGGGGTCCACATCCCCGCAGCTGTACGGAGGAACGTGAGCATCTGTACGCAGGGGAGGAGGGTTGCCGGGACCTCCGCAGACGGGGGGGTCCGCACCTTCTCAGGACAAAACTTGCTTTTTCAGCCTTTCACCTCCGTTAGTTGGTGTTAAAAGCATGCCCTGAAAGCAAGACTTCCTGAGCATGCTGGAGGTTTGGAAGCGAAAAGGGCAGCAGTTAGATAGCAGTTAGCTGTCCTCCGTGACGGAAAACATGTCCTGCGTCCGCCTGTGTCACTGGGAAACGCTTGATATCCTGTGATTTCTTGATAAGCAGGGGTTTGTCGCAGAAACCAGGAGTAAGAGTACAACTGGCCACGTTTGTTTCTGGAGCTTCTCAATAGGAACTCGCCACTGTAAATAAAACAGTTCTGTTTAAAGGTTAGGCAGTGAAAAGCACTCAGCGAGGGCCGCGGTGGCAGCGAGCGGTGGCGGGAGACGTGAGCTCAAAGCCTTGAAGTAATGCGTGGTGAGACGGTCTTGCTCCGGTTATGGCAGGCAGCTGATTGGGATTATTTTGTAGCACCTTCTCTTACCATAGCAAATTGTGCATTACACTGCTTCGGAGGTCTTCCCTTCGTCCCCGTGCCCCCAAGTGGGGTGGTCCTGGGTGTTTGGTCCAGCTCAGCTCTCCTCCTGCCAAGCAGAGCTGCTGCTTCCCGCCGGAGGAACCTCGTGCCTTTCACTCCTCCGGCTTTCTTCTTCCAATGGAATATTGTGCTCCTGTGTTATTCCCCCCAGATGGATTAGTTGATGTCTTCCCAAGATGCACATGGTGTCATTTCCCTGATGATGTTACAGCCCTCCTGTTTATATTTCTTCTCTAGTATTTTGCACCACCTAACTTAGGTCCTGCGTACCGGTTTTGCTGACTCGCCCTCGGAGGGAGTACCAGTGTAATTTGGAGCAGCTTTGGGGAATGAGGGTGGAGGGCAGCTAGTCCTGCTGCCGGTCAGTACTCTGCTGCAGTTGAGGCCGTAGCAGTGCCCCTGTCCCAAGGGTATGGATACCTGACTGCGAATACGCCGGATTTATGGTATGGGTGGATGTCAGGCGGGTTACTGAGTAGTCGTTACAGGGATAGGATGTCTGTCGAGTCAGGCCTGATTTTGAAATAGCGGCCGCAAACTGAAGACTCTTCATCCTGTTGCCCATCCCCTGGGCCGTCCAGTCCCAGTGCATGTCGTCTCTTACTAGCCTTGGTACAACCCATGACTCTGCTCGTGTGAGAGCTTTGAGCAAAACAGTGAAATCTACTTAGACTACTTTGAATCCAGCCAGGTTGTAATCGATCACTTGGACTCTTTTGACAGTGAGTGTGCATGAACGGGATGAGGAGAACAGAGGTGTAGAATGCATACTTGGGCCAAAACTGAAGGAACTTGGAAAACTATCTGTGAGCCTGTCCTGTCAGCGTAGCTGGTGTGACTGTGTAGCTGTTGATGGAAGCAGGTTCTTGTCTACTGGAAAGCAAGGGCTGCAAAAGCAAGGCTGTTGTGGTCGCCGTGAAGTTCTGTCCGGCCTTCGTCCTCTGTTTCCAAGGACACTGGCTCCTGCTGAGTACTGGCATGGAAAATGAGTCTGCCAAGCTACAGAGGCACCTTTTAGGACACATTATGTGGGAAATGTTCTAACCAATTCCATTTTTTTGATCCCTTTTGAATCCCAGCAAGATCATTTTCAGGATGGCAAAGATAAATTATGGGGCAGATAAATGAAAATGGCAGAATGGCACGGATGGATTGAAAAGTGATCAAAAGAGCTCTGCCACAGAAAAAGGCTATTTCCATTAAATGCTTTGAGATTCAATATTGATTTCAATGAAATTACCCTTGAAAACAGACTTCCTCCAAACCTTTCTTTTTACATGTTTGTGTTGGAATTACGTTAGGACATGGAAAAGTATAACTTTTGCTTCAAACAATTTTTCTGTTTTGAAATTGATTTTTTTAAACTGCATGAACAGTTTTTAAAATATTATTTATTATTTGTATTCCAGTCATGCCTACACGCTCCAGTTGTGGGCTAAACCTCATTTTGCTAACCACAGCGCAGACTTGGGGGGGATCAGTTTCTGCTTGAAAAAGCTTTGGTTTTGTATTTCTAACTGGGACTGCATTGATTGCCAGTGCCTATTTAAAAAAAAAAAATCAACAAAAACTTCTCATTTTACAATATGTTGGCTGCCTTTTTGTTTAAAGAATTATAAATACATCAGCAGATTTTCCACAAAAACACATACGCTTTCTTCCTGATGAGCACGATGACGCACTGAGAATCCTTGCAAGAGGCCTTGAATCTCCTTCAAGCAGAGGATAGTGCTGAGGTTGAAATTGAAATTTTGAATAACTCTTCTTTAAAAAAGATGCTGGTGGGGCCTTGTTACTAGAAGAATTACCATTTTCTGACTTATTTTCTTTAGCCAGCATGGGAACAAAGAAAGAAAGGAGGAGACAGAATAAAAGCCTGTGTGAGTGTATGTACAGAGACTGCAGCTCTCTAAACTGGTAATGGTATCTGGAAAGAGTCCAGGCTGTTGTAAATATGAACTTTTGTCAATATTCCCCAAGCTTCTTTGGACTCTAGGGTGGGCTTTATTAGCTGAAGGTCACACCATTGTGCTGGCTCCCTCTCCTGAGACCTCTGATACCTTCCTGAAAGGACAGCCCATTATCCCCAGGCTTAGAAGCCAGCTTTCTCTTCAGTGGCGCTCAAGCTGATAAGCTTAAGAGGCATATTTCATCCCCCCACGGCTGCTTTCAGGAGACAAACAGTGTTTATCGTTCCTGATTAATTCCAGTTGGACAAAAAAATGAGGCATGTGTGTGTGCACACGTGCGCGCACACACACGGAGTTGACGTGTTTTTAGCCCAGTCTCCTTGTGCGATGTCGGCTCGTCACACCGGCTGCAAGGAGAGGTGTATGGTGCTGCCTCTTTGTTTTTTCTAGGCGATGTGTCCAAAAATGAATTTAGTACTCTGAGAGGATCCCAAGTTGTGGTCAGCTTAAAGAGAAAGAGATGGAAAGGTAGCAGCAGCCTGAGCATTGAGGTGGGAATTGATTCGTGACAATTAAACATGAAGGTCTGCGAGAGCAGGACCACCCGCTGGGAGGATGGCTTTGCATTACCTGGGAAAGATGGATGGCCCAAGGATAAAGAAGGGCAAGGATTTCATGCTCAGCTGCATGAAAAGAATCATAAAAACACGCTGTATCTTGCTCCTGTATTTTGCAACCTGCTTCATCACAGTTAAATCCCTTTGCGAAGAATAGTATGCAAGAGAAGTGGGGGAAACAAATGCTAGCTAGCTCTTCTGCTTTGGTTTCTCCACTTCTCCTTTTCATTCTGGCTTGAAATTTGTCAGGAAGTATCTTGCCAATTTTCTAGTCACTAGTATTTCGCTAGAAGTGTCTCCTGCGCGTGGCTGCGAGGTTCTTAGGGTTATTTCTTCCCTTGTACTGCAAGTCAGACGCTAGAAATGCAATGAATAATGTATTGTCCCACTTAACGCTACTAAAGATCTGTAAAGTGCACAGGGAGCCTGCCCGGGCGGCTGGGGCGTCCAGGCCAAGAGACTCGTGTGCCGCGCTCGTCCTTGTCTTGCCACGTGGGCCGTGTTCAGACGGGGTTCTCGTACTCGGGTTGCAGCTAACTTCACTTCCTTTGCCAGAACAGAGAGGGAACAATATTATGAACCATTTTATGAAGCTCTGTTTACTCTTTGCCAGTGAGAACCGTGTTTAAAGATGGATTTTGCTAATATGGCTACAGCACTAGTGTAAATGGGGTCTAATGGGAAAGGCTGTAAAATAATGGGGCTATTGGTCATTTTCAGGGAGAAGGGAATTTCTGTAAAGCATTTTAAACTGGAAGAGATCAGAAGCTTCAGCTAACCAAACAATTAGAATTTCCACTTTAAAATGTATACAGTAGCGTGAAATGGGAATGGTGGGCCTCTAATATTATTTTTTCGAAGGTTAGCTGCACGTGCCTGGGTGAATAAGCCGTACTTGGTTGTGTTTTTGAACTGGGTTAAACTTGTCATTCTTGACATAAAAAAGAATACAGTTATGTTGTATATGATAACCTCTTTAAATATACCACAGATCCCTTTTTAAGGGCGAAGTAGAAAGGGCGAGGGAGAGAATGACTCACAAATCTCAGCAAAAGGTTCTGAAGCTAAATATATGCCACTTGCTCCAGACCAGTTAAATTGGTGGCAAGTTTTTTTTTTAATCCAGTGGTGCACCATAGATTCAAATACTTGCTTGGGCACCAAGTTTGGTGATGAGTGAAATGTAATATGTGCTTTTTAGTGCATTCTCTTAGTTCTGCTTAAAGTGGAGGAGGCAGAAATGATCTCATGTTCTCTAATCAGACAAGATGCCTTTGGGCTACCACCCGCCATAGGGTATGTCCTAGAAAAGATTTATTTACTCAGTGTGGAAAGGATTATTTCCCTTTTCCTCCCTGAATCTAGCCTGCAGTAGCTGCTAACAAAAGCCTTCTACCTCCTGTATCGCAGGAAGCTTTTTAGCTCTTGCTGAAATATGACGCTCCCTTCCTTTATTAAAATTAAGAGCCACTTTCTCATATGGCAAAGTGATAATAAAGACTGAAATTGGATCTATAACTTCATGAAAAGAAGGAGAATTTTTTTTAAGACAAATCATGCATGATAATACCTCCATTGTTCTCTCGCTGTGTTCTTTGTATTGCTTAACTCTCTGTGAACAAAGGACCCATAACTGCAGTTGTAAAAATAATCCAGGCATTTAAGTCAAAACTCAAAAGGCCCTTGGGAATCTCATGGAAAGGTGTGCCTTTGAAATGGTGCTTTATGAATCGTCTGAACAGGTGTGAACATCCTGGCCCCATGGAAATCTATGGGAATTTTGCCACTGACGGCAGTGGGGTCAGAATTTCACACTTGGTGCTTTGCGCGTACTGCTATCCATTGAGCAGAGCTGTCTTTCAGTCTTTGAAAAAGTCTGACTCCCTCCTCACAAGCAGACGGGAGATTTTCCAGTTGATTGCACTTGTGAATTCTAGTTAAGAGACTTGCTCCTGGTCTCCCCCCCCACCCCCTCCACCCCGGTCTTTCTCACTTACTTAAACAAACAAGCAAACTTGAAACGTTCACTTGTTTGAACTTCAGCAGCAAGTGCCTCCTAAAGACCTCTTGTTACTGGTCTAGAACTCAAAATGATTGGGAAGGTGGATTTAGCCTGTGGTGCAGCCCATGCTAAACAAAATCATTTGCACAAAGAGATGGGAGGCTTTTATTCCCTGTGACCATTCAGATGTCTCAACCCAACTACTTTGAATCATAAGGGGACTGTTCTCTGGTGAGCTTGAACACAGGTCAGTAAGTACAAAGGTTGTATTGTAAATAAAAACTCTGAACTGTGTACTTCTCCAGCTTCTTGCAAAATGGAGTATCTTTAAAAGTTCAGTTCTTTCCTGTGTTGAAGTCACTGGAAGAAGAAGGTACTGAAATGAACATTGAGGGAATTAGCCCAAAATTTGTGTGCAGATTCAGCTAGAGAAGGCCCTGGGAACCCTGCTTGGATGTAAAAGTTTGCCCTGCTTTGAGCAGGAGGTTGAGCTAGATGACCTCCAGAAGTCCCTTCCACTTAAATGACCTCCAGAAGTCCCTTCCACTTAAATGACCTCCAGAAGTCCCTTCCACTTAAATGACTCTATGGTTGTCTGATAAGAGTCTCAGGCCTGCCAGGTTATTTGAGCAAACCGCTGAGTTGCTTGACCCTGATCGTATAAACCTAGACATCTTCTTCCTCTATCGTGTCACAGTCTAATAAGAATAGAGGACAGTCACCAGAGTGGTAGCAAATTCATCTTTGTGCCGTCTTCCAAATTCACGGTGTAGCGGTCAAAACGTTGGTGGCTACTGGCATCTTCTGTTGAGTAAGAACTTTTATTGTCACTGGTATCGTGAAACCTGGAGCAAGCTCTGTGTGTGGTATGCGCATATATGTATATATATGTATATTTATGTATAAATAAAATTTTTAAAAATCCCCCAGAACAGAACCCAAGACATGCATCCTCTCCCCAGAACTGGAACACGAGTTACCTAATCATAGTTCTTTGTCAAGAGAAAAAAACTGAGGAAAATTTGAGGGGGGAGAGGGGGAACCTTCTAGCTCTTAGCAACAATATACCGTAGACTGGTGTTGATACGAAGTAAACCCACAAAGATAAACAAACTGATTTCTAGTGAACTTATTTGTAATTAATACTAGTAAACTTAGATCAAAAAGTGGGCTGTATAGCCCTAGTTAGAATCAGTAGTTGGAAGGACAGCTTGGAAAGCTGCGTGTTGTGTACAACATGAAAGTTTATTTAGGCTTCTCTGTTGCTCAGGGGATTGCAGAAACATTGCAGTGGCTGAGAGATTGGCTTTAACTTTTCTGTGTGTAGCTGTAATGGAATGTGCAGAAACTTAAAAATTCCTGGAAGGTGCCTGCAGAGACCCAACGGTCACGTCAGTAGAAATGTGAATTGAAGGCTGTTGAACAGAGAGACGTTTCTCAGAGTGCTTTGCAAAAAAGCAACAATCACAACTTCGTATGGATAATTAGAAAATGTCAGAAGTAAATGGTTAATTTTTATCTGGACTTTTTCTTGCCCAAACACAGCTAATAGACACTTTCAAAAAAAAGAACTTGGGAGTTCCTCACTGTAGCTGTGTCTTGAGGGCTTTCCTTAATGAGCTGTCTCCTTCTGTCCGGAATGGAAAGAAAAACAAAAGAGGTAGAGACCTTCCTTTGTCCCCATGTGATTTTAATCTGATTCATTCATTCTTAATCATCTTGAAGGATTATAAAAACAAAACCTCTTAAATCTTGGCTCTTACTTCTTTTCTTTCTCTCCCAAACATCATCATTTGTTCTTCTATCATGTTGCATTTCTTCACCAATGAATCAGCTACCTTCTTATTTTTTTCTGCGCAACAAAAGTGGGGCAGGACGGGAGGGGGGAGGAGGGAGCACTGCTTTCTTTGATTTGTTCAGCAGCACAAGTGTTCCTTGGCCTTTCATGCTAAGGAGTGGATGCAGCTCTTGAACAAATTGGACCTACTTGTTTGCTGGCCTAGGCCATCTTGTTATCCAGCCAGCTGTGTTTTGATCTTGGAGGGCTGTTTGAAGATTAAATTGAGACATCTTTTGTTACTATTAAGTGCAGTAATTAAATCAGCTCAGTGTTATTTAAGTGTGGAAAATGTCGCTTCGCTGGCCCACGGGTGCATGAAGTTGCCATTAGACAGCTGTGTTGCTTCCAGTGCTAATGATGAAGAGGTAGGCAGAAAAGAGCCCAAGTGCTCTCTAAATAATTTTCAACTCTTTCTGGGTTATACCGGTTCCCCTCCCCACCTTTTCACGTGGTGCTTCTCCCCCTTCTCCCCTCGCTTCATGAAGAGGAAGGTTTCTGAAAGGGAATTGAGGCTTTTGCAAGTGCAGAACGGGAAGCGCATACCCTGTTCGGCAGCAAGGAGCGGTGTGAAATGGCGTAGGTGAAACGTGTGGCAAGGTGGCCGAGTTTCCCAGAGCGGCAGCTGCTGCTCGGGCTCTGCGTTTGCAAGTTCTTGGCTCTGTGAGTGCCGAAGGAGACTGAGCTGGCACAAAAGTTGCAGTAAATGAGCAAAAGTTGGCTTTTTTTCTCCCCCCTCCTGCGTCGGGGGGTCTGCCAGTCAAGCCAAGCAGGGCGAGTACGTTTGTTCCCGGGGGGGTCGTTGCAATGTGATGTGCTGGAGAAGTCGTGACACCTGGGAGAGCTGCGCTGCAGCCTGGGCCGGGGCTGGTATCGTTCAGAGGTCACCTGGGGCCGACGGGGAAGCAAGTCGCCCTTATCTGACCCCCTTCGCCTTCTGCTTGCGGAGCAGGTTGCTTTGCGAGCCGGCGCTGGAGGCGATGATTGGCAGAAAGCGAGAACCTCGGTGGGAGAAGCAGCCCTTTAGAGGTCGAGTGTGTTTTAATGCTGGGTTAAGTTGAGAAGTGGCCTTGGTTCATTGCTGCTGGCAGCACTGATCACTTGAGTGTTGCTTTACTCTTTCCTATCGTGCCCTGTAGAAACCTCCTTGTACCCTCCTACGCGCATCTGAACATATAACTACCGCTCTTGCGGTTCCCACAGTGACATTCAGCAGCTCTCGCTTAACAGGGGCGCAGCAGACGGGATCGCCCAAGGCGCCGGGGCCGCCGTGCTCCCGCGCTGCCTCGTTAGCCTGTCCGCTCCGCCACGAGCGGCTCCGTCGCCCGCTTCCACCTCCGGCACTTGCCGGCAGCGTCTGTTCGCGTCGCTTTGTACGCCTCCGCGTTTATCGCGGGGGAGGCAGGAGCGCTGGTCGCGGCGGCGAGGGCAGAAGCGCGGCAGATGGGTGGGGATGGGAGCGCGGGGAGCGTGATGGATCTGTTTTTCTTACCTTGTTTAAAATGGCCTGTTAAAATTCAGCAGCCGCACCTCCGATCAGCCTAATGGTGCCTGCCATGTTGCGAATACACGGTCATTAGTCGGTGCGATTCGTGCCGAGGTGGGAGGGTGCCGCGAATGCAAAGGAGCCGGCGAGGAGGACGACGGGCGCGGGGGCGGAGGAAGGAGGGAGACGCCGGTGCCGCGGTGACAATGCAACATACGGCCGTCGCGCTGGAAAACTTTCTCCTTCATTAGCAGGGATCTGTTGAGTTTCTGCTCACATTAGGGTAATTAACACAAGTACAGATTGTTGAACATCTGTGCAGTTTAACTATATGGCCGGTTCCCAGGCTTTAAACAGGGCTGTGAGGAGCCAAATGCAAAGCAGTATGAAAAGCCCACACACTATTCATTTTACTGAAATTAGCATTTCTGGATGAAAGCTGATGTTGCACGTCGGCTATAAATTTTCTCTGGTCTGCTGCCAGGTTGGCTAATGATCTGAGGTTAGTGTTTGTTAATAATTTTTTAAAAATTTGTTACTTCTAATATTCTGGAGGGGAAATTTCCAGCTCGCTCTTCTTTTCTGAAAAACAAAAAGCGAACAAAACAAAGCATGTGGGCATATTATAGCTAATGTGCTTCTAATCTTTTTCCAATGAAAACCCGGGAAGGAATTGCTGCTTCAGCCTCCATTGGGGGCCGTTGGCTTCATGGAACCACAAAAGCTTTTTAGTATTTTTGACCAAACTGCAGTTTTAATTTTCTAGCTTTGTGAATGCCTGGGAGGTGCCACTTATGGTGCACTGTGGATATGGCTTGTGTAAATGAAAAGCGGGTTTTTGTCTAAAAGATGGTGGTTATATAGGTGCTGCTCTTCTGTATGTGTCTCTCCCTTAGGTCTCTCCGTGTGTGTGCGTTTATATGTATAAATGGGTGTGTGTACATGGGGTTGTTGGGGTAGAGGTATGGCTGTAGTTATGGAAGTCCTTCTGTGTTGATCATCTCAGAGGACTGTTTTTGCTGTGCCATCTTGGAGCTTCCTCTTTGCTCATTTTTACCTTGCCGGCTGAGAGCGTCTGGGACACCAGACCTGACAGGCTCTTCGTTTTCATGGCTAGCAACGGTGGAGTCGCAGCAGAGGGCCCTTGACTCTGACATTCTCTCTTACGCCTTGGTCCATCAGAGCCAACGCTTGTTGGCCTTCAGGCTATGTCACAAGACTGCTGAATACTTTGGGGTTTTTTGTCCTTTTTCCCTGAGTGGACGAGGACAGGACTTTTTCTTTTTCCTTTATTGGATGATTTGTGAAGCTTTCTTTACATGAGTTTCCTGACGCTGATAATTCAGGGTCATATTTTTGCTTGTGGCTTTTCAGCATCTCTTCACTTCGCACCTAGATATTTTCATTGAGAAGTTGCGATACATGACCACCCACAATTTTCTCTTCTTGATATGATTCCCCTTGTCACTTTCTTCTAACTGTCTTTTGGTGTTTTGCAATGTACCCTGGTTGTGTATGGACTTAGATACTCCTTGTGTGCATTCACACAAGTCTATAAACAAAAATGCATCCTTGCGTGCATGCGCATGTGTTTTTATACAGTTATATTAAACAAATTCGTACCATCCCAGAAACTTCTTGTGGAAGTGGCTGTGCATTTAAACCGAAGTATGAAGAGTATGCCAATAATCTGAAAAACCTTATAAGTTAAAAGTGCAGTGTACAGACGTCCTTTATCATGAAGACATGGGTATTTTTTATTAATCTCTTTCAGATGCACTTTATTTTCCTTTCAGCATATCTTAATGGATTTTTTTTTCTTTGAGTGGAATTGACATAAGGTGGATTACCCCTAAGGTCAGGACAGCAATTTGTGCACTATGTGGGTCAGGGAATTCTATTTTTAATGGAGATGGAAAAGCCACTGATGTGCATTTAAAACAATAAAAAATAATCCACATTAGTACTATTTTGTCTCTGTCATTTTTGCTAAAGCAAAAAAATTTCATGCCTGGTATTTTTTTTTTTTTTGTATTTTGTCTAATACCTATGGGCTGATGTGGATATAGCTAACCTTTGAAGCCCCAGAAGTTGTATGTATTGTTCTTTTAATTGGGATAGGAAGGGACTTGGCATCTTGGAGGAACCGTAGTTCTTGCTGGGAGTTTGGTGATTTGGTCCTTTTCTTTACTTTCAACTCCTGCTCTGCAGTAGTTCACCCTTCAGGCCAGAGTTTAACTTGGCATCACTTGAAGGTCTTGATGAAGCTGTTGCCATCACACCCACCAGCTCCACCACAGAGAGCTCACCAACTTGCGAGCCCGCAGAGCTTCATGTTCTTTGTGACCAAATGTACCTCCTGCGACCAAAACGCAGTCTCGCAATTTGGTCCTGTAAATGCCTTGGCTTCAGGAGTGACATCACCCACATGCCTACGAGGTGGTTCGTTAAATACTGTGCTCAGTGTTTTGTCATTGCAGGAACATGTTTTAGGATGAAGATTTCCCCACAAGATACACATGCTGAATCGTGTAGATGTAAAACTGTACACATTTAGCTAAATATGTGATTTAATTTTGAAACATCAGTTTAGTTAACCCACTCCAAAGGGAAATATGGGCTGGCTTACTTGTAACAGATTTGTAGATAATTATTTCGGTGTGTATGTGTGCACACTACCTAAGTTGGAAAAAGAAAAAATGTTTTTGAATGAACTGTTTCCCTACATTTGATGTATTATACTCTCTGTAAAAGATGTTAGAAGGTGGCAGGTTGCGTGGTGGTGATGAGAAACACACCTGGCGCAGAGAGCATGTGTTTCAAGAAGGTGACAGAGGACATTTGCCCCTTAAAAGGCTCTGCAGAGAACGGAGCATTGAGATTTCCTCTGCTTTAGTCTTTCCAGAAGGGTTATGACCCCTTGGTTAAGAAATATTTGTTTAAGCCTAACTTGAAATAAATTCATTTCAGCAGAAAGTAAGGGATTTTACTTGGCTTTATACAAATATATCTTAAACCAATGAATTAGCTTCATGTAGACAAGTCTGAGGATACACTAATAGAATGAAAGAATCAAGAAGAATTATTTGAAGGGCTGGATTTGAGGGGGACAAGAGAGAGAATTTCTTAGATGGTGATGCTTCCCTCTTCTTGGGCACATTCTATTATATTCCAGAGGTACTGAAACATACAGTATATGCTTTTTTTTTCCCTCTGACATCTCCTGCAAAGATAATTCCTCCAGCAATTTAAGTATTTGATATATATAAAATGAGAATATCAGAGTATTCTCATACATTGTTTGTCATCCTCTGCTGATGGCAAGTGGATGGAAGAGGGCCATACTTGGAGGGGTTTCATGAGAGACATTAGCAGTGCGTAGTACAGGCAAGGGTAATGTGAGAGATTGTTCAAATCAATCAGTGTTACTGTATTGAGAATAGTATATTTTTTTTCTGGAGTAGATGGTTGTCAGTGTTACTTTGAGTCATGGCAAAACTATGTCACTTAAAGCTGATGAGAATGTTCAGTCTTAGTGAGAATAACATCTGTGCTCCCTAGATTTGTACCACATGTGTCTTTTCTTGGATTTCTTCAGTTGTTTTTCCTTCTAGGAAGACCCAGATTTATTCAGGAAAGGGAGTCCTGCTCGGAGGGGGGAGAAGGAATCCCTATTTAAAACAAATGAACAAACAAACCTGGATTATTTTCATTAACTACGAGGCAGAAACCAAAGTCATCTATTTGGGTATGTGGGACTGACCGTGAAATTAAAGGGCTGCTATATGCGCAGATACACTGCTAAAATGAAACAAAATTTTCCTTTATTATTTCCCCCCCCCCCCCCCCCAGCCAAGCCTCTGTCCAGAAACTGGAGATGTTCCAGCACAACCCACTTCTTACAAATATTTCCCGCAGACTGGACCTAAAAGCTTATTCCATTCCTGAAGAGCAGAAAATGGCAGCATGTCCAGGGAAATGCTTTCAGACCTTGTGAGAGAGCAAAACTCTGCAGCTAGTGAAACAGAACTGTCAGCTTGGAGTTGTTTTGCTGTGTGCGAGACTGCAAATACTAAGTTCAGTTATATTGAGACTACTTGTAGTGATTTTTTTTCCAGTAAGCACGTGCAGTGTATATCCCAGGCTTCAACACAGGGGAGGCTGTGAAGTGCGCCCTGAGAAACTTTGAGGACATCATTTGGAAGCATTCCCAAAGTTTCCATTGTGGTTTCACTTCATTCATTGTTAGGCCAATTTCTGCTAAGTAGCAAACATTCCTGTTCCCCTACATGATTACCTTGAACAGGTAATTTCATGTATTTATTTAAATTCAAATACCTAAAGTAAGCTCCCAGAACTTTAGGTTGTTTCTTCAGCTACGCTGTATCCCCTCTGCCACCTCTCAGCTCTGTCAGACCCCAGATGGAGAGCTTCTTACTAACCTTAGCTCATCTTTGCAATTGCATGGTTGGAATTATCTCCATTGTGTGGATGTGAACACTGAGGCAGATTCGAAATTACTTGCCCCAGGCCACCTAGTGCTGCCAGTAGACCGTACAGTCCCTGACCCCTCTTTCTATGCTGAAACCATTCTCTCTTGTCTGCACGTGAAAAAATGGAGTAGAGCGAGCAGAGTAGAGTGGTGTTTGTTGTGATAACAATGTGCTTTCAGTCCCAGAAGGCATTTGGACAGTGATGGATACATTGCTGTGAAATTATAATTACCAAGAGATGCACAGAAGGAAAGGCTGAAATGGTAGCTGCTGCGCATGTAGATGGACACCGCGAAAGGCAAGATGTAAAATGAAGCCAGGAGCATTAGCGGCGTCCGTCAGCCTCCGTGCCGGGCAGCCTATTTGCATTCTTCCGCCGGGGAGCTGGAAGCTGCCATGGAGCAGTTCATACTCCAGCCTGCTCTGGCTTTGAATTATGCATGACCAATTTATCATGCCCCCAGCTGAAAAACTAATTGTGTCCCTGGGATATATTTACTAGAAATTGTAGTTTGCTGTGCTGGGGTCCCCAGAGTGTCCGGCAGAGCAAATGACTGGGAAGTTGCAGTGTGTTTAGAGCAGGACTCTTGGCTCTCACTAAGCCAGAGGACCACTGATAGATTTTTCACTTAGATTGCCTTTCTGAGGGTTCCCCCCCTCCTTCCAGTTTTCTTACACTGCATTACATTTAATCAGGCTGCAGAAGTCTTTCCTGTAGTCTCCAGTATTAAAAAGCATACCAGTGTGCCTGAAAAAAGGCAATTTACTCAAGAAATGCCAGCCTGGTTTTGGGGGAGTGGGTTAAGCGCAGTGTGGCTCCATGTAATGTCTCCAATTACAGTGAACGTCTCCTCCCTCTCCATTCCGGGTCTAGAGTGATGAGTTTCTCTAATTACCATCATTTGAATGAGAGCTTGTGGAGGAGAGGATTTCTCTTCCTTGTACAGAGCTTGTGAGGTGGGCTTAAACTTGCAAATGTTATTACCACGGGGTCTGGCAAAGGAGCGTGGAAATGCCCCAAACGTAATTTCTCAGAGATGAAATGTCAGCTGTCAAATCTGTATCTGGCTGTAAACCTCCTCACAGCGTAGAGCTGAGCCATAAAGATCATCGGTGGGGGTGAGGTTTGAGAAGGAAGGAGGTAATTCGCTGATAAATTAATCACCAAGTTCAGTCTGTCCTCCCCCGCTCGTCACGGGAGGAGGATGTCAAGGAGTTAATCACAGTAAAGGAGTTGACCTAACGCGGCTTCAATAGCAGAAGAGCCCTCTGGAATCTCTCGCCTCCTTTCTGTTATCCACCTCGTCCGATCTCGCGGGACTCCCGTAACGCGGTTCGCAGCAGAGGACCTGCCGGTGCATCTCCGAGGACAGCAGGACCCACACCAGCTTCTCTCTGCATCGCTTGATTTCTAGCAGCGAGAGAAGATAGACCTGCCTTAGAGAGACTGGGAGACTGCAAGCCTGAGACTTTTGAGAACGGGATCCCTATTCCGCGATGGGCAAGAGCCTTTCTGGGAACTGTTCGGAGACGGGCTGTGCGTTAGGTAGAAAGGCTGGGTGCTCGCACCGCTGCGGTGGGATTCAGAGTCTGCCCTCCTGGGGGGAGAGCTGCAGGAAGCTGATCAGGCTGGAAGAAAGATGCTGGCAGAGGTGCTTTCTTAAGTAAATTCAAAATGTATGAAGTAGTTTGCAGAAACTATTTGCAGCAAGTGTGTGCATGGGAAGTAGAAAGAAGTGAAGGTGTTTCTATTTTACATTGTTTCTAAATGTCACAGATCTGAATCACCTTTTGAACACTCAAAAGCTCTCTACAGCTTCCTTCCCTATAGTTCCCCATATTTGTGTTCTGCATCAGCCTCCCAAAAAGGTCTGGTGAAAGGATATTGTTCAGGTAAACCACACGTCTTGCTGCAGGAAGAGGAGAGCAGATCTGTTAAGTGGTGAAACCATGCTACTTTGTGCTGAAATGTGTGTAAAACAACCAGCGTAAAAGTAGATTTGAAGTTTGTAAAATCCTGTTGGAGACGAGGCATAAACAGGTTTTTCCCTGAATGTGGGTAGTTGAAGTAAAGGCAGAAGTAAAGGCAGGACTTAGAGCTGAAGGTTTAGATGGACTACCACTACCCATACTCCATCTCCCAGGGATTTTTCATGATCAGAGCTAGCTTGAGTTAACTGTCTGTATAAAAGCATATGGGATGACATAGCCTTGGGCAGGGGGAGAAGGAAGAAGCATTAGCACAGTGAAGTTACTGCATAAAAATGGGTTGACTACTCATTTTTATCACAATTGACAAACATTACACAAATAGAAGAAAAAGAGGGAGACAACAAAATCTTCAGACCTTCTGGGAAGTGCTCCCTCCGACTGAGCTGGCGTGTTCAAAAATTCCTGCGCTGGGCTTTTAATTTAGTCTTTTCCTTTGCAAAACCAAATGGCATGGCAAGTTGGGCAAGAACACTGGCATAAGGAACCTGGATATCGAGGTGAATTGGGAATGGGTGGGTGTCTCCAGAGATGTTTTTGTGCTTGCAGGATCCAGCCCTGTAGGGTTACTTGGCTTCTTCTGAGCTGTCGGGTATGCTGGTTTCCAAAGGGCAGTGAACTGGTTCTGCAACCCAGCAGTTCTGTGGCTCTCTGGGCAGGGAGACAATGTAAGGTTTTAAGCTGAGAAGTTGCATAGAGTGTGTCGTAGCACTTAAGACATTACTGTGCTTTCGAACAGCGGGGAGAGTGCAAGAAAGGCAGAGCGGGAAGCAGGATGGAGAACGCCCGCGTGTAGCTGCCGCGGTACCATTAGAGGGTGGGGTAGGAGACAGAATGCAGATTGCAGCATCTTCTGTGATGGTGTTTTTAGCTGCAGCCAGCTCGGTGTCTGGATGCTTTTCCCTTTCGTTATTCAGAATGAAACACATTAGCGAGTCCAGGTTATGCTCCTTTTGCTGAGGGTTCTTATTAGCTTGTTAATGATCTTCCTAGGTTTGAAGTGTCTACAAATGCAAGTTCTCGAATAACTTGAGTTGAGGGCAGCCGCCCTTGGCAGGGTGGCCTGATTTCTCCTAGGGATGTCCTCCGTGTTTTGTTCTCCTCCAGGCCCTGTTAACTTGTCACTGTAAACTGGGCGGTGGGGGGAACCACTGGGATTTTGTTGCCTTATGGATATTCCTCTTCCCTTAACCCACCTCCTGTGCCCTTTCCAAAGGGAGCTTGTCTGTCTGGCAACTGACAGCTTCTGAGCGGCTCTGCTGGTTTTTCTTTCTCCTTTTTATTATTCAAGCGCTCTTGGCGGTGCTGCTTTTCTCAGTCGGTTGCTCTGCTGTTCTCGAGTCGCCTGAGCTGTTTGGTCCTCTCCCGCTCGCCCTGCTGCTGCCGCCGCGGCGGGGGAGCCCCGGCGCTGCTTTGAGGGCTCGGCGCAGGGGAGCCGGGGGCTGGGTGAGGGCCTGCCCCCAGGACGGGAGCTGGGAGAACCGAGCAGGCAGCCGCTGTTTCACGAGAGGCTGCAAGCTGCCTGTGCCCTCGCTCGCTCTTAGTTTGTTTTCTTGCCCAAAGATGCTGTCCTCCGTCCTCTCTTTTTTTCTTCCTGTTCTGTTTGTCCAGTAGCTGCAATACAGTAGTGTCAGCTTTCTTTTACACATGTGCTTAAAAATATCTAAATTGTTAGGAGAAAAACAAGTTCTGATCAGCAAAGAGAGGGGTTTTACATGTGTTTTTAGAAAGGGGATTTTCTGTTCATGCTTCAGGGTAAGAGGAAATTACGCTAACATCAGCTACAACTTAAATATAGCCGTTGTTGCCACCACCCTTTCGAATCGGGGTGAATGCAGTCAGCTAGGTCAGTGTTCTGGCTTGGGATTTTTTTTCTAGGGGTTTGAGCCTCATGTCCTTAGCATCACATATTTCTAAGCGCCAAGATATTCCCGCTAGTCATGAATGAGAGCTAATAAAATGGTTGAGGGAAAGGGGACGACTCATTTTCTCTCCCGATGAAGCCCTGGGAACCTCGCTGCAGACGTGTGTCTGTACAGCGGATGCGTCCATATCCCCTGCTTACAGAGCTGTGAAGGAATTTAGAAGTGCAAGAGAATAAACCTTGCTGCTCAAAGAAATCCTTAAAATGTCCATCAGAAATGCTGCGAGTGCTGGGAGGCTGCTGGAAGCGTTCCAGCGCTGGAGTCTTTGTCTCTATCCATCACAGGCGCTGCAATCTTTGTGCCCCCAGCTTCAAACAAGGGCTTCACGCTGTCCTTGCAATCTGCCTTTATGCAGCGGAGTGTGGAGGCTTCTAATTACGAGGCCGAGCGGCGCGGCGGGTGGGGAGGCGTGCTGTGCCCCGCAGCCGCGTACCTGATTATCCGTTGCTGAGGTCGTTAGAAGGGTTACTCCTGAGTTTAAGCCTGCTCCGCAAGACCCCTAATTATTTGCTGCTCTGCAAGTTGCATTAAAAAGAAATTGTTGAAAAGACAAAGGACAGAATAACATTTCCTCCCTCGTCTTCCCCTCTCTCCCCCCTGCAACACACGCAGACACGCACTCCCCCACCTCTCCCTGCTGGGCCCAGAGCTACTTTTCACGCTTGAGTTGGTGCAAGCTCTGATAAAGCCATTGAAAGATGCAGCGGGGAGACAGAGCGCTCCCAGGGACGGAGGCAAGCAGAAGAGGAAGCCGAAGGAAAATGACCCCCTCCCAGGTAGATACAGCCAGGCACTGCTTGCTGAAGGAGTTGTCCCACAGAGCAGAATTAGAGAAGAGATTAACCGTCCTTTATTGTTTTGTTTCACTTCCTAGGGAGCAATGTAATGTAGTTTCTTCCATCGTGAAAAACCCGCTTCAGCTGGAGCTCCAGGAAGCCTGAATCACTATAGATAACGCATTCAAAGTGCAGTATCCCTTGCACATGCTGCCAGTTCTCATTTTAATCTCCCCAGACATCAAAAAAATTAAAATGTAAAATTCTAAGCGATGCAGTTGAGTGACATGAAGGCTGCACTTGCTGCAGTGCAAATTCCAAATCTGGGACATGCACACATGTGTCCGTCCCTGCCAGAGAGAACGGTTTCGTGTGTGCTTTCCGTGAAGCGTACCACTGACAGAGGCAGAGAATTGCATGGGGTTCTTCATTACCGCATGTCCAGACTACTAATGAAACTAAACCCGTGTTGATAACAGTAGTGCTAAATATTTCCAGTGCTTCTTGGTGTGATGGTAACATTTTCAATTTACAGTGCAGGTTATTATAGGGGGTGTCTGTGGTACCAAGGGTAACATTTTTTTCACGATTGCTATTCCAAGGGCTATTCTTATTTGCATTATAGAAGTACCTGAAAGCCTTGAGTGACAGACCATGATTTCACTGTACTAGGTGCTGTACAAACATGGGGGGTGGGGGAGAATGTGGCTCTGGGGGTTTTTTTTTATTGTTTTTGTAGCTGTAGAGCAAGTCACATTTAAGCAGGAATTTCAGGGTCAAAATGTCAAAGTTTGAGTCACTTCTGTGCTGGAGAAGCTTGCAGACTCTGACGTATTATACTTTCCTGTAATCCATGAGCCTTAAATCTTGCTCCATCTCGTGAATCCGAGCTGTAGTACTCCGTTGTGTGCTCCTTGTTTCCTGCTGGTTTGCTTTGCTCTGGTATGTTCCTTTGGATTCACTGCCCATCCAGGGCACCAGCAGTGGGGAAACTTCTGTCCGGTGAGATCCTATTGCCCGTGCTTTCATGGGTTGGGTTTGTGCCTCTATGTAGCCAGGAGGGTCCCTGCAGCGGTCTTGGTAAAGGCCTCCCTTAGCATGGCTGAAGGACGCAGGTGCTGCAGCCACACTGGCAGCTCAGCGACGTGCTGGTCCTGCGCGTTCGTTGGTGCTTGCTGCAAAGCCAGGGTCATGCACAGGAGCCAGCACAAACGCTCTTCTTCCCTGGTCGCCTTGCAGCTTGCCCACGTTGCTGCATCCAAGGTGTGAGCCGATCCCACAGATCGCCCTTCCCCCCCTTTTACATATTTGGGGTGAACTCATAAGCCTCTTTCTGTTTATAAGGTAAGATAACCCCAAATCTTGAACCTGATAACCCAGAATCCTCTCTGCACATCAGCTTAATGTATCTGCTTTACTTTATCATTTCCTGATCCTAGCTACCAGTTAAAAAATATACTTGGTGCAGTTACTATGGGGCATTGTTCCTGATTGCTTATATGAGAGCAAGCTGTAGATGTCTGTTATCTTACTCAGAATTTTATGTGGCTTTTGTGTTTTATATTAAATGACAAAGATATCAGTTGCCTTGAAACTACTCCAGAGAGCAAAATCTTTGCGTCAATTGGTATTTGGGGATCTTCCAATCACGCCTCATATTTTCATGGCATCTGCATCTAAGATAGCTCAAAGTCTGTTGATTCTGAAATGTCATTTCATTTGAGTTGGGACTGTAACATTGTCTTTGAGTCCGGTGCAGTAGTGGTGGTTGGTGTTTAGTGGTGGTACTTCCTTGTCTTGCACGCTCTAAGTTTGCAAGGATCTCTTGTTGACTTTTCATTTTTTGTTCTGTGACATCCCCCTGCTTAAAAAAGATGCAGAGAGTGATTGCAGTTTTTTGCCTACGTAGTTTTGCTGTTTTTTAACCCCAAAGCCCCCAGAGTCTGCAAGTTGAGTCATTTTTCAGTTGGCACAGACTTGTGCAAGAGGCATTACTCAGAGATTGCAGATAGTCTTGAGGCTTCAGCTGCATGTTGCCAAACAGTCTCCAGAGTGACTGTCTTGCTCATTTTATCAGTTTGGAAATAAAAGAACTTGAAATCTAAAAGAAGTGAAGATAAAAGTGGACTTCATTATAGCACTTTTCAAACCCCTGGGCGTATGCAAGATAATGAAGCAGCCAGCAGAGTTGGCCATAGTTCACTTGGCAAGAGCTTTGACACTGTAACCCTTTTAAGGAGTGAATAAATATTGGGCATGATCAACTGCTTCTTTTGAAAGGTGGAAAAATAGCTTCCACCTGGACATCTGCGAAGGAGGGGTAGGAGGGACAGGATGCTAACATCTCAGTTGAACAGTGACACCTTTAGTGTGATCATTTTCCCTGTCCCCAAACCAAAACTGGCTAAATTCTTACCTCGCTTCTTAGAAGTCTGGCTCCCTGGTTCAGAGGCCAAATAGACACCAACTCAGCCAAACTAGGCGCAGCTTGCAAACCTTTAAACTGTGAAAGGATGGCTTAGTATTTATTATTTTTACCATGAGTGTCTTTTCCACTGTGTGTCGGAGGAGATATTCTTTTAGGTTTCTAAACAAATACGCACTGGTTGAGATCAGATGCACCGTCTGCACTAATGCGGGTGAACCAAGGGTCCTTTGATGGAGCTTCCATACTAATTACTTCAGAGTTGTAAAGGCAAGATCTCCTGTCAGTAGCTCAGGTAGCTCTGAAATACCTACTACAAGACATTGCAACAACAATGCAGAAAAAAAGTATGCTTGTAGTTAGATGGTGTGGTGATGAAATGTGCCCAGTAAAATGTGTGTGCTGAGCTGATGCGAGCCCTAGTCCTGCCGCTGGTGGTGATGCATGGTGACCTCGCGCACTAGAAGGATGTGCTGCCAAGCATCGTGACACTGACTCCCCCCTGGACTGCTTCATCTCAGTTCAAATTAACTTAATACTTCGTAATGGCTGCTGTAGATTTATGTTATGATGCGTTTGTGGCAATGGTCTATAGCCGCTTCAGTGCGTGGTGCACTGAAGCTTCTGAGGTTTGCTGAAGTATGTTGAAACAGCCTGGTCTGTACAGAACTGGAGAGATCAGAGAGCAAAGAGGAGGATACAGGAGAAATGGCGAACGCCAGTAGTTGTCTGAATTTAAATGGAGCCTCTTAGCTGCCACTTCCTGAGGAGCTGCAAATTTTTCTATTTTTAAAATTCAGGATGAATCTTTTCCACTCTTCTAATGCTGAAGAAAATCTTTGTATTTTGATTGTGTTTATACTTTAAAGAAGGGATTGGTGGATTTAACAATGTGACTTCTTTCTTTAAATGAGGCCCAGTGCAAGTATAAAGGTATAAAGTCATGAAGTCAGCAGTCATGACTCAGACCCCAAAGGTTACAGGATGAAAAAGGAGGGGGGAAATGGAGTTCTTTAGCATGAGCCTTCTAGGTCCATCGGTTGAGCCTTTTGGCCATCTAGCTGTCACAGCCTTAGGCCTGCAACCAAACTTGTGTATGGAAGGTTTCCTTTTCTAACTTTTCTAGTTGCTACTCCAGTCTAGCCCAACCAAACTTTAGGATTGGCATTAGGCAAATATGTTTTAATCATGTTGCCCGTTGCTGCTGCTGTGCACCTTGTCTTACCAGCACTCCTGCCAAGGCTGTGGCTGGTGGATCAGGACAAGGAGAAAGCCAGTATAGATTGGGTCAGCACAGATTCACACCCAGTGCAATCATTTCCAGCTAATGTGCTGCAAGAACCCCCTCCAAATGGAGCTGTATTAAATCTGACCCTTGCAAAGATGTTTGAAAACCAGCAGAGCGGGTGGCTGGAAGATTAACTCTGCACAGGGACACTTTAGAGAGCAGAGAGCCACAATAGCAGTTTCTGTGCCAGCTTTGTCCCTGCTGCCAGAAGGGACCGTGTCAGGGGACCCTTTGCCATGGTCCTGGTCCCCCAGCTGCTGCTGGAACAATTGCTCGAGACCACTGGCAGTCAGCATGATTAAAGAAGCCTTCAGGCTGCTTTATTCTATGTGGGCATTTATCCAGATCCAAAGATTTTTACTTCCTGCAAAAGGAAGTTTGCCATATTATACCTTCCACATGGCTTTTTTTTTTTTTTTTTTTTTTTTTTTTTTTTTTTTTTTTTTTTTTTTTTTTTGCCTGCATCCAAGGCTCAGGCCAGGTTTGAGGTTGATCTGTGGAAACCCCAGGTTGCAATCCCAGAAAAACACTCTCATTGTCTTTGGGTATTGATTGATATCACAAGATAAATCTTCTTTTTTTCTTCCTAAGTAAAGGAGACACTTAATTGAACTAATTATTGCCTGCTTGACTGGGATTTTAGCTGTATAAATTAATACTATGAACCAAAAGTGCTCTTAAAACTTTAACCCCCTTTCCTTTCTCTTAAACTGTGCTGCGACTGTGAGATCACATAAAACAAACCCAAAGGAGTAGTGTGACTGCTGATGATGGAGTTACTCATTTCATGTCAGGATGGAGCTGCAGGAACCAAACAAGGTTGCTTTGCTCCTGCTTTAGTTTCTTCTTTAGGCCAGGTAGAGCCTTCCCTTTGCCTTTGTATTTTCAGAAAGGAGAGCTGGGAGGGATGTGTACCAAAAGGGATTTTTGTCCCGATGGGAATGGCCCTCTTCTGCTTTTCTCTGCTTTCTTTATATGAGTATGTAAATATATGTAAATGTATACAGTGGCTTGGATCTGCCCTCCGCATCTCCCCCTCCCATGTATAATGTATGTGTTAAACATGTAATCATTAATCAGCTTTGTGGGGAGTGGAGACAAGAAGGGCTCTTTGATGATAGATGTATACTTGTGACTGTGCTTATATGTCTGTTTATTAGGCAGCATGGTGCTATCAAAAGAAATTCCAGGTCCCTGAGGATAAGAAGCAGTGTAGGGAACAAATGGGGGAGGGAATCCAACCTCTCTTACTGTAAAACACTTTCTTCTACCATCTACCTCCTTTTTTGGACTGAAATTGGGGAGAGATCTCTGAATGAGGTGCTAGCTTAAAAAGCACAAAAATGTTAACATAGAGCAGAAGCAAAGTTATAGTTAACATTGCCGCTGATGGGTGGGAGTGTTGGAGGCAGGATGACATTATTTCTTTTGTCTGTGTATGCGGGAAGTGGTTTAGACCAGAAAGTCGCTCAGGTTATGGAGCACAAGCAGCACGGTTTCTTAGACTTTGGCAGCATTTGATGTTACGGAAGACACAGATGAAAGGTGGTCACTGCCCTAAGAAAACCCACACTTGTTTGTGAGTACCCATCTCGGAGCGTCTCGCAGTCCGCTTGGTGTTGCTCGAGGACCCGGGGCACTGGAATTATTTGTCTGGAGATGAAGGTAGAGGTGGAGAGATCGACTTTGCACTTCTGTTCCCATGAGATACAGCAGTGAGGTCTTATGACCTGCAAGCCTGTATTGGACCTTTCCCAGACATTTCCCTGGTTTTAAGGGCAGCTCAGTCAGTCTTGTGAAGCTGTGCATATGCTCTTGCATGAAATTGTGTTACCCAGAATGACAAAGTTGGAATAGACGTGTTTGGAAAAAAGATGAAAAAATCCGAATTATTTAAGTGGCTTAGATAATTTTTCTCTCTTCTTACTCAGCTTGTGCACTTGCAAGTGCCCATTTTGAGGAATAGCTAATAAAATATGTATTTTAAATGAGTCTAAAAAGTGGCTTTGGCTCATTGGGTACAGAATTGCTGCACCTTTTACTTAGCGTTCTTTCAAAGCCAGTCAGGAGATGCCGAGGTCTGATTGGAACCGCTGAAGTGCATAAGAAACAGCAGTCCCCATCCCATCAGCCATCTGCTCCGAGTCCGGCAATCAGTCACCAGCCAGGGAGCAGGGGAAGGAGCCGCACGCAGTCTAGTGGGGAGCAGCAGCAGTGAGACTGGGAGGCAAATGGGAAAAGAAAAATTCCATTTTCTGCAGTCTGCCCAGTGCAGAGAAACAGATGGATTGGCTGCAGCCTGCCGGATTCATCAAGGTGTATCTGGTATTGTTTTAGGAAAGCAAAAATGGATTTTGATTTTTAGTTGATGCTATCTAGGGCTCCAGAAGGAGCTGCTGAGTGATGGAGGGTATTGCTTTAGAAACAAACCACTTTACTGTATTTATTGTAAGCTGTTGTCCTTTTTGGTTAAGATCTATGAATCTGCCAAGATGCTGTGCTAGGCCTCTTGAGTAGGCCTGTTTCAGATCCAATAGAATTAAAAGCAAAATTAAAAAAAAAACCTCAGGGCATACCCAGCGAAGGGTATACACATTTACTTTGGACTAATATCGCTGTGATTACAGTAAGACAGCAGATTCATTTATTGTGATTATTTCTCTGTATTTCAGATTTCTTTCCTCCTCTCTTCCGCCAAAATCAGCATTTCTAGTTTGCTTTACAGTTGAACTGAAAACCACAAAAATTCAGAACCTGATCAGAATTTTCCTATATTGTTGACTATTCAATTCTGTGTTTTTAGTTTTGGAGGCCTCTCCATCACTTTATTTTTCACAGAAGAAGCAAACAAGGTGTTGTTTTAGGAAAGTGCTTAAGTACCTTGGCTACAGTGAGATTAAGCACATATGCAGAGTTAAGCATTTGATCAAGTGCTTTTCTGAATGCACTTTCTAGAAAATTGATGTCCCTTTTACTGCTCTTGCTAAGCTAATCGGGAGATGCTCGGGTCTGATCAGAGCCTTTTGTGCATTTTCAAGATAGTGTCTCTGGAGGATCATTACACACATCCCTCTGCAGCAAGTAAAAGGAGATTGTCACCAGGAAGGTGATAGTCACTGGGTATTAACATGCAGGATTATTATGCCTCTTTTTTTCACTATAGTCTTTTCATCCCCTTACTAAGCAGACACAGTCATTTGTGTACTAAAATCACAAAGGCTTCTTGCAACACTACATTTGTGCCTTCAGTTCAAGAAATAAACTCCAGTGAAATGAGCTGTTAGCTATTGTGTGGCTTAGCTATTGCGAAGAGAGATATGGAAAGGACGCTGCCTTTAGCCTTTACTGCTAACAGAGGCTAAGGGGAGATCAGCCAGGACCAAACCGCAGGAGCTCAGCACTCTGCTCCAGAAGATGCAGTTGTCTGGGGGAGGGAGTTAATGACCTGACTGCCGAACAGAGGTGTTGCTGTGTTGGCAATGAGCATGACAGTAGCCAAGGAGTAGCCAAGGCCAAGCACACCTTGCTCTCCTGTTCCTTGCAAAGGCATCTGCTGTGCAAAACTGGTGGCAGGTCATGCTCACCAGCAACGTTCCTCCTCCTGCAACTGGGCCAGCTTTCCTCTGCCCAGAGCTGGCTTGGCGTTTGGGAAGGCTGCGTGGGCGAGTGCCCTGCAAGCTTTCCAGGTGGCGGCTGAGCCCAGCGAGCGTTAGGCACTGACTCAAGGGTGTCCCCTCGGACATCATTACGAAAAGAGAAGAGCAAACCAGGTCACTGGTGCTCTGCTTATTCACAGGCCCACAGGCAAGCCCAGTAGAAGGTTTTGGACTACACAACCACTGGTGGACATCCACTGTTCACCAGAGACAAGTGAAGCTTCATGAGCAAAATTGTATCAGCAGATATAAAAAGGAAACCTAGTGATTGCAATTATGCCGTATCATAACAATTGCTGTTAGAGGGATTGTACTGCTAGAGTGCAGCGTCTTCCCAGTGCAAGGCATGCAACGAGAATTCAGTCCTTTCATCCCTCTTGAGACTCACCAGACCCCAAATCTAGTAGCTTTTAGCAGACAGAACCATGTTTTTGTTGAAAATTGCTGGTTACTGATACAAGCCAATAACTGGGAGAAGTTCCTTATGGCCTGAGGAAATGGCCTGTTTTTGTGGTCAGCAGCTGGCATGGTATGTGTTTGACTGCTTTAATGTGTTTTGCAACCCCATCCAGATAGCTTCTGTGAATGTGGTACAAAAGAATTAAATATGGAAGAGCTGGATGGGTGTAGCTGATCACATATTCACCCTGTTAGCTTCATCTGGTTTGTAGAATTCCTGTACCAGAACATGGAAAACACAAAGCTTTTAAAAATAAAACTAGCTGTTCTCTGTGTCAGATCAGTTCATGTCTGGATGGGCGGTTTCTCAACTTGAATTGCCGGTAGCATCATCAGTGAAGGCTTTGAATGATGTTTTTTGTTCATTTGGGTTTGGGGACTTTTTTGTTTTGTCTGTCTGATTGTGTTTATAAAGGAAAAATTGCAAAGGAAAGAGCCAAAGGAAAGGCAAAAGGCGTTGTACAGGAAGAAGAAGATTATAGCAGGGATGCATAATGTATTGGAAATGAAAGACCATTCCAGTCTATTGAGGATTTTCTCAAGAGTAGGAATGTACACATCTACCAGAAGAATGGGAAAAGAAGGGCTGGTCAGTTGGTAGGGTCCTCACAAAGGAGGGTCGATCAATTTCCCTTTGCATCAAGTGGTCCATGGAAATTAAACTGTCCTCTCAATGCCAGGGGGAGTTCCGGACCAAAATGGGTCACAGCATGTTGGACATTGTGAAGAAGTTTTCTCTGCTGCTGCTTCATGCTCCATGGAGCGTGCTCCGTGGGGCATTTACTTGAAGAGCATAATTAGGATATGCATCTGGAAAAACACAACACCAGGCACAGACATAGCAAAATACTGGAACCCAGGTGTATTTTAGTCTCTGTGGGTAATGGAAAAGAAACTGAGACAGGCAGCACCAAAACTTACTTCCCACGAACTTTCTTTCTCCATTTCTTCATGTACTTTGGCTTATGCACACAGAAACCTTCTGTAAAGGAGAAAGTTATGCCATTTAAATCTTATGAAAGAACTTTGAATTAAGAGGAAACTTTAAAAAGAGAGAACGAAGACCTGGCGAGTAAGGTGAGGAAAGATTTCTGTGCTTTGGATGTAGGGCACAAAGAGGCTAGGCAGATCTGCTGGCCCAGGTTTTATAACGTGTGTGTTACTGTCATACCTGATTTCTCATGGAGCTGATGGGGTGGTCAGGGGAGGTTGCTGCTGGCTGCGTTAGCCTTCAACTAGGGAGGGCAGCAAGATGTGGGAACTGAGAATCTTTCAGATCCTTGAAGACAAGGATGAGGAGATTGTTTGTGAAAGCAACTGGAATGGGGCATGGAAAAATCCAGGAAGCCTGTTTTTACCCACGGGGTGAAACTCTCTCTTTGGTTTGGCCTGTAGCCAGTGGCAGAGAGTAACAGAAACTTTTGAATTCGTGCATCTGCTGCTTGGCCAGTCCTCACTGGAGCCTGTCGGAGCAAATGGAGCTGCCTGTTCTGGAACCATTTTAGCTGGAATCAGCTCCCAGCAGACCGTCGCTAATAACTCATGTCTCACCAGCCCTCTCCTCCTTCGCTCCACTCCCTGGAAACGGGGCCGAGAGACCGCTCGGGAGCTGCGGGCTCTCCCGGGCAGGCCAGCGGCACGGCAGCGGGCTCGCACTGAGGTCATCTGCTAAAGCTATTGCCCTTTTGCAAGGCAGCCACAATTCAAAGCACAGCCGTGTTTGAGCGCTGGGCTGCCTGTCCTGGGTTTTTTTAATGCTTTAAACAGGGTTCGGCATTGAGCAGTTATTTCTATAAGCGTTCTCCAGGCGTTTGAAAAAGACTTCTGTTTTCCAGAAAAGAGGAGGAAAGAGGCAGGAACAGACCATGTGGGGTGGAGTAGGGGCAAGCAATACAGGAGCAGCCAAATGGAGGATTTCAGCTGAGCTGATGTGTGGGTAACTGTGGGGAGATGCTGCTGTGCATACGCTTGCCAGGCTTCCCTCACACCTGGTATTAAATCAGAAAAAAGCCTTCCACCTTCTGTTGCTGGGAGTTATGCTCTTTAGAGCCGAGTTCGACAGTTGTTATTGCAATTTTGTGGTGCTCTTTTGATTTACAGCTGTTTTTACGACCATTGAGACAGCCACAAATCGAGGAAATCTCATAAAACAGAGAGTAAACGTCTCCTTCACAACCCAGGCAGAGTTTTGGCATCCGTGCTTATTCCATAGAGCAGGATGTGTAAACAATATTGTGTCCCCTGAGTGGCTGATATCAGTACAGTTAAGTGGTAACAGCTTGAAAAATGCATTTCTCGTATATTAGCGGTAAAACTCGAAATGGGCCCCCAGGCTAAAGTAAATTGGTGACATTTTGCAGCAGAAAGGGGAAGAAAAAAATAAGGGCAGGAGTTGGAAATGCGGAGCCCCAGCTTTGAAAGCAGTGGGACTGGAGCCAAAGTTGGATTTATCTGCATTATTGCAGTACGGAAATAAATGGATCCACCACACTTGTTGCAAAGCATATCTAATTGGAGAAGATAGACTATATGTCCGCTGCAAACAGTGGACTGCCCCCTTTGCCGCCTTCTTCCACGAAAGATGAGGTCAGTTGTTGCCACGTTTAATCAAGGTGTAAGGACGAGAGCTCCTTTCATGATTTAGTGTATAGCACAGGGGCGAAACACACAGTGCCTCCTTTCTTTAAGAAGTAGGTGAGCACGCCGCCCAAATTCTGGGAGGTGAGACGGGAGCCGAGCGCTGGCGTGACTCGGCTGGGTTCGTGGAGTGGTCGCCGTCAACACCGGATCTGCAGCCTGGGGGTTGCTCGCTTCTGCTCCGCTGCCGAGCCCGCGGAAGCGTGCGCGTTCACGCACGAGCCCCGCTCCACGGAGGCACTTAACTCTCCTTGATTGAGCGAGGAGTACGGAGCCAAATGCTTTTCAGATGTGAGCCATGTTGTTTCCTTCACAGGGTCCGTCTGTGGGGAAATGTCTGTGCTGTCCTGGTTCCATCTTTAGAGGAGCTCCTAATCCCGTCTCTTGGTTCCAGCAGTTTTTAGACACCACTGCACCTTGCGGCGTGCAGTCTGCTGAGGGTCAGGGCATCCGTGTGCAGGAACTGAGCTGTTAAGAACAGGTGGTACAACAAAGACCTCTTTTTTCGTAAAAGGTAGAAACATAGGACATTCAAAGAGATAAAGAGATACCTGCTGTTGATGGACAGAGTTGATAATGAACTTACAAGAGTCAACCTGATAAACATCTGAGAGACTGGTTCTAATATTTCCCCACATTTCAGGATTACCACGTTCGTATTGTTTACCTACTGAATATTTGATGTTTCCGTCACGTATAGAGTTGCTGTTATCTGACTGGGGTGATGGGAGCTTTCATTGCCTTGTAGCTTGTTGGCTTGATTACATATTCTGTGTGTGAGCTGAACATAAAACATGGTGGTCCAGCCCAATTCAAGTCAATTTGGTTTCCTGTTCTTGAAGGGGAGCTATGAGAAGTCCTTCCACAGTTGTGGTCTTTCTAGTGTCTGTCAGAGAAAGTTTTCAAATAAAAAATCTGCCATTCCTTTCCTGGTCTAATATTCAGACTCTCCTATTCCTAATTATCCTAGTGGATTGTGTTAAAATCTGGGCAGCTGCAATGGTTCATAGACCCATAATCCAGATGGTTCAGAAAATACTTTCCTCTTTGGATCAAGAGAGGAGGAGAATATAGATGCGTATTCATTTTATTTGTATAGTGTTCATTGTAATAGGCAGCTTCCTATTTGTTTGGTTTGCTTTCAGGTGCTGTCTGAAAAGAGCTAGCCTAAAGATGCCTAGCAAGGCCATGGTAGATATTCTTACAATTTCTGCAGGCAAAGTAAGAGTGGACATCCACCAGGATCTTTCATGAGCCCCTCACTGCTGCTGTTAAAGCTGCAGTAAATGACATTTTTATGCAGAGATTGTTTGTTGAGATGCTTACTGGTGTGTTTAGTTAATAGAAAAGATTGGGAAGAAGATGATTGCAGTATTTGCTCATGAATGCCTTCATATTGGTACTGTGTTTCTTAGAGTTTCACCTCCTGGAGTCATGGTACTGCACAAGAATCTCCGTCGACATATTCTATGGAATGCTTTTAAAGAAGACTTAAAAACATAAAATGTTTGTGGACTAATGTAGAGGGATGCCCAACTTGTTTTCCTTTAAGGATGTATTATTTGTTGACTCTCTCTTTTATGTGAGTCCCCTTGGCTTTTATAATTATTTTGCAATGTCCTGGCACAGACATATGAGGCTAGGGGGGCTGCAGCAAGTATCACCGTGAGCACTGATGGTAGAGGAGGAGAAGTTGGGTGACCATAGTCGCCAGAGCAGGTGAATCTCCCGTAAATCACTGCGCGGGTACCACGAATGGGGTGCTCGGAGCGGGTAAGGCCAGTGCTACTCCAGTATGATTCACACCACTTTAATATTCATGTTGTAATAAGAATCTCTCCCACACACAAGTCTGGTGGGATTGACAATTTCCCATTAAACCTCTTAGCGAGGCTGCTGAATTCAGAGGAGGAAATGTCTTAAGTGGAGAAGCCTGGCTGAATGACGGTGCCCGCTGTTGCAGCAGCGGCTGCTCCCCGCCATCGCAGCAGCCGGGCACGTCCTTGCGAGGACACACAGGCCGTGGTCCCTCGGAGGCCACGCACCGGGCAAGTGTGGGGCATCTTATCTGCCTCACTCCAAACCTCAATCCATAGTTAGAGCATTTTGTTTCAAGATACCCATGCTTGAAAACCCCTAGAGCCCCTAGATTTCATCACAGAGATGGATTTGGGCTCCATCAACACACCGAACCTGAAGAATTCCAGGTTTGGGGAGAATTTGGCCTCGGGAAAAGTCCCAGGTTTAGGGAACGGCTTTCAGTTCAGGTCAGTGTTTGACCCAGGGGAAACACACGTAAGCCAGCAGACCTTCCAAGAGCTCTTGGTCCCTTGTGCCTTGGTCTCCCTCTCTGGGGTTTGGTTTCAAGTTGAGCAGGACTCTACCCAGCAAGGTACAGCTCCGGGTGAAATTGTGGATGCACTTTGTGACTTTGCACTTTTGACGACTTTGCAAGGCGTTTTGTGCATAAAGGGGAGCCCTGGTAGGAAGCCCCTTCCTCCTCCTGGTTGCACAGCTGTGGAAGGAGTGGACCTGCGAAAGAACGGTGCTTTTGTGCAGCACAGTTATGTGTTTAACATAATAAATGTTTATTGTCCTCTGGAGCAAAGGAGCAATAGGCTAAATTATAGCCCGGGGAGGGAAAGCTAGAATCATGAGGTATAGGCTGTTAATTATCTTTTTTTTTTTAGCTGTCATAATGTACTGGCGTTTGCCTGCAGCTCGCCCCCTCCCACTGATCCATTACCTCCACCACCACTATCTCTAAAATATCTGCTTCCCGTGCCGCTGCCGCCGCCTCCTCTCCGTCCTCCTGCTCTTTCATTTGTAAGGCATCTCGGGCCCCTGGAGAGATTTGTGACTTCTCTCCCAGCAGCCGCTTACGGTGATAAAGGCCCTCAGCCTGCCTCTCTCTGATTAATCAGCCCTCGTGCAGCCTCGATAGGGTGTTAATTTGTAAACCCGGCGGACAGGCCGCCGCGATAAGCCTCAGCAGCTGCCGCGTGTCTGCCGGGGGGATGGGCAGATAAGGCTGCAGCCCTGGGATCCAGCCAAGAAATATTTTGGAGCAGTGAATTAGAAACAACAACAACAAAAGAGCCTTCTGCAGAGGCGCTCCTCGGAGGCTGCCGTGGGCAGCGCGGCACGTCTGAATAGCCGCGGGCAAGAGCCCCGCTCCCGAGGAGCTCCCCGACCTCCCGGCCCCGGAGGGGCCACGTGCCCGGGGCCCGTGTCGGGGACGTGCGTGTCCGAGGGATGGCCGCCTGGCGTGTGTCACCGTACGGGCTAGGAGGACGGTGCAATGGTCCATGCGTCGCATGCGATTACTGCAGTTGGCCTGATCTTTTGGAGAACTTGCTGCTTTGTCAAAGGGCAGTCTGGCAGGACACGTCACCCGCGCAAACGGGCAGGACGCAAAGGGCTTCCAAAATAGCGTAGAAGACTACTGAATAATTTTGAACATTCCCAAAGGTGAAATCTCTGCTTACCTGCCCAAGGTGGTCCATCAGATGTTCCTGGTACACTCCTGCAATTTTCCCTTTTCTATTTGGATCAGTTATGTTTTCTTTAAAAACTGAAGGAGGGGATATTTCACCGAATTTGTATCAGCTTCTTGGTCCGACTGAATCCTGACGATTCTGCCATCGTTGGCCTCCCTAATTGTTCTCATATTCTCTGACAACATGCAACAGACCATGGAAGCTGTTCCCTGCCTGCCTGCCAATGCAGGTTGTTGTTTGGTACGTTTTCTAACTGCAGCAATTCTCAGACAGACAGTGACCTTTATATGAAATCAAATGTCTTGCAAAACCCTCTTGGTCTCTGAACTGTGATTTATAGCCGTTTGTGTTGGACGAGGCTCCAGGTGGGATTTGGGTGACACATAATTGGTTAAAAGATAAAAGAAAATGAAGGTTGCCCTGCTGGTACGGCGATGGCAGGAGCTACAGGAATGAATTGCTTGGCAGTGCAGAGCCTGGCCCTCCTCCTCCCGCCCTCCTCGCTCGGCTGCCAAGTCCCGTCTGGCAGGCCATTACCATGATAAATGCAGGTAGCTGGCAAAGCCCACAGTCGAGAGTTTGTTCTAGCGTGCCAAGCCCTGCTTGGCATTCCCGGTCAGTGCCAGCATTTGCACTCTTACTGGGTTTGACGGAAACCGGGACATGAGGTGTGAATTTATGTCCGCATCCTTCCAGGAGAGAGTCGGGATAATGAAAAGCCGAGCCAGCCCTGGGAGCAGCAGAGTAATTTGGTAGGTACCGAAGTGCCGTCTGCCACCTGTCACTCGCAGGACGTGCCCCGCTCCCCGTCGCTCCTGCCCGCAGCGCAGCCTCTGCATTATAAGGGGTTTGGGGTAGTTCTGCAAAGAGCGCTTCCCATTCCGTTTGATTTAGTGCAAATAAAATCTGTATCCCAGCCAAATAGATAGTCTGGCTAGATAGTTTCAAGCTGTAATGACAATAATACAAACTGCTGTGGTATATATATGGTGTTCCCCACCTTTTCTACTCATAGACAAGTTTTCCCCTACTTTTATAGCAAAAGCTAAGTCGGTAATCAAGTCGGTGGTTGCCCAAGTCAGTGTTGGGGTAATGGAAAAATTTTAAATATGGAAGTGTAGGCTGGAACGCCTGCCTGTTAAGGAGTGGAATCATCTCTCAGGAAAAGGCATGAGATCTCTATTGTTTCAGCTGTTGAAAACAGATTGCATGAAGGCCTTTGATAAGTGTATCATAGGGGAATAGTTTTTCACTGCCTGGGGGATGTATTAGTTGCCCTTAACGCAGAGATTTTACTGCCTCGGTGGTGATAGATGCAGCCTGATGCGGTGATAAAGGGAGAGGACTATCCCTTGGATGTCGTTCATGGGCCGGGCTACCCAGAAGCAAAGCTGATGGCGTTGCCCATGAATGGGGAAATAAAAACAACCCAGTGTAATCTTGCCATTTTAAATAATGGCAAGTATAAGGGTCACAGAAGAGAACAGAAACATTTATTTCACATTCTGCCTTTTCTTCTTTTTCCTGCTAACTATAACTGGCATGCGTTTGGTGGGCAGAAAACCCCAAGACATAGAGTATACGAACATACAATATGAGGCAAACCAGTGCTGATGAGAATGCAAAATAGCCAGGAGTGTAAAATCAAGGTAGGTTTTGGAAGCACTGTAAGAGTTGAAATTTGAGGGGAGAGGCTCCTGAGATAAGGACAAAATGCGCCTTAATTTCAACTAGGCCTTGCAGGCACAGTAACGTTAAGCGAGTTTTTTGGCTGGCTTTAATGAGGGACAGCTGGAAACTTGCTTTTCTGGTAAGTGTCTGAGAACAGCTGAGGGACCTTTTGCAGCTGTATGACCAGCCCAGGAACTCCCCAGCTTCCTTCTTTCTCCTCCTTTTTAAAATTTTCTTTTTCAGTGCATGCATTTATTTATTTATTGGAGCTGAGCTGGGAAGGAGAGGGAGTTTGATCTTTTCCTCTGGGAGACAGCAACTGCTCAGAGGAAGATGAATCATAAAGCATGGCTAATGGAGGGAATAGAAAGGGGAAAACTCTGGGCTATAGCCATTCTCCAGAGGCTGGAGGGATGGATTGAGAAGAGAGGGAAGAGGAGTTAGCAAGCCTATGCCCTGGGGCCCTGAGAAGAGACACGTTGCGGGTCAGGCATCCCGCTGCTTTCAGAGCATTAGGTCACCACTCGTCTTGGGGACGGGGCACATCTGTGCAATAAGCCGACAGACCGCAACAGCATATGTTTAAGAATTACAATCACTGCTTAATCTAAACTAGTTTGATCTATCCCCAAGTGGTTGTAAAATGATGAAGAACACGCTTTGGATGCAAAATGGTGTTATTTTAAACCTATCACTGTGTTGCCAAAAGAGAAGGTCCAAGACAAAACTGTAAGGTGGAACTTGCAGAAAAACAGAGGGCTTGGCCCCTCCGTGTCACCCTGCACTTGCTGGATCAAACTGTGCAGCATTTTCTTACGTTTCCTTACGGATGCCTTCCAGACAGCAAGTGTTTTACATCACTTTGCTTTCACTTTGCCATCATGTAAATTCAGTGCAATTCAACAGTGAATTGGGACCTCTGCTGTGTGATCTCTGCTTCTAGGCTCTCTGTGGCCTAATTTAATTCTCTGTTCCCAGACTTGTGCTAGCTTCTCAAAGGGGCTGTTGCAAAAAATAGTGATGGTTATATAAACTGCTGAGAGAAATAAGCGCTTTCAGAAGAAAAAAAGTGATGAAGAGAGATAAGAGCGCATTGTTAAAGGCCTTTTGCAGGACTGCAGCAGTACTGAATATGCATGTGTTAAATGAACTTGAGGTAGGAGCCTAATCAAGCATGTTTCAGTGAAACTACAGTCCAAGAAGCTTTTTGTTCCTAGTGGACCCTCTGTTGAGTGAACTTTCATGCAAGCTGTGCATCAGTACCTTTAAGAGGTGGCCTTGAATCAAAATCAATATAGAAGTATTTAGGATACTTCAAGGCCTTGCCATTTCAATAAGTAGTTGCCTGCTGAGGATATTTGTACTGCATATTTCAATGTGATGTAGCTAAAGCAGAGTGACTAAAGGCATAGCTGAAGTTTTAGGATTGTTGCTAGAATGCTTGAGAACCACCTGGGATTATCCTCATTTGGGGAATATTATTTATTATTAGTGCTTATTTGCATTGGAGATAATGGCTGGGATTTCGTAAGTGTTCCTGACCATTAGCTGGGATGAGATTTTTCAGAACGGTTTGGTTGCCATGCAGTTATCTAAATGGATTTTCGCAAATGCTCTGTCCCCAGGAGCTCCCGCCAGGTTGGTGTCCCAATGGCAGCTGTTGAGTGTTGAGCCCTTTTGAAAGCCCATAAATTCTGGGTAAAGGTCTCGGGAGGGAAGGGGACGGGTGAATCACATCTTTGCTTGACCAGAGAGGATCGCAAAATGAAATGTAGATTTGTAGAAATGTAATGTGTACCCTGTTCCCTCTTGCTTAATCCCTTAGCACAGCTGGGTTGTTTTGTATTTTGGACAGCTTTGTACCCCCAATGCAGAATTTTCCTAGACAACTTCACAAAAAGGTAGTTTATGTACTTCTCCCTTCAGCTTTTTTTTCTTTTTTCCTGTGACTGTGTGTGTGAAATAACTGACTTACAGCTCAAACTTTTCTTTTGTCGTCTTAATCAAGCCAGGATTTTCTTCCAAAGTTAATACTGGTTTTGAAAGGACCCTAGATTCCCAGATGGCTTGAAACATCCCTGCACAATGCGGGCAGTGTTATTCATAGGTTGCTGGGTTGCTTCTATATCCTGGAATGTGTTGAATACTTTCTTGATTTTCAGGGTGAGTTTTAGGGAAGTGTGTGCATGTGCGTGCATGTGCAAGATTTCTAGGCTCCTCTTGCGCCTCGCCATCTATGTTTCCATTTCCTATAAAGAATCACAAACTAAACAATACCTTCCTGTTTTAGTTATTGTTCTCATATTACTGAATGAAGGGGTCTGGTATTAATAACTTCACAGAATCAACTGGAAACCAGGAAAGCAATACTGACATATGCTGAAATTCTCCACTAGGCCAGCAATCAAGTGGCATCGGAGAGTGGTAGGTAAAAGCAGGGGAAACAGCAAAGGTAGAATGAAAATTGAGCCAAAATGTCTAGGTAATATCTGTGTTTTATTTTGAAAGGTTCTCTAAGCGTATCCAACGCTTAGGGAAACCTCCTGAAAAAAGGCTTTCTTGAGAGCTTTGTAGTACTTGTTAGGTTCAGCGGCAGTGTAAAAACGGTGTCTTTTGAGACCGGCTCCGGGCTGTCTAGAAGATAGGCAGCCATCCAGATATAAAATATAAAACTGTGTTTCACTGCGTCCTTTTTCTTTTGCCTACCTTACCAGCCTCAACTTTGGAGGGAACGGTTGGCTTTTGCCCTATACAAAGCACGTGTGCCAGGATCCTTAACACCATGTGCTTTTGCTCTGTGTGAACCAAGGTACAGCCGTATTAGCAACCTCACATCATGCGATCAGACGCCTGAAGTGTCAGACCTGGACCCGGTGTTTGGTGCTCGGGGAGACCAAGTGAGGATCTGTATAGCTTCTGTTTTCAGTGATAAGGACCCATTTATTCCCTGTTAGCAATTTTATAGGCTACAGAGAAAAAAGAATAGTAATTACTGAGAGGCCTGACAGTTGACAGTGCTGTCTTTTCCAGATGACATTTCCCTGTTATACATAATCATTAAATTACTAATGTGTAAGAGCTCTTACACCTTTTAGCTGCCCTAGGTTAGTAGGAATCGGGACTTTCTGTGCCTCACTGTTCACCTTCAGAGAAGAGGCTGTTCTACCTCCTTTGTGGTTACCACCTTATATTTTGAAGGAAAACCTGTCTTTGCTAAGGTTTTAGTGCTGAAAATGGAATCAGTGTTTATATTTGCCGAGTTCAGGGGGAGGATTGGTAAGGAAATGAAGTACTGTTCTTCTGCTTTCGCTTCCCAAAGTAGAAGGGGGTAGAAATGTTGTTTTTCACTGTAAGGTGTTCAGCCTAGCTTCAAATTGTCACAGAACTGGGTAGAGACATTTAGATCCAGATATACAGCATAGAGAAGAAACAAAATCAAAAAGGAGCAGAGAACTGTAGCTTTGAACATACTGCGAAGGGGGACACATAAGGCTTGGTGCAGATCTCAACGTGCCTTCAAAAGGGTGCTGGGACTTTGCAAGCAGCAGCTCTTATAAAACCATAGCTTTCTCGGGCTCCGCAGTGATGCAGACATAGGAGGTGAGCACCAAATGTGCGAGTAAGACTGGAGGTGTCTTGTCAGTAAGCTTCAGGCCGATAATGTCTCTCTGCATCATTCAGCAGCAAAATTGCATCTGCAAAGCAGTGAAAGGCTTGAGGGGTGCCCAGAGCTTGCTGCTGCGGGACTGCTCTGCTCCCCGGCACTTTGAAGGGAGACAAGGAGGAGGCAGTGAGAGGGAGAAAGGAAATCTCTAGTTTTGTTTTCTCATCCAAAAAAAAGTGCGATTTCCTGGGATGGCTTGAAACCATGCACATAAAGGACTCCAAATGGCTGGTTTGCTCACAAGGGAGAATTCCACTTCTGATTTATTTTTTTTTTATCACTTCTTAAATGCAAATGATTTGCTTGAAGCAGCAGAAAATTTGGGAGGGGACTTCTTTTAGCAGATGCATTGGTTTGGTGGATTTTTTCACTTATTAGTGGGCTCGCCCAGACACATAGGTTTTATTGTACACTTTTTTTAAAGGGTGACTGATGAAAACTGAATGATGTATTCAGGTTCTTCCTCCCCCACCTTCCCTCCTGCCTTTACAGCAACTCACAGAATATGCTATAGCACAGGCATTTACTGTTTCAGAAAGGGCACTTATGCCAAAAGCTGTTCAGATCTGCAGTTAGAAATCACCAGAAATGAGAGCAAAAGTTACTGTAAACTCTAGGTATGAAGGTATCTGTATGCTGTGGCTGTGATGTTGAAAACTGCTCTGTAAATGCTGACTCTGATTGGTAAAGGCAGTGACATACGTGTGCGTTTTGATATCAGAGGACTGAGCAATAACCCGTGTGTTTTACTTTCTCTTAAAAGCGATTTTTCTTGCTTAACTTCCTTAAGCATTCTTTTTGTATAATTTGGACCTGCAGTGACGAGGTCCTCGGCTCGTGATTAGACAGTGGCAATCTATATTAAATACTCACTACGAAATTATGCAGAAGAGAGTGCCCTGTCGGTTGGTGTAAAGCAGTGGTGCCCAACTTTTGAGGCCGGGCCAAGCATGAGGCTCGTGCCGGCAGCGGGGCTGCTGCGCGGGGCCGGAGCCGGCGTCCTGCCTGCAGCCCTCGCGGCTGTGGCTGCCGGGGCAGTCCCCGCGCCGACGTGCCGCTGGCGGGACCCTGGGGCCGGGCAGCTTTGCCGAGCAGGCTGCTGGCTGGAGGCATCGCCTGGTGTGCTGCACATCCAGCACCCCAGCGCTGGTGACCAGGTCTCAGGATTTCTGGCTCAGCCCCCAATTTGCTGCTTGGTCCTCAGTGCACGCCATTAGCCTCTGCATGCCAGAGCTTCCTTGCCTGTAAAATGGGGGGAATCGTGTTTATCACCTGCCACGTGTCCCGGTGCTGATGAAGTGCTTTGAGGATAGATCCTGGCTGTGCGTGAGTGGTCTGTTTCGACGTGCGTCTTTGCCTCGCATTCCTGGAATCTGCTGATTTGTTCCGGATCTGTTGTGAGTTTGTGTTGATTAGAAGCAAAAAGTTTGTTAACAATGGGTTGTAAATTCAGAGTTGACCGTAAAAAATTGCAGGCTCTGCTGTTGCTGCTCTGAGACACTGTTACGCTGTCTTTGCAAACCAACCCAGGCAAAAGCAGCTGTAAATTTTTCCTCGGTTTAATCTATACAGTGAAGGGGATCATGCAGATAACCTGCGGAAGAATTTGGCTCAGCCTTTTCCTAAGATTTTAGGATCCTCTGGATGCTGGGCTGCGTAGTGATCATATGTGCCACAGCTACACTTGCAGCTTTGTGGCGGACGTGGTTTGGGATTTTTCTTGTGTGGCTCATCCTCAACCTTTCTTTCATGTTGTTTCCCCTCTCTTTTGTATGCCTGCATTCCGTGAGACATTCAGGGCTTATAGTACCAAGTTGCTCAGAAATAACATTAGTAGATCACTCTTCTTTGCTTCTTGCTATATCTTATGCAGATCTTGTTGCATTTTACTGTTTGTTTTTTCCTCTTGAGTCGTTATTTAAAGTAAATAACAATGTAATAAAATTCATAGTGCTCTTTATCATGCAGATCTCCCAAGGCACCTTAGAATAAAATCAATAAGATCAGAAACAAAATCAACTTAGATCATCCATGCTTTTTAAAGCAGAGCCAGGCGAAGAAGGCTTTTTAATTATTTTTAATATCTTCTGCTATTCAGCTTTGTACCTCACCCCTTTTTTATGCATGCAGCAGTCAGTGTCAAAATATCAATGATGGATATTTTCAGCTACCTCGTGGATATTAGTAATGTTGATAATGCTTCCTACTCCCAGACCAGCACTGACTCTGTAGAGGCTACTTGCAATTTCATCAGATAGTGGGGAGGAAAAGCTCATACTGAAGTCGGTTGACCATTTGGGCGGGAAGAGGTGGGGGGGTGGGGAAAACCATCAAATTAACTCATAAAAGCTTTATTTACAATGAATGGACTTTTTTTCCTGTCTGTCATTATCATCTTGTCTGTAACCCAGTGACCCTGATTATCATGAAGCTGTTTACAAGGTTTAGGTTAATTGGATTTCTTTAACTATTTCCCAGAGCTGTGAGGAGTGCTAATTCACTGCGGTGGAGTTCAAGCAGCATAACACAGCCGGGTTTACAAGGAGACAGGCTTCTTCCAAAAGGGAGTCATTTTGTTTCATAGCACAGCAGCATGTACCTATCATTTGGTGTAATATTATATAAGAGTATCTTTCGTATGTATGTGTTTAGTTGCAACTTGCGTTGTCAGTACAGAAATTACCTTTTGCATGGTCAGCAAGAAATGAGGCCTATTTTCAATGAGAGAGGCTTTGAAATGTTTTTTCTTCAGGTCAATAGCAGTTTTTATATGAAGAGTCGTGGATAAAATAGCTGTGCATTGCATGGCTGCCTAAATAAACGAGACAGGAGGATGTAGTTGGGTGAGATCAGGACAGTACTTCTCTATGCTTTGCTTTCATCTTCTCAGGATGCACGCTTATTCTTTAATGGCACAACATTGCACCCTCCAGGTGCAATGTGTAATTGCAGGTCTAAAGATAACCGAGTTGTTTTATGTGAACTGTGTTTTTGTGAGCAAACCTTCCTAAATTCTCCTTTAGCATTACTCACCCTCTTTTTCTCTTCCTTTTGCAGGCTTCTGTAGGCTCTGAGAAGCTGTTCTCCCCTGCAGCAAATAAAGGTAAGTGATTTGGAGAAATGCTTTCCTTATCTTACAGCAAGAGATTTGAGTGCATGAAACTGTCAACAACATTGTGCAGATAACAGGCCATCAATTTTGCCAGTGCCTTTAATTTTGCCGCACAGATTGTCATAAAGATCAGCTTTATAGGCTTGCGATGATTAAGTTAAAACATAGAGCTGCATTGTCTCAGTGTGGGGCGGGACTTCTTCCTTGCAAGTCAGATTCATAACAAATGTCTTAAGGAGGAGGATTACTAACAAAGGCAGAATCAGCCTTTACTGCGGGGGGATGTGCTGTTTTCCTCTAATACAGTCAAATCCTCATTTCTTTCAAACTGAGCGATATTTCAGTGTTCTCTGTATTATCCTCACAAGGACTTGCACACCTGTCCCCTGCCCGTGTGCACAGAGCGTTTGTGTCTGTACGTCAGTTCTCCACAATGAGGTGGAAGGTGCTCAGCATGTTGCAGGATTTCGGCTCCCAGCTCCTGCTATTACTTTTAATTGAGAGTTACCTGTGATATTCACCGGGTGTTGCTAAGAGACTGGGCCTGTTAAGGTTCCCTTTGGGAGTCAGAGTGACATATTTCTAAATACACCAAGCCCTATTTTGAGGGCTCAGTATGTCTGTAAAACAAGGCTACTCTCTAGTTCGAAAGACAAAATGCGGTGTATGATTGAAAGCATTGTGCTAGGAATGGCTCCACTTTATCATGCAAGGAGGTTGACGTTATGGCTCTGAATGAATTGCCAGGCAGTGTAGCTGTTCTGCAGCGTTCCCGGTACTGAGCTACGGAATAAATCAGCTCAGAGCAATAATGAATAGTAGGGACATACAAATGCCTTGAAGAGGGGAGATGAGGCCCATTAATAAGAAGTGATGAAATAACCTTCTCATGTTATTTCAGGAGGGCCAAGAAAGGAATAATTTGCAGTTGTGTAGGAGTAGGTGCTAGCCATGGAAAGGCATTTTGGTTGTTGTGTGCTCCTTCACCTGGACGCAGGCCCAGTTTATAGCTCTGCTCTTTAACAGTGGTAAGTATTAGGAATTCTCTGTCTTCCCAAGCCTTGCAAATTTTCAATGCCAAATGTGGAAACTGATGACAAGCCCATTATGTTATTGCATTTGCAGATAGTTTTACAAAAGTGTGCAGCTTTATCTGGGGGAAGGAGGGAAATTTGAACAAATGGTGGGGAAGAGCATTATCTTCTCTTAGCCTTGGCTCGCTGATAAGGCAAACCAGATTGCCCATACAGCACTGCCTCAGCAAAACAAAAATCTTGCCATCCTGCACAAATGCGTGGTACAAAGATCTGGTATAGAGGCTTATGCTAAAGTGTTAGCAGCTTTGTTGGCTCCTCCTCTTACTGAAGCCTGAGATCCCCTACCCCTTCATATCACAGAGCAGCTCTGCAACATGAGTTTTCAAAATACTTCTCCATCATAAAGTTAAATGTGTGAATGGCTGTGAATTTGCTGTCTTGAAGTCTGTGTTCACTGCTGTTTATATCCCTGTAACTTAAGACTGTTCTTGTTTAGTTTACTGTGGGCAGAGATACTGCCAGCTTTGGGAAGGTTTGGGTTCAGATTGTAATTTTTGTCTTGGACTTCTCTTTTCCTCTCCCACCTGTACTGGTGGAGCCTTGCTGATCATGCTGATTGGCATGGGCTGTGATTGCGGGCCAGCTCTGCTGGGGGCTACATCAGCTTTTGGCACAGTGCTTGTGTTGAGAGGTGAGATTAATTTGCCTCAGCAAGATTTTGTGCAGAAACCCAAACAGTGCTAAATCCTAACTCTAGCCCTGTTATCACTCCTACAACGTAAGAGCCAGAATTTCTCTCTCACACATGCAAATGAAAGCTGCTCTGACACGACCAGTCTTGGAGATGCCATATGGCAGGGAGAAAGTGACTTTCAAAGTGTTCCGCTTAAATTCCTTTTCTAAGATAAGAGCGTTGATTTAAGGCCCCTGTTCTTGAGGACTGGAGCCATGGTGACTGTGCAGGGAAAGGATTAGTTAAACACAGTTTCCTGATGTGCACACATACGGGGCGGCACGTGCGTGTTGTCTCCTGTGGGCATTTGCACTATGCCCCTCTTTTGTAAACACTTAAGGCCTTTTTGGAGAGATATTAACTGGCAAATTTGCAGCATCTATGCTACAGCTTTTATTGGAGGTAACTGGGCTTTTAAAACACAATAAAGTGTATTCATTGTCTGGTGCAACACCCCCTATTTTCCATGAAGTTTCCCTGGGGATGTGTTTGGCCCAGTGTATTTGTTTTATGCTGTCCGTGCGTATCAGCAGCTTAGCAATGCAATTAAGTATTAAGACGGACGGTTTTCACTTATTTGAGTCTGTAACAGCTGTAAAACGTAACCTTTGACCACGTTTCACAGCTCCACAAAAGGCCTTAGGAGCAGAGTCTTTTGTTCGATGCTCTCTGGGTAGCATTTGTCTTCACCTCCTTACGACCGGGGACTGTCACTGTGGTGCTCCTCCTCCTGACACGAGCTAATGTGCGATGCCAGATGCACGGCAATGCCAGATGCACGGCGTAGATGTCCCCGTCTGGGCACGGTTGCTATTGTGCAGGGAGAGAGGTGGCGTGACCCAGCGCGACCTCAGCAGTTGCAGCTGCGAAATAGGCTGAATAGGGCACTCGGAGCTTCCTGGAGAAAGAGAGGGTAAATCCGCCAGGTAAGGAAGTAGCAATTCAAAGTAAAAGCAGAGAACCGTGATCTGCTGTGCTCACAGGTCTTTGTTTTCCGACCTAAGAAAGCATTTGTTTAGCAAACTTGTGGCTGCGGTACAGAGTTACAAGGACATTCCCTGCCGAGAGCTGGGTGTTATATCCTCCTGATGAATAAATCAATACACAAATAATAAAGGTCTGTTTGTTCTTTCATGCCGTTCCCTTCTCACAGGGATCTCCCAGCCAGCCCTTTGTTTTCTCCTGAAGGGCAAGTCCGCTGCAGGGCCCTGGAGATGTAGCCAAAAGCTCTGTCCCTCTCCTGGCGGCAGGGTGAGGGAGATGATGGTGATTGAGATGAGGGCAGATGTGTTTGTGGTCTGCGGAGGTGAGAGGTACGTCCACCCTTGGGTCGCTGGAAGGACCGCTGCCTGAGGGTTGTAATGATATTTTTAAGTGTTCAGGGTCGTTTGTGTTTTAAGGAGTTCAGGGTTGTGTCCCAGCTGCTGCTCATTCCACAGTGGACTTCCCCGGTGAGGTTTCCCTGAGGACAGGTGGTTACGCCATCTCTCACCTCTTCTTGCTATCGACCTACTATGCTCAGGTCAGGCCTCGGTCAGTGAAACTGGGAGTTGCGCCTTTTCAACCAAAATAACCTAGAAATGGGGTCCCTGAGGCTCAGGAGAGCAGTGGAGTTGGGATCTTTGAACCCAGCTCCCCTCCCAGGGCACTGTTGGGATGAGGATGAAACAGGCTTCTAAAAATAGATGTTTCCTGCATGGGTTTAGCGTTGGCTATTGAGAAAATGCTATTGGACAACGAAAATGGCTATTGCAGAGCGAGCGGAGGCTGGGCGGTCTCCGGGGAGGCAGGTGCACCATGGCGCGTGGCATGACCGCGTCTTCCACGCGGTGCTCGAGGCACAGGGCAGCAGTGAGGAGGCCGGGGCTTTGCTGACAGCTGAAGCTGAGCACGTTGCTTGGGATCCAAATCAGACGTGGCATGGAGGGAGCAGTATCCAGCTGTCTGGTGACAGAGAGCAACTGGCTGGGAAGCTGCGCTCGAAAGACCCAGCGCTGCCCCGGGCTGGCTGGATGCTCGCTTAACTCCATGCCTCAATTTCCCCCTCCTGCAAAATGAAGACTAATGTTTGTCAGCCGAGTATGCTGAGAGACTTAATTAATGAATGTTTATCAAGCGATTTATCAAGAGATCCTTTTAATGAGAGATTCCATAAACAGTGCAAGGCTTCATTTTCATGGCAATAATAAATGACAGTGAAAATAAGTCTTATCCTTCCCCCGCATATGCACCCCCCCCATACACCCCCCCCCCCCCAGGAAAAAAAGATTGCTTACCCTCCGCTCTCGCTTCTCCACGGGTTTCCAGGCAGAGAGCTTTGAAGTGCTATCTTTCATCAGGAGCTGTACACATCCTCAAAGCTCTGAAGCTCACAGCCTGCGTCTTATCCCTCTGACAAGAGGGAGGCGAGCTCTCTCGGAGCGCAGGTCGTAATTGTCAGCCGTGGGATGCGCCACCGCCACCCGCCCCAGCGGGCGAATGCAGCTTAGGGTCCTTTGAAGTTGCCTTCCTTTATTTTCTGTCCTCTTGACCACAAAACTGCGCCTTGGGCCAGCAAGAGAGATTGCTTGTTCAGAGACGTCGCTGAGCCCTGACAAGCACATCTGAACCAGAGGAGAACCCTTGTTCCTCCGAGATCAGTGCGCCTTAATTTTGTTGCCTTAAGGGGACTGTCTCTCCTTTTGCTCTCTTCTTCCCTTCTTTTTTTTTCTTCTTTTTTTTTTTTTAATTCAGGACTAAACTGTCACACTAAATCATTTTAAAAGCTGAAAGTATAAAACCGCCAGTGTAGGACATGCTGTTAAAACTGATGCTTATTACTGCGAGATGCTGCAAGAGGGGAAAGGAGGGGCAGTGGGGCAGGGACGGGAGGGTTGGGGTTGGTTCTTGGAAGGAGCCAGGCAAAGCAGGACACCATCTCAGCATGGCTGAGGTCCACGTAACGTTGAGCTGCTTCTGTGATCGAGCCTACCTTCAGAGCCTTCACGTTACTGTGCTGTGATGTAAAGCTCTACGTTGGATGAAGGTCTGTATAGACACAGAGCAGACAAGTCTCGTTGTACCCAGTCAGGCAATTAGCTGTATTTTACACAAACGGAGGTCAGGAGCGATACCATAAATTTCCCCGATTTCCTGTGTGGGGTCCATAGCAGGCTCTGAAATGCAGAAAAACCAAGGATGCCTCCGATTTCTTGATCTCAGCTTTACCCCCAGATTTTGGTTACATTTTGATGAGGTAACCATCCTTTGTTTGACTGCTTGGCCCATCATAATTTGAAGAAGATGATAATTTACAGCTGAATGTTTGGACAAGAGTCCAGCGTAATTACAGGCATGCAAAAACTTCCACAGCAGCATGTGTAGTAATAAAAAAATAAGTACTGCATTTATTTAGATAGCAACCACATTGCTATGATTTATACAGCACTCAGGATGCTCTGCAGCTGCTCTACTCCCCATGTTGCATCTCTTGTGGTTTTATCACAGTCTTACAGTATTCTGTGTTTTTTGTGAAGCGCTGCACCTCAGAGGGTTGTATGAGAATCTAAGCTTTAATTTCATTTATTTTTTAAGCAAGATTTTAGTCATCTTGGTCACAGAGAAGAGCCTGGAACTCTGACTCTTCTGGGCTTAAAAGCCAACAGGCAGTTGAAAAGAACCTCAAATACCTTGTTTTTAAACCTCATTTTAGAGATGGTTTGTGATTAGTAAGTGCTTGGGGCTGGCAACACTGGACATCCTGAACTATTGCTATATCCGGCATGGGAGCCATTCCCAGCATCCTCTTTTTGAGAAGTTCTATTTAATTTTGTCACTGCCCAGATTAGTACATTAGCTTTCTGGCTTTTCCATGTATGTATATGTATTATACAGCGGCCTGGGAAGGAGGAGGACGTTGATTTTCGAACAATGCGAGTAACCGAGATAATCACGCAAGTCACAGCCAGTTAGGCTCGTTTCAGAGCAACACCAAACACAGAAAATGGTGCAGTGAGTGCAGCCTCTTAGTCCTCTTGTAGCTTTCTCATTTTGCAAGCTCTGGAAAGCACGCTCAGGCTTCCCTTTGGGAATGGGAGTATACTCTGGCATAAGTATCTCACCTGTTTATTGCTTAACAGTGTCATATGTACTTAATAGTAGTTGAACCATAACCATCCCTATCTGCAGTGGCTCTCCGTGAGAATACGATGGACAAGTAGGGGAGCGTATTTACCTTAAACCGTGCTGTACGGTTAACTGGGTAAAACTTGGCTGATGTTAGTTAGTATGCAAGGGTGGAACATTTATCGACTTCGGCACAGATTGTGTGCCGTACGCCTCGCAAAACTCCAGTTGCTGTGCGCATGCGGGCAGGCTCTGCTTGCGCCCTTTGCCGCGCAGCGAGCACGGCTATCTCCCGGGTCGTCTCCCCCGCGTGAGCCAGCACAGAGCTGGCTTTGTAGCTTCGGGCTGCAGCCAGGAGAGTTGAAAAGTTGAATTATAAACATTTCCAGGCCTTCTGGTTGGTGTCTTGTGTTTTGTTTTGTTATTTTAAGGATGTGGGGTGTGTTGCTGCATTCCTGTCAGTGGGATTAGAATGAATAGAGGCAATACTGTAGGAGATAAAATGTGTTTAATTATTTATTTGAGTATTACAGACTGAAATTGCTTTTTGATTTAAAGCATCCAAGTTATGGATATGTTTTTGGAGTAGAGAGAGGCACGCAGAAACATATATACGCACAATTACCTAGGGTAATGTAAGAAGTCTCTTTGTTCGGCCGCCCTTCCTCTGCAGAATTTGTTCATTTCCTTAAAGATTTTAAATTTCAAATGCAGCCTTGTTAAGTATCACGGAAAGCTAGCTGCATGCTGTGCCTTGCCCACCAAAACATAAATAAAATAAATAAAGTCTTTGTTGTATAAATGTTATGAAGCGGGTGGTTTATTTTCTTTAATTATACTTTTTATTTAAAATAAACTGTAAAAGCAGAATCATATATATCTCAAATATGCCAGTACAAACTTGTATTGATTTAGTAGGCAAATTTTAAGTCTTTTTCAGTCTGTGCAGAAGTAGACAAAAGGACCATCAAACAGTAAATCGGAGAGGCGGGGGGAAAAATCCCTCCAAATGCTTGTGGTAGTTTACATTAGCCAGACTCTTAAAGGGTGTTTGAAAGATACCATGGTTTTTACCCCTTGTTTATAGCCTTCTCGTCTGCTTTCCCGAGCAGCAGCAGCCGCGACGGGGGGTCTCAGCGCCGTCTGGGGCCGGCGTCCCTCGTGGGGACGGCGGGAGGCTGGCACGGGTCGCACCTCGGCGCGGTCGGGCGCCATGGGGCACGCTTGCGACCACCGCGGAGCCGTCCGGACCCTCAGACTGTGGGCTCTTGTCCTTGATTTTTCTTTTAAAATACCTCAGAGACTTTTTTTTTTTTTTAACTCGTGGCACAGGCCTCTCGCCGCCTTCCCCTCTCCTCAGCCGCCCTCGGGTGTGAGGCCTTGGCCCGCGCAGGGATGCGGCTGGCACGGGGCCAGGCTGCCCCGCTCCTCCGCGGGGCGAGTGGGAACCGGCCCTGCTCCCTGGCAGCCCCGGGCTGCCACAGCAGGGAGGGGTTTTTTTTTGGGGGGGGGGGGGGGGAGTTGTTTGTTTGGTTTTGGGTTTTTTTTAAATGTTAGCTTTTTTGGAAGCGTGCTCATCTCGGGACCGCTGGTAGCAGCCTGTCAGGACCTGTCACCTTGGAGAGGAGGCAGGAGGCCATTTTGAGGACGTTCTCCCTCCCACCGATGGCTCCTGCCATTTTCTTTCTCCTTTAAATCCCCCCGGCAGCATGCACCTGCCCGTTCGCACCGCCGTGTCTCGCTGTCCACCCTCCCTCCCGTAGTGCAGGTCCCCGCAGAGCCCCTGAGCGCAGCTCCTGGGCCGGCCGGGCCTTCCCCGCTGCCGCCAGCCCCGGGCCGTGTCCTGCCGTGCCGGGGAACGCCATACTGACGCCATTGACTTCCCTGGGTTTACTTGGGCATGCCCAACGTGTCAGAGAGCAGGCTTTGGCACGGTATTTCTGTTTGCGTGTCTGTCTTTTTGAAAGGGATACTTGTTCTAGAGTCCCGTCCCCCCCAACAGTAAATATTTTCTTGTAAATCACTGGGACAGACAAGTGACTGCAATGCTTTTAGTTCATTTATTTGCGTTAAATTGATGGCAAAGTCTTGCAGGAGGTAGTAGGAAATTAAAAGCTTTCTATATATATTTTTTTAACTGTCCTGCAAAATTTATTGCAGTGTTATATCCCTGCTATGGGATTCTGTCGGACAGTTCAAAAAGCCTGTGGAAAGGTTCTCATTCGCCATTAAATTTTAAAAGTTATTGAAGTAATTTTTATGGAGCCCTATTAAGTTTCTGAAGAAACATATTGGTTTCATCACTAATAAATTCTTTAAGGCTTATCCATAAGGGAATAGTCAGACTTCCAGATCTCTCCAATGAAATGGACGTTAACTTTTTGCCCTGTTGGAGATATATTCTTGCAAGATATTAGCAAGGTGAGCTGCAAAGCCAAGAAAGCCTGATTACACAGGGAGTACATCTACTAGCACTGAGAAATGGTGGGTCCTTCACCAGTCAGCCTACTACATTGTGGTGGATATTTTAGAAAGAAGAAGGTTTTTTTTTAAGTGGGAAGAAGAAGGTTGCAGATGAATCCATGCAGTTAACTCCCAGTGGGGTTTTAAACGTAGGCTGTAGCCTTTGGTTCTGAGAACTGTCACGACTGGGAGAGGTGAAGCCGTGGAAGAAAGGGAAGGTGTGCAGCCTGGGAGTCCTTGTTTCCTCAGATAGCAAGTAACGCTTTCAAGAGCCCCTAAAAATAATATAAAATAACATGTTCACTATGCTTCTCCAATCTATCCAAAAATGCACACACAGAGTTTCTCCTGGTAAAAAGAAAGTATCAGGGTAGGTTTGTGCTTAACTTAATGCTCACAAACACCTTTCACGTGCAAGCACGGAGCCACCTGATGTCAAGCGAATGGGCTAGGGGGGAAATAAAATTATGTAATTGCCAGTTTCCTTCAGTTTTGTTCCTTCTTCTGTTTTGCATAAAGAAGGCTATTTAAGTCTCAGCTGGTATGGGGTTTGGTAATAAGCAGACATCTACAAACCTGCATCTGCTGCTTTGGTCTCTGCTTAGTTTGTTCTGTGTTTCCGTGTTTATTGATGATCCAGTACTGAGAGAGATCTGTCTCCTTAACACTTCCTGTCTCGGGCCGTGAAACCTGCAGAAGAGCTTGTCCCCTGGAGCACTTGAGTGCTTTTCCTTGTGACATTTTCATGGTTAAGGGTAGGAACAGGCAGCCTTAAAAAAGGTCCCATCGAGACCACCTCAAACAACACTGAGTCTTGAATGTTAAACTGCAATGGAAAAGCCAGAGCCTCCTCCCTGGGAAGCTATCTGCAAAGCAGGGTGGCAGGAAAGGGCTAACCATGTAGGGTGAAGCAGCCAACTTTTTAATTTTCTCACTACTACGTGATTTGGCTCCCAAACAGCTAAGCTGTCCTTGGCCGGTTGCTCCCCGATGTGGCTGGTCTTCTCCAGACACAGTGATAGGCACCCACAGTGCAAGTTCTATACAGACAACCTGATTTAATACAGGCTTGCCGGTGGGAGGAGGAAATTTACAGTGTGAGTATTGAAGATTTATACAATAGTAAACATTGTCATTATTATTATTGAACCAGCCTTTAAAACTGAGGTAGAAACCTGAAACCAACAGCTAGCATGTACATTACATTCTGTACTGATCAGTTTAATAGTCAAAGTAGAGCAGATTATAGCTTTTATTGGATCAGCAAACAAATTCTCTGAGCATAATCCACCTTTTGGCCTGAAATCTTTTTGCATTATAGGCCAGACTCCGGTCCCTTTATGCCAGCCCCGCAGTACATGCTGTAAAGCAGCCCTAAGCAGACAGCTGAGGACTCCCCCCTGACATAATGCCAGTGTAGTTAGCCAAGTGTAGTCCTGAGGCAAAGGCAGAAAAGAGCCCAACTCCAGTGATTCTGAGCAGCAGAGCACCCTTTTGCAAGTCATACACATAGGAGTAATTTAGAGAAATGGAAAGATACTCTCAATGATGGTGTGAACTGCACCAGGAACCCAGATGCATCTGAGAGCCTGTGTCTATAATCTCAAAACCAGTCCAGTGAGAAATACTGGCCAGTCTGCGCTACTTGCTTTCTCTTCCAAGACCACCGTTGTTTTGAACTAGGAATAGGTCAGCAAGGCTAAATACAGACCCAGATTTGAAAACATTGCTGCAGAAGCTCTCCTCTCCTCCCTCCCTTTCCCTCTCCTCCTGACAGTTCAAGAGGACTGGGTCCAGGTTTTTGGCTCCAACCCATGCCTGCTGAACACATTTCCTCAACCAAATGGACACAACTATAAACCTCTTTCTGCATCATTTCCTGTAGGCCTGTACTAAACATGCCACCCAGGTGTCCCTGTATAAAGCCACTTCTTGCTGAGTCTGCTTCTGTTGCTGCTGGCGGGCTTGCCTTAGCGTGCTCGTGGCAGGACTCCCATCACAGTGTGTTAATTTTAAACAAACAAAGAGTGTGTTGTGATTTGGGAGGGTTTTTCCCATCAGGTCACATCAGAGTTCCTCTTAGAAGAGGGGGCTGGTTTTTGCTTTTGTTTTGTCTTATTTTCTCTCTTCCTCTCTTTTAATATGATCCCTGCAATTTTGTTTTCACTGAAATATTGACTGGCAGCATTGCAAATTGCCTGCATGCAGACAGGAGCTTGCCAGCACTGTCTTACTCAGCTAGCCGTCAAGGTTGTGGATTCCACCACAAGCAGTGCCAGGAAAGCTGTTGATCAAAAATATTCCTAACATCTGTGAGTCCTCTCCATCCAAATGAGATGTAGTTACATTCTCCTTTTCCCTGCACTCCTTCCAGAGTGTTGCTTCAGACATCTAGAAAGCCCTGGTTGCAAATCATAAGATGATCTCTGTTTGCTTTGCAACTCTGCTTCCAACTCTGTCGAAATCCAATATAAATGCAGGAGTGCCCTTCCCCCAGTCATAACACATGAAAAATATCAGCCTCCTAATGGAGAGAAGGCAGGGTGGGTTTCTTTGCCCCATAACTCCTTTGCTCTAGATGCTATCCCGTGCTGTCTAAAGTTGCTGTGGTCATAAGCCAACAAGGAGGGTCTTGTCAGAGAAGCGGAGGGAGGACGCAGCTCTGAGCAGGCTCCAGGCACATCTCGAAGCCTCGTGCACACGTGTGCGCGCACACACGCTCTTCGGCCAGCTCCAGAGCGGGCCGGGGGGGCGGTGGTGGGGGAAGAGCCTGATTTCCCTTCCACTCTGTTCCTACCCCTACCACCAATGCACCAGCCAACTATTAAATAATTAACGTGCCCGGTGGGACAGGAGGAATCAAAAGCTGTTGTGTTCCCAAGTTTTCTCTGGCTCCGGACGGCACGGCTCACTGTGTATTCTGGCACCTCGGAGCGGGTTTTCCTCCCTCCTTCGCCTCCCCCTTATTATCCTGTATGTGTGCTGGACAGGGAAGTGGCATTCCCAGCCCAGCGGGGGATGGCTGTTATTTCAGACTAGCAACAGGGGAAAAGGAACAGCCTGTTGCCTGATTGATGTTTGTTTTTTGTGGACAGACACCAAACGTTCATTAGAGACGGAAGGTTTGGGAGGGGGGCCGGCGGGAGGAGCCGCTTGCTCTTAAGGAACTATTGTACCCCTGTGCACTAAACTGGCTCTGCACTTTCTTTGACTTCTGTGAATGTCTCAGCTGTACTGTTTTGGCCCTCGCGACTTTAGGAAAATATACACGCTGCACAGACCTTTCAGTGAAAGCTATGTGATGAGGGGTCAGGAAAAAAAGAAAGGGGAGGAGAGAACAATGCAGTAGGCTTTTACTATAATTAATTTCAAATGTGCTGCTCATCTGTTCTCCTCAGGTTTCAAAGAGAACTGTGGAAGTTTGCAGGGCTTTTTCGACAGCATCTGCTGCTTTGCAGAGGTGGGGATGGAAAGACGTCTTTCCTTCCATCTGTGGGTTTGACCAGGCTGGCTGCATGGAGTGCTGAATGCAGCACAAATCAAAGCTGAAAGCAATACACACTCCGAAAGTGATGGAGAGGGAGAGGAAGGGCGGGTGGGGAAGAGCTTCTCTTCTTACCGTGTGGGTAGATGAAGCCAGAGAGGCTTGGGAGGTTGGTAGTGGGTACAGCAGATTACTCTGCGGAGAGTTAATGGGGCATATTCATTTAAATAACAAAAATATAGGGCTACTGCTATTGGTCCTGAAAAGCTTCTAGGTGATGGTGAAGGTGAACTGTGGGGTTGCAGTGCTTTGAAAGGTTTGGGGCAAACCCTCACTTAATCTCCCACTGACTTGGTGCCTTTGAAAATCTCCCTTTGTGTAATTGTGTCAGGAACCAATAAGTTAATATTTAACCTGTGGTGTTATGGCCTCTATAGAAACAGTTCCTTCTGATTCCCATTTCTTAAATCTCATCTGCTGGATTGTGCTGCTTTTAGCTGTATGATTTATAAGACAGTAGCTTTGTATCTGTCACAGAATATTGTCCTTGTTTCTTTTGGTGCCAGCTCTTAGTATTGATGAAGTCATGCAGTTGTGGCAGTAAAGAGAGATGAAATGGTCCTATTAGATGACTGACTTTTTTCTCCTCAGTAAGACGTCTGGATGTTAATTTGATAGGTCTATAGATCTTAGCCACAAGAATCAGTAAAACAAAAACTTAAACTACTCTAAACTAGTGTTAGTGCTTTTGCAGCTACATTTTCAAATTGCTCTTTGCTTAGAGGCTTCCACTGAAACTTGGAGCTGGTGGATAATGACCTCCTGTTTAAACACGTGGCTACTTTATGATGCTTAGCTCTTAGAAAAACCAAACTCAGTATCGAGTAGTGAATGTTTCTGAAGTTTGGCCGTAAGGAAAACATTTCTATAGGGTGATTGAAGAGAGCGTTCTCTTTCCTGGTCAGAAATTAATTTGATGCAGCCACAACATGTTGAATACCCTGAAGGTACTTGAAGTGAGCGCTTGTTTGTGATAAAGGCTTTCTCCAGGACGCCAGTGTTGGTATGTGATGAGGAAAGCTTGACCATACGACGATTAACGTTTCTGTGGTTCTTTGGAAGAGATGTAAATACTGCAGTGATGTTTCAGACCCTGTAACGGCAAATGTCGTTTTTTGCAGCCTTACAAACTAAATAGACTTTGTGGTACTGCTGTAGGACTGGGTTCTGAAAAAATGTTCGGTGATAGCACGTCAGCAAATAGATATGCAGACATCACCAAATGACTTCAGTGCAGGTTGTCAACAGGCTGAACGGGTACGGAAAAACAAATAGGTAGAAGCCCAGAGCTCTAGAATGTGGCATATTTCTAGAAGGCTGCAGACACTGGTTTCCTTCGAACCTTTTTCTCTATAAATTACCTCTGCACTAAAGGAAGTGACATTTGGAGAAGGCTCAATACCCCCCACCCCCGGCTTTGTGGAGAGAAACCTATATGAGAAAGGAGGGAGATCTGAGTCTAGTCCAGGTTTAATTTCCTGGTCCTCCTCCATAGGAAGAAATATCACTTCCTTTTAGCTCTTGAACAAACAACTGCACTGGCCACATTATAGCAAAGCATCCCTTAGATCACATTCAGATAAGCCTGGATTCCAGCATTTGCTCTTAGCCACGGATGTTTTTGTACCTTGTGCATGCCAGCTAATACAGAGAAGGAGCAATACCTGTGGTCTTTGCAGAAAGCACATCTATTCCTCTGACTCCTCTGCTCTTAGCTGGAACGGGGATTGTATCCTAATTCCTTGCACACAGGGAGTAGCCATAACAGCACTTCGGAGCTCGGCAGGAGTTCTTTAAATTCTTGCTCTCGAATCTTGGCCGTGCCACTCCAGCTTGTCACCTCTCTCTCGTTCTGTTTTGACAATAAGGAAAGGAGAAAGGCAGATAGCAAGGCTTGAGATTGGAGGTGGCGAGTGAGCTGCTATCTCAGTACTGCAGTTCTTTCCCTGCCTTCTAGGAAATTTTGTGTCTCCAAGTGCCACACAGCAAACCAGCTTTTTTTAACCATGCCCTGGGGGTCGTTTCCTAATTAGGCTTCTTTACCTGTCAATTATAATGGAGCAGATCATGTTACATTGTTAGCCTCAGTATATTGTGGTGTTTCTCTCCCAGGATGAGGGTCATAAAGTTATTGTAGGGGAGGGTTTAGTTAATAAAATCAAAGCCCCGAGGAGGGTTCTGGAAACCCAGCTTTCTGAGCCTGCACAAAACTTGGTTCAAACATTGTATAGTTTCTGCGTGGGTTGGAAAAGACGGAGGCTTCGCTGGTTTTATGAAGCCATATCTCAAGATCCAGAGAAGATGGGCTCAGCCCCACCTGAAGTCTGGCCCTTCAGGCTCTGGGTCTGATGCAGAGGTCATAAAATTCCCCGTAAAGCAGGCTGAGACACCTTGCCCTTGATGCCCCGAGAGGCGGAGAGCGCAGCTGTGCAGGGCCGCTGGTCCCCTCGGCCCTGCGGCGTGGCACTTGGGTGCCGAGGGATCTGCCGAAGCACGCAGGAGCAGCAGATGTGCCTGCCGTCCGAATTACTCCCTCGGGTGCTTAATAAAACCATGGGAATCAGAATTTTCTTCTGCTTTTATTAGTTACAAACGATTTTTCTCCCCTTTAAAGGACTCCCACCACCTGTTCTAGTCAGCCAGTGAGGTTTGTTTTAAAAGCCCATCTTGCTCTTAAAAGGGAAGAGGGGAGGGCAGGGGGATGGCAGGAACATTATACCACTAAGAGTTTGCATCTGGAGATGCACAAGGGAAGAGCAAGAACAAGGAATCCTACAGGGAGGTATTAAATGAGGCCCTTTTGTTTCTTTCCTTGTAGAGCGTAAAATGCCCAAGGCATGAATGCTCTGTTCAGATTACTCTTGAACATTTTAAATGTCTGTTCTGGTAATTTATAAAATGAAGGGGTGGGCAACTCCTTATACTAGGAAGAAAAGGGAGATTTTCACTGGCATGCCGAGCATCCAGCAGTGGTAATAAGGAGTTGTTCTGTGCCTTGTGCAAGGAGAGGGAGAAGGTGGATCTATCTTGTGGGTGTAGTGAGATTTTGTCCCTGAAGAAAGGGGTTCGCTTCTGTGGTGTGGCATCTGAGAGGCTGACTGCTCCCTTGGTGCCTTTTTCCTCCTTTTCTGATGGGGAATATGGTTGCTTCCTTCCTGCCACTGTGTGCCTCATTTAGACTTAGTAGAGGCCTGCATTCTTCAGAAGTATACAGCACCGAGCATAAAGGAGATCTGGTTTCTGTTTTAATGAGGTAAATGGAAGACATGTACTCCACGCACAGCAGCTACTCTGGGCTGAGCCTCCGCCAAGCCAGCAGCTCTCAGGAGTGCGAGGCCATTGTGGGAATATCCCTGCTAGACTGCCTGGGAAACAGGGTGGGAGAAAAGTTGGAAAAAAAAATAAATACCTACTGTCTGCAAGGATTATTCCATATTTTTTCTTGCTTCCTGCATCTATGCATAAAATAGTGGGTGCTCTGTCCCTCCTGGCCTAATTTCTATTTGTGGAGTAATCATAAGGTAGAGTCTGACATTCCAGTAACTTCCATTAGCCAGGAGTGTAACCTGTAACAAAAACACTCTTGCTTGCATTTTTCATGCGACAGTCATCTCACTGTGAGGTCCACAGGAACCGCAGCCATGGCATGGAGCAGTGCTACTGCTACCCGTCTTCTAGGGACGAGAAGGTGCCTCTGTGTAAGATGAAGAGATTTTGTTGCAATTTGGTTATATAACCAAGAAAGCCAAAATGGATGCGGGCTGGAAGGTGAGACAGGCCCAGGAGGCAGACATTGTGGGAGCTGCACAGTGTTACGTGCACACAGCCCAGCCCTGCAGATTCGCTCTCTTGCAGTCGTGTCCTGGTCTGGCATTGCTCTGGTGTAAGGGCCCCTGCTCCTCCAGCTTCATATGTGGTCCTTGTTACCTTGGCATCTGAGAGCTCAATGGGGCTTACCATTTCCCTTCTTGTTATGGCAGTAAATTAGCAGAAATGCAAAATGCTAGATGCAGGATTAGTATCCTTACTGCAGGTCGAAGGAGGAGGAAGTTAAAAGTGAGACATGTTAGAAAGTAATGCCGCTTCCATTTTATCCTTAACTGTATCTGTGTAGGTTCCTCACTGCTGACAGCATTCTAGTGCTAAGCAAATACAGCTCCATTTACTGTTAGCGTGAGGAGTCAGGAAAATGGTGTGGATTTTATTAGTTTCAGATATTTGGGCTAGAGGCTCTCGTGCTGTCAGAGCTGACTCAGACTCCCTGCCAGTTTGAACGCAACATGTGTGATCCATTTTGCACATGAATACGTTAATGTGGGATGAGGTGGTTCCCTGGAACAAACCACTGCAATTTGGGGTGTTGTCTTCAAAAACAAAATGATAGTGCCCAGTGGCACGAGAACTTGGATTCTCTGCGTGGAGAGACGAGGCACATAATTTGTAATCATTAGATTGATTAACTTCTTTAGATCGATTAGGACAAATGCATTTCATGAGAAGAAATCCCCTCTCTGCAAGGTTCTAGTATTTAATTTCCAATTAGTTTAATACGAACAAAGGCTCCTCAAACCATTGTTAAAAGACTGAGTTGAGGACCTGCAGCATTACTGCCATTCAGTTTCCAAGCTTTTTAGGTGTGGAAGCTATAAATTGTTTCTAATTGTGTTGAGATTTCATGAGAGTCACAAATACTATATATGAGCCTTTCTTCATGTAGAGGGCAGCACTCCTCCAGTGTGTGTGATCTAGAGTTGATGGGGAGCAGGTGGCTTCAGACAGAGATATGAATGCTCCATTCTGGCTTCACAAAAAGTGCTTGCAGGGAAATGCAGATATATTGAGTGAAGGGTGTTGGCTGGTGTGCTAATGTGAAGTGGAAACTCTCAAGAATTAACATGGACCCTACTTTCCCTTCCTAATGTGCAAAAATCTGGGATTGAGTGAATTTGCCAAACCAGACTTGCTACGTACGACCAGGCTTTTGTTTGTGTTTTTGCTCTTTGGAAAAACTGAAGGAGAGGATTTAAAGGAAAAACTTACAGTGAATTCAGTAGAATTGTTGATACACATGGCAAACATGTGAAAACAGGAATATGAATTATACAGCAGTAACTGTCTTGGAAAAGTATCTGCAGACTAAGCCCAGAAACTTGTCTCTTTCTTTCACCCAAAATCGAAATAAAAACGTGCAGCAATTTTGTCTGAAATAATTCCCATGATTATACCTACAGATGTCTGAGTCTGTACTTGTTTGCTACCTAAGAATGAGGTTAATAACGTGGCAGTGCCCACCCAATTACAGCTCGGAGTATAACATGGGGAGTGTGAGGTAGTTGTAGCTCTGCTTGGAGAAGTGGTGAGGGTATAATCCTGAGCACTGCAGTGGCTTACAGCAAACCTGGTTCACTAAGAAAGTCAAATGCATCAGTTGGTAGGTCAATGAATACCCTACTTAACGACCCCCCCCCCATGCATTATTGAAGTGAATAGTCTTCATGCATGTCAGAATCACAGGTATCCCCTGTGTCCTTGATGACCTGCAGCTGAAAGTATTGCTTCCATCTAGCAGTCTTGTAGAAACTGGTGCTTATGGCCAATGGTTATTGCAGGGCCCACTTCAGTGGATGTAACTGGACTCCAAGGAGTCAGCAGGAAGAAGAGTGGCGAGCAGGCATTTGCGTTCACAAGTCTTGAATTACTGTTTCAGGCTAGCATTGTGGCAGCCTGTGCAGCCTTGCACCCTTCAGCCTTGTGAGATTTCTTTCCACAGTCATAAATCTTAATGCAAGAAGAGATTCAAGAGTACCTTTTCATAGCAAGGTGCGACTCTGCTGCAATGCGGAACATGGGGTTCCACTGTTAGGTCTTGTCAGATGTGAGGTCTTATATTATCCTCAAGGATTTCCAGCACCAGAGTATTTCCAAAATTTCTACTGCGCATTGAAGAATTCATGCTTCCGTCAAAGGAGAAAGATGGAAGGGCCTTTGCAACTGTATTTCACACCCTCTGAGATCATGGTGCAGGAGTTTGCTTTCCCCAGTACAAGTAGTAAATGAAGTAGTCTTTTCCTTCTTGCATACCAAAACACTCCTCCTGTTTTGAAGGAAAAGACAATCTTTCCTCACATTTTCTTGAGCTTGCTGAGAAGCTGTCCTTCAAATATTGTTGCATTCTCAAAGTTAGTCCCCTGAAGGGCCATGTGAGATGGAAAAGATTTTTCTGAAGATTTTGAGCCAACATCTTCAAACAGAAGGAGCAGAAACACATAGTCACAGTCCCTCAAGGACTGAGATGCTAGAAACTGAAGAAGAGCTCCTGTATCACAGAGCATTTATTACCAGTAGCTAATACACGTGGCTCAACACCTCCTATGCAACACAGTCAGGTTTTGTTGATCTTTGTAAAGGATACGTTTAAAGAAAAAATGGACCTGTTTTAATCTTAAAAAGCAAAAGGCCATCTGTGGCTTCCTAATGCTGTTTACAGACCTTTTTTGCCTGTGCTATGCTTGTCAGTAGTTGTATTTATTCATTGCTCACACTGTGAATTAAAATGTTGAGGCAGCTCCTGACATGCTCCTTCCAGCGCATCCTTTTGGAGTGAATATTTGGTTGCCATAGGGACCAAATCCAAAGGGCACACACCATTCAAGTAAATGTTCCCTGATTAACAACTTGCAGCTTGTCCCTTAAATATTTTAATTATCCATGATGCAACCTGAAATGTTGTTGAACGTATTTGGTGCATTAATTTCACAGTATCTCAGTTTTTCCTGAAGATGCCATTATAGCAGGTCTAGAGCTGCGTTTTGACCGTGCAAATGGGAATGAGAAAATAGGGCCTTACTGCTTCTGAGCTTACAGGAAAACATGGCCTTCCAGTTTCTCTTCCTCTTGACCTTAGAACCTCAATAAAATTAATGGACAGAGGTGCTGCTGTGTAACTGCCAGCGAAATGGAGGCCAGAGCGTTTGAGTGTTGGCACTTTGTTAACAGCTAAATGCGTGTTGTTTGACTGCTGGTGGCACGAAGAGAGAAGCGATGTGCTCCTGCTGCCTCTGAGCCTGTCTCTGCGCCTGGTAATGAGCAGGGAGGGGAGTAGGAGGCCACAGGGTATGGGGAGCTGCTGGTAGGCACCATTGGCCCCGCTCAACAAGCACTGAATCTCGAGTGCTGTTTTCCCAAATTACAAGCACTAACCTGCCAGCAGGTACTGAACAGTGAGAGCTGAACTTAACAAACAAATGAGGCAGGATTTTGCTAATTTGTGCACGGTCAATACTCCTTTCAGTTCCTGTTCAGCAAAGACTAAGTTGCCTTGCAGCAGAATTTTCCATTTTTACAACTCTAGCCATAACATTGGGTATGGAAGTTAGTCAAGTTACTGAGACGGTTTCAAAACCCTTCTGTTTGCTGCCCTTTTATATCTCTCAGTTCTGACTTTCCTGAGCTGGAAAAGCAGCTTTGGCACTTTTTATGATTGCACATAAGCACAATAGATCTTTTTCTGCAGTCCTCTGACATCCAGCAAAAAACACTGCAGGCTTATCTCCATTAGAAATTATTGCTGTTGTCTTTGTTTTCCTTGAAAACTTAAACAGCAGAGTTTAGCACAGGGTCTCCTAAACACAGTAAGATGTGCTGAAACAGTGGTTCTGCCAGACACAAGGCAGGAGGGGAGTTATGGCTTCTTAGCTTTATCATGGCTCTGTAGTTAAGCTTCCTTCCACAGCGTCTTCAGTCCTCTGGGCCAGAGCCACAACTTCACTTTGCAGTCGTCCTTCCTAAACATCCCTCCCGCTTACTCCTCTAGGTGAAGGCAACAAACTCCCTGGATTGCGCACTCACAGACCAGCTTGACGCCACTGTTACTTCCATGAAATAGGATCTGCCTCTAGCAGAACCTGTAGTAGGCTTCAGCCAAAACGCGCTTAGTTTTTGCTGATCTTAGTTGAGGTTTGATGTCCTTTCCTGCTTTGCACTTAGAATGGAGGAAGCCAGGTCTGTCACATCTGGCTTCAAGCAAATCCTGATCCTGTTGCTGTTTCACATTGAAGCTTGGTGGTTTTGAATGGTGTCAATTAAGAACCTAACAGAACATGTGAAGATTGACCTTTGAGTGCTGGGAAAAGAGGGTCACATACACAGTTGCAAGCAATTCTCTGCTTCAACTAATGCTCACTCACTGATTCAAGTGGAGAGATGTGACAGTACCCCGTATTTCATATCGTTATCTGTGAACTCAGGAAAATGTGAAAATGAAAGAAGTTTCTTTTCCTTTTATATTTTGGTTTATATAGGGCTTTCTTCTTTCCTGAAAGGCCATTTTGAAACCATATGAGTCTATTCAGGGGCTGAATTCGGATGTGTGTGTTAATGGGTCTGTTGCGTGCCTATGTGTTTCCAGTAGAAAAGACTGGAAAGCCAACCTGGAAGACAGTTTGATGCATGTGGATGATCTTTGGTCGTCTAGAGACCAGAGAGGAGCTCCCTTTGAGGAGACGTGTGTAGGATGTTGAATTTTGAGCTGATGCATTTCATATGAATAGTGCACGCCACATTCCAGAAAAAAGATCACAACATGATTTGATCTTTCTAATTTAGTTAGTCTCTGACCTTCAGGCAGGAAGAATGCTTACTCTGTTCTTTGGGTTCTCTCTGCCTCTGGTGTAATGAGCAATACCTAATCTCCCTCCCTCCCTCCCTTTTGTAAACGTGACTTAGGTATCTGGCGATGCAGACCCAAGGTGGGAACTGGACTGGAAGATTCTTAACAACAGTGCTGCCCCTCTGCCTGCTTGTTGCTTTGAATTGCCTGATTTGACGTAGTTTCTCCGTGGGTACGTTGATTCTTGTCCAAGGCTCTTTCGACATCCCCAGCAGGGAGGTGGCGAGGGGAAGCAGCAGTAACGTGGCCCTCCTCGGAGCCAGGAGGCCGTGCCTGCAGCCTGGAGGCTGCGGTATGACCTCATCTTGATGAGTTTCGTGGCACCACTTAATTGCCTGCCAATAGTTCCCCTAATGAAGGGTGATAGATGGTGCTCAGGGGCCTGCTTGAAGAGATGAGCCAGTGAGATGGCGAGGGTGCGTGCAGAAATACGGCTCTCTCCTGGAAGGGACGCGGGGGCCAAGTGGCAAGGCAGCAGTCAGAGAGCCCGAATGCAAACGGTTCCTCTTTTCATTGCATCAAGACAATCATCAGTTACCTTCCTCGGCAGAGATGGGAATTTCTGTGACCCTCTGTACGCTTGGCTGGCTAGGGTAATCATCTCCTGTTCCCAGCAGGGATGATCTGGTGTTTGCGAATGTTCTTTCTTGGCTTTTTCTGGTTTTGGTTAGTGGATGTGCTTTCTCAGCCAGCCATTGATTTAACTTCTCTAGGAGTTGAGGAGGAAGTCTGAAAGGTCATTCTCCCTTCTTTGGAACAATCTTACTTTCGGATTTCACTTTTAATGATTTTTTGGGTGTTTGGAGTTCTCTGATGTCATTTAAAAAAAATCAAAACCTTCATAAGATTGTGCAGATGAAACAAAATTGTTGTCTTAGCCCACACAGGGTATTATGCAGCCTGGCAGATCCCTTCCTTGTAGCAATAAGAAAAGGATTTGGCATTTAACCTCTTGAAATTAAACCAGAGTGTGAACTTCAATAGTTCAATCTTATCAGGGCTTTGCTAGAATAACAAATTGTGAAAAAATGTAATCATGTCTCCAATGTGACCTTGGCAGATCCGCCTCTGTGATGTGAGAGATTAGGTAACTCTAAGCAGATGTCTGTTTATTTTGAAAATAATAGTTATAAAATCTTTTTTCCCCGGTTTGTTTGCACTGCCTGTGGAAGATAGGACAGAGTGAATTGTGGCTGGCGTGGAGCTCTGTGTAACGAGCTGCTCTGTTGTGCTGAGCAGTAATTGCTCTCGGAGGTTTGAGTTATTGATCTATTGGTGGGTGTTCAATTTCAGCGTAAAGACCTGTGTTCATGATTTAACTGGAGTGATTAATAACTTGCAGGCTAGATGGGAATCAATATGGATTTCAAACAGCAAAAGTAGTACATTTTCTCCTGTAATATAGTAGTTGATAGTTTATTATTTGCACTTGCTTGGCTAATTAAAATAAGATTACTTGATACATAGCAGTTTTGACTGTTTAAAAGGCTTAACTCTCAAGTTGAATATTTGTGCTTGCTTGCTTTCATATGTTTGAGGGGCTTTTTGTCTTCCTAATAGCTTATTTACCTTGTTGCTTGTCTGTCACTGAGATTAGATGTACAATATGCTGCACATAGCAAAAATAGCACAAAGCAAAACAAAACAAAAACACCTTTACTAAGTAAGTGGAAGAAGCTTTAGTAACATTTTATGGCCTGTTATGTCACTGGTTTTCAGGCAGCCAACATCTGCTTAGGAGCAGCACTGAAGAGATTTAACCCTGCAGTGTTTGATCCACCATTATAGCCCTAGATTAAAAGCCTGTATGAAACTTTCAATCTCATTACAACGCTAGCATCCACAGTAGGTGCTTTAGCTGCAAATCCAGTTTCAGCTTTGCACTGAAATGGTGCCAGAAGCAGCATGGCTATGAAAATGCAGTGTGACTGACTTTGGGGGGATTTGCATGGTGAGCTGCCGCCTTCATGCTCTGGCCCCAGTCCTTGTGTTCGGCACCCGTTTTCATTCAGCTCCTGCAGCTTTAGAGTGTCGTCATGCATGCTTACAGCTAACATGCCTGGATAGAGCATGGAAAGCCCCCAAATCTCCAGGAATAAAGCATCCCATTAAAGAACCATAAAGCAGCAAATCGGCATCAAGTCCAGAGGCCTTAATGCTGTTGCTCTCAATTTCTTGGGGAGGGGGTGAAATCTTTCTGTGCTGCAGGCTTTCACAGGGATGGGTCTTATCCACACAGCTGGCTAGGGAGAACATTTAGCATAGTGTTTTTCAACCTTCTTTTGATTTGCAGAGCCCAGTATGTTTTCTAGTGGAAGTGCAGATTCCTAAATGGCAAATGAATGTCTAACAATAGACCTTTCTTTTAGGTTTACATTCACAGACGTCTCGATTTATACATATGCCACAAAAGGAAACCACTGATCTCGATGGAAATGGTTTGATTTTAAGTAAATATTTCTCTCCTACCAGTTCCTAAAAGCACCAGAGTGAATTTAAATTCCCCATGCTCAAGTACTTAGTTGTGCAAGCAACGGCAAGCGAACCGAGTCCGTAAGGATCCTCGGCAGGAGCGGGGGGTGCAGCGCTCTCGCGGGGGCCCCGGTACCCAAAACCCCTCTGCTGAGTCGGCGTGGCCGGGTGCCGTGGCGGCGGCCAAGGGATCGCTCTGCTCCGGCGGGCGCCGAACGCGGGAGCGTGGGCGAACGTCTGCACTTTACCCTGGTTGGCATTGGCTTTGTACTAAAAACATGCGACGTTTTCCTCATCAGGGCAGCATGAAAACACCTTGAAGATATTTTACTTTTAAACTTGGGTGCTTCAGAAAGGGGGTGGGAGGGAGCCACACTTGGAAGTTAATTCTGAGGACCAAGCTGACAGCTTTTTGCCACTGTTGCTTTCTTCTGGTTTGAAGAGCTGAAGGCTTGTTACAGCCCCGGCATACAGCAATCTAGCAGGTTAAATGACTTGGGCAACACAGTTTATTAAAACTGGCAAGTGCTCGCTCCAGTTCTCTGCCTGATAGTCGAGGCTGTCTGCGAGCGTAATTGATAGTGGCAGCTGTTCGGAGGGTGTTTGAGATTGTTGCGAGACGATTTGACTTGACAGACAGCTCGGTACAAATGAGCTGAGTGACGGGGCTGCATCCAGCCGGGGCTGCGGCAGGAGCTCCCCGCTGCAAGGCAGCAGCCGAGCTCCGTCGCCGCAGCCGAGCTTGGGGAGCCGCTGACATTAACAATAAAAGATCTTCCCCCCCCCCCACCCCGCACACACGTCTTCGTTCAGCAGTGCGAGTTCAAAGCCAAGCACTAGGATTTGTGCTTACTTTCCTCTGCGAGAAAACACTGTAATTATTTGTGGAAAACCCACCAGAGGCCCATTATGTTCTGAAGAGCCTCCATCTCAGAAGAACATTTTTTGACACAACCTAACGTACGCAGTACACTACTGTCACAGTGAAAATTTGGCCTTTGCTTCATAATAATGCTAAAAATATTTCACATTATACACTATGGAGCCTTCCAGCCAGTGTTTTTGTATGCGAGTCCCAAGTCTGTCTGTCTTGTCTTCTGCTCATTTGCATTAAAATAGATGGAAGAACTTGGTGCCCCGTATGTCGGGTAGCTTCTGTGGTTTAGTTCTGTTCGCCGTACCTTTCCAGAGCAAGTTAATTGTCTAATGTTTTAAATAGTCCTACCTTCCTAAATCCCAGTGAAAAAACTATCCATATAAAAGCAAAAGCCAGCTGAAGATAAAGAATTAGCACTTAAATATTGATTTTCGCTTGTAAGCACTCTGCCACCATCAGCATTATGATTGCCAATGCAAAATGCTTTATTCTTGCTTGTGCTTATATATGTTGCATATCCACAATACATTATGCAGCACTCTAAAAGCTCAGTTTAAAAAGGTTTGCTGAAATCCATTATGTAAGTTCTTTTAGTTATTTCTTTGTTTGGCCCTACTGCTGCAAAATCATGTTGTTCTGTATGGGATGGTTCAAAAGTTGTCTCTGGGACTCATCAACCAAGTATGAAATGTTCAGCTTCTTGCCACGTATGTCTCAGTAATTCCTGTGGTGATGCTTTTGCAGCATTTCTTGCTGGAATTATAATAAGGAGCAGGGTTCGTAGTAGCCAGCCTGGCTTATGTCTGTGTTCAAGGATGTATGGGGTGGATAGGCTGCAGATGGTGGTTGTTGTGTTTCTTGGTAAATTGCCATTGGTGGAGATGTCACTGATGGATGTAGGAGAGGCATTTCTTTCTCACATCACCCCATCATCCTTGCTGTTTGACTACAGCGAGGGAGACTACAGAAAGACGTCTGAATGACTCCGCTTTCTTTTTTCCAAGAGACAAAGGAAAGGCGTGCAAGCAAGATTAGATTATTTCCAATCACATTGTATGTGTGTTGACAGTCCGCTTTCAGCAACAACCAGCAGCTTGCAAAGAGCAAGAGGCAGGGCTGGAAATGTTATTGCCCTAAGAATTGTTTGTGTAACACAGTAACTGCTTACTGGAGTCCTCAAAGCAGCTCTTACATGTTTAATCCCTTGCACTTGAGCTACTCTTAATCAGCTTGAAAGCAAATTCCTGTAACAGAAAGGTTTAATTTGTGTCTGGGACTTTCCATATTGTATTTAGCCTGCAACACTGTGTACTTACATGCTGGCAAGCATATCAGCCTGTGCAGCCATGCGGATGGGTCGTGTGTGTTTATTCCAATCACAGATTTTAAATCCAGTGACATTTCATATTGGGTCCACGCTGATGGTCTTTGAGGCTCAGATAACTCCTTCCGAAACATACCTTTTGCAGCAAATTTGTAGTGGACTTTGGGGCTTCCTTTGAACTTCAAGTCCTTTTTGACACTGTTGTATGTTTGAGACTATTATATGCAAAGTTCCAAGAGCAGAAGCTAAAGTTCTCTGTGCTTTTTGAAGTTGTTTAAATCTTCATCTTCACCAAGTTAAACTGGAATGGCATTGTAGCACGAGACACAGGAAGGCTGGTGTTCTGCAGTACTGCAAATGTCAAATTGGTTGATCAAGAAGGCAAGAATTACTAATCTTAGATTGGTTTTATTTTTCTTGTTGGGGCAGTTGTAATCCTCTCTTCCATCTCTCTCGCACTCAGTCATCATTCATCCCAGTGAAATCAAGACATGTTCCACTGTCTGTTCATTTAAGAAAACCGCTCAGTGGAAGAAGTCCAAAGTGTTTGGTTAGAAAATAAACAAAGTTGGCGTGCTGAAAAGGGGTAGCGCTCTGCGTGGTGGAGAACGGCAGATGTGATCCAGCCTTCCCGTAGCATGGCTGAAACATGAATCATTGTAAATGTCAGATTTCCTGTGAAGGAAAGAGCTGAACTGACATGCATTCAGCTTTAATTAAGGTCGAATTATTGGAGCTGACTGTCAAGTCTTAGGCAAATTGGCTCAGGCTGTTATCATTAAGCATGAAAATTACTCTAGGACTTTGTAAAAATAAACACATTTTTGCCTTTAGAACGTCGTGGTGTAGTCTGGTGAGTTCAGTACTTTTATCGGGGTGGTTGTGCTTAGCTCTGCAGGTCTGTCTTCTCAGAAGAGATTAGATATGAAGCTGAAGTGCAGAAATTCCTGAAAGAACCTATATGAAACCTGATCCGGCTTCCACAAAGGGGAATATCCAGTTTCTTTCCTTGGGATGATTCCATGTGTGACCAGCAGTCATCCTGGTTGATTGGTGGGAACTTGGCCGTAAGAGCACCCCATTCCCTTAGCAGGAACATGCAAGTAACCTGTGGAGAAACTGCAGACTTGTGGATCCTGGTCTGAATGGGCTACACCACTCATTAAAATCATGAAAATTAATTTTCTGATGGAGTTCAGTGGAATAAGAAGGTACCTCAGAAACTTTTGTATGAATGGAGGGGAAAGTGTTGGACTGGAGATTTTTGGGATTAATATCATGGTAACAGTCTTGTTATGGACCCAAGAAAGAAGGTAATTAATCCCTTCAGAAGTCATTGTTTCTTTGCACAGTTAAAGTGACCTAGAAATTGTCAGGTTTTCACCGGGAAACCTCCGGAGTTGTGGTAGATAGTGAGGGGGATGCCTGGAAACAGGCACTGAAGAGGTAGAATCAAGCATTGGCAGAAGACTGTAAAAGGAAATAAAGAAACCAGAACATCTATTTACGATGAGCATAGTAGATATTCAGTAATAAAACGTGTAGCCTGTGTTCTCCATTGTCAGGGTCTGAGTAAGTCGAGGCATGTCGCTCTGTGGAGTTAGCAGAAGTGAAGGACTGTGAGTGAGTCTGCGCTTAGAGGCACCTTTGCTGTTTTCTACAAGAACAGCCAGGCATAGGAATAAGATTTCCATTTGGGCATCTGCTTTCCATTTTGTCCAAATCTATCCGTTCTACTAGATCCTGAAGTGGAACGCTTGAGGAACGCTTCCTTTTCAGTGGGTTTGAATTTCCAACAGCAGACAGGTCCTGGTATCTGGCGGGTTGTCTTCTGCTCCTTCTATTCCTGGGCATTTCCTTTCCCTTCACCCATGGAAGTTCACCCTTGAATCAGGTACATGAAGCAGCTTTGCTCTGCTCTACTTATCGCAGCCATCAGAAGCAGAAACAGCAAAGTCACCAAAATAACAGGATTCACCCACTCTCATTCCCATGAGGTGTCAAGAGTGTTTAGACTTTCTGCTGTCTCTCACGCTTCTGCACACTTGTCCATTAATTCACACCGTGTCTTTCCTTTCTAAATGCTTCTGATTTTACTAAACATGGCTACAGAAGGAGAGGGAATGTTCTTTGTCATGCCTGTAGCTCTTCTGCAGAAAAAGCATCTGGCTCTTTTCATGAAGTCTTCAATTGTTCTTGAAGAATGAAACACAGAAAAACATTATAGTACTTGCAACCTGAGAGACGCAAGTTGGCAGCAGAAATCAGTCATGTACCCCTAATGCTAATGAATACGACCAGGCTGGTTGGTCAGTTCAGTCAGCAAGGGACGAGCTTTTGCTTTGAGAAAATTACAAATAAGAACTAATGCTGAAACCACAGGGAATCAATAGCTGTACATAAAGCTGGTCAAACAGCTGCTTTTAATGCCAGACTTTATTGATTTGTTTTGGATCTAATTGACTTTTTACTCAACTAACTTTTGTGATGCCAGTGTGTTTTGAATATACACCATTAGATTACATTGCCTATAATTACACGGTATGAAGTTTAACTCTGTTGGAGGAGGCCTGTTGGATGGAAAGAGCTAGTAGGCTCTCAGGAAACCTATGGTCAGGAATGAAACCCAATTGCTGTTAATGGGTAGCTCCTTAAAAACAGTGGAATCTACAGCTGTGAATACACTTCTAAAAACCAGACTGTGCGGACCCCTGACCTGACTAAAGTCAATGGCAATTTTTGTATTGTTAGTAATGAAATCAGAGGTAAATTTAGGAACATAGGTGACCTTATGAAAGCGGACTGGTGCACAAGAGAGATGAGAATTTGATTTTAAACGTAAAATCTTTGTCAGCCTAAATAAAATTGGAACCAAGCCTAGCTGCATCTTTGAAACCAGGGTACTCATGATAGCTGAACTCATACTTGAAAAAGGGATTCAGTGAAACCAGTTAGCCTTGTACTTGATGTAGTGATTATTTAGGACTTCCAGATGTTGTGTTGCTTTTCAAGCACCTTCTAAAGTGCTTGAAAGTGCAGGGCCAGTTGTGCCTGCTTCCAGCCAAAGTGCTGGTGCTTGGAAATCTGTTTGTTTCTGTTATTTGTGGGCTTGGGCCACAAACCTTTTGACTTCAGCTGATGAATATAGCCCATCTCTTTCCATTCCTTCTCCTTCTGCATTCTAAATATACATATACGTGCATGTATGTGTCCTTACAAAGGAAACCATGCAATGGTCATAGTACTCACAGAGCCCGGAGCAGTATATGAAAATGACTTTTATCCTAAGGAAGGAGGTGCCATCTCCAGGTGTGTATTTTTCTGAACAGAAAGTGAGCTGGTGTGTTACCAGGTTTGGCATCACTGTCTTCCTCTGGTTTAATGGCAGCTGAAGCCGTTGAAACCCCGGCAGTGACGAATCCGGCCTTGCATAGGCTGCGCGGGCAATGCCTGGTCAGCCTGTCTGCATCGCCAGAATTAGCTCGCACCGTGTGCTCGGTGCTATTTCCACACCTCCTACTTCAGGAACTGTCTCAGTCCTTTGATGAGGCAGGAAAATTTCCAAGGTGGAATTTGTTCACGCGGGTGTTGTGGGCATGCTGATATGTGTAGGTAGCATTTCCCGCATGTCTGTAAAAGCCAACTTAAAACGAACAAACCCCCAACACATCCTGATGGATGATAAAAGGCTGTATGGAAAATGTCATGGAGAACCTCAATGTGCACAGTGGAGGGTGTGCACATGAAACGAGTGAACACTAATTCTCATAACCCATGAACAGCTTTTCTTGTGATTAATTGTGGGTATACATGCACTCAGGGATACATAGATAATGTTGAAGGGGAGTTATACTTTGAATTGAAGCATGTTCATGTAGGTCTTTTCACTTGTCTTTGGCCTTTTGAATACTGTTTGATTTGAAATCTCTCTCCTTTCCTCCCTTTTCCCATTTCCTTTCCAGCCATTTAACCCTTTCTACTGCTTTGTTTAGCTCAGTTTGGAGAAAAGAAACACTTGGCATTGTAGAAGGACTAATTCCATGTGGAATTCTCACCTCAGGTATATTTTGATACAGTCACATTATCCCTCACAGTTCTGACGCACCTTACATCAGGTACATGGGATACTTGGGATGAGCAGGACTCACTTCCATGCTCATTGCACTCAGGACTGGATTTTCCAGCCTCCTCTTGTTGCATTCTTACACACAAGTGTGTGGTCAGGGAAAGGCAGTGTCACATCGTCGCAGCAGAGCGACTCCTTTGCTGCAAGAAGAGCCCAGGTAGCCTCCTTCCTAGAAGCCAGGTTCGGTTGTTGTTATTAGTGATTAGTCGGTGGGTCATGGCTTGTTGCAGCTTGCAGCGGAGCATAAACATAATGTACGTTACTGTGAAAGACTGCTGAGAAAATGAAATGTCTTAGTAACCCGGCTTATGTTCACAAATTTATTATCGAGCCTTAAAACTTAAATTGAGCAGGAAATACTGCCGCAGTAACTCGAGACATGTTCACACTCCTACTGTACGTAACCTTGGGACTCTGTAGAAGTCGTGGAGCTGTATGTTCTTTGTAGTATGCATTCATTTGGTGACAACTGAGTCTTTTACATGTGTGCTAACAAAGTACCGTGGATTGACCAGTCAAGGACGGCGGAAGGACAGACACACAAACACACCTCCATCTTGCAGCAGGAGTGCTCCCACGATGCTCCCACGAGCTGAAACATGACTTGTTTTCTTCAGGCATATGTTCTACTATGCAGGGAGACAAACCCAGACCTTTCAGCATGCGCTTTGTGTTTTTTGTTGTCCTCTGTAAGGTCCCACCTTGAATGACAAGCCAGAAGCGAAAGCAGCCAACATCCCAAAGGTGTCTGGGCTAGAGCGGAGCCGGGAACTGAGCACCGACGTGCCCTTCGCCCTGCCTATCCCCAGCCCCCAGCCAGTAGCTGCCGTTGTGACTTCGACTTCCTCAGCGCCTACGTCAAGCGCCAGAGCGAGCCCGCTGTTGAAGAAGGAGCCAGTGATTTCAGCACCAGCACCACCAAGGCTCACGCCTCAGCCGCAGCCTCGGCCACAGTCACAACCTCAGCCTCGGCCGCAGTCTCAGCCTCAGTTAATACCTGAGCTTCGGACCCAGCCTCAGAGTCACATCCCTCCACCTCTCAGCTACCAAGTGCATCACCAGGTGGCCCACAACGGACTCAATAATATCAGGTAGGCAACAGGGACACCCGTGTCCGGTTTTTTATGCTACTGCCAGGATAAAGCTTGTTTCAAAAGGCATAGAAATAGCTGGGAAGCAAGCCAAGAGCGCTCTCACTTTCCGGGTGAGATGCTCCATGTTTTGGATATTGCACTTTTTGGGCCAACTCCACAAGCTGGGTTTCCCAGCAGTCGTGGATAGTTGCATTTGAAACGTAGTGATAAATGCTCCCTTTCTGGGAGTTAGACATGTATAACAGTGGGATAACGTTCTTGTTCATGCTTATCACAATTTCATTGGTTCAGTAGCATCAGAAGAGGGGTAACTAGGTTAGAAAAATGCTGTGTCCGTTAGAATGGGACTCTTGTGTAGACTGAAAATCTGCTTCAATCTGACATGTTTATTAAATGTGTAGGTCTAGTAGAAGGCTTAGCTTTGCCCTTTAAACTGTCTCTGTCCAGTAAGTAGGATGGATGAAAATGGTATAGAGAAACAGTTTCTAGAAAGAAGAGTTTGTCCAGTCAACTGGAACCTATACAGTCTTTTTGCTGGTAGAGAAAACATGTCTTGTCTCCCAAACCAAAATTAGATTAGTTAAACAAGATTAGAAAACTGTATTAAACATCTTATTTGGCTGCTAAAGGGTCAAAATACGTGTACACAGAGCTATCAGTAAGTGTATATTTCATAGTATCTAGCATAATTAAGTTTTGTCTTGGTTGTACCCTGTAAACACCACCACAGTATAAATGACTAAAAATATTTCAGAGTATTCTAGATATCTCAGAGGTTTAGATTGCAACAAATATTGTGGGAATTACAATAAAAAATAATAAATGCAGTGATAACATCCTTCACCCCACAAAACTTAGATCACTTGCAATACAGTGATAGTAATAAAAATGAGTATTTAAATTATAGGATTATTATGAAAATAACAAATTAAAATGGGGTGTGTTTGCATGCTTTTTGAATATAACTACAGAGCGTGCATAGCAGAGGTAACTTGGTCCCAAAGTCACTCACACTGCGCCGCTTGGTACACCCAGAGTAACAGAAAAAGGAATTACAGTAATTGCATCTTGCGATCACAAGGGCGCACATGGCCACTGCAAGGTCATCGGAGGCTAAAAAAAGGTGCAAAATCCAGCTGCCTCTGTGGCCTTCGTCAGTAGCTCACAGACAGCTCTGAGGATTGCAGCCTGCTCAGGCATCAAAGGAGAACCCTGGAGAACCCAAGCCCTGTCCTGCCTCTTCCTGCTGGGGAAGTTCATTAAGATCTGTTGCTCTCTTTACCCCTAACCAAAAAAAAAAAAAGAATTATAAGCCTGAGGAGATCAATGTTATATAGTTGTGTTGGTTTTAATAGTGTATTCTTGCATTGTGTCAGCTTGTATTGTAACAGACTTTTTTTTTTGTCTCTCTCTCTCTCTCTCTTCCTCTCTCTCTTCCCCTTCTTCCCCACCATGTTTTTCTCTTTGCAGCCGGAGCAGCAGTGCTAGCAGTGCAACAAGCATCAGCCTCCCGAAGCACCTTCCCCTCTCTCCCCAGATTCCTCCGCACCATTCCTCCGGCCCGGCCCTGCCCCTCTCCATCTCTAATCTTGCTACCTCGCACTTCTCTCTCAGATCGCAGACCCAACACCAGCACCATCCGGCCATGTTCGCCACCCCACCCACGCTGCCACCTCCACCAGCGTTACCTACCAACAGCCTCGTGATACCAGGTCACCCTGCGGGTAGGTCCCCCTCTTTCTTCCAAGGCTGGTGTCCCATGCATGCACTGGAGGGTGTTGAGAGATGGGCTGGCTGACAGGCAGGTAAAACAAAGTGATGCAAGCATCTCGTGGGGCAGTGTGTGCTAGAATTGTAAGAGTATTAGTGGAAAAGGTAGGAGACCTGGACATATTTCACCAGACAAGAGACAAGTTGTAGAGACAGCACTGTAGCTTCCTACAGGAAGTCTTCAAAACGATGTCTAAAACTAAAACTCTCCTTTTTGGGGTGTGAGTTGTCCAGTGTGGCATTCCACAGTCCTCAGGCTTGTTTAGATGAACACAGGACTGATGTCCCATTTGCCGTTCTCCCCTTCTTTCTCCCCCCTCTAATGAAAGCTGCTGCTGTTAGAACTGACCTGAAGCTGCTTCTGATGGGCTCAGAGAGTCACTCTAATTGAAGGACAAGTAAGAAGCCCCCCATGCCTGTCCACTGGGCTGAGCCTTCGACAAGCAGCCCATCCTGCCGGCAGAGCGGCTAGGAGCCTGCAGGAAGGAGCACACACTCTGAATGTCCACGGCTGCTTGGCCTTTCTGTAGGAGGCAGGGACAGCTCAGCTGACAAGCTCTGCTGTTCAGCACTTATTATCTTTGCATCCTTTTAGAAAGTTTCCTTTGTTCACCCTGCTCCCCATTCTATTGTCACTTCTGCCCTAAATGCCGTGTTTATGGCTTATCCATTAGCCTACAGCTGTTCCTGGAAGAGACCCTGGCAGCTGGAGACTTCCCTGCAACTTTCTCTTGCTGGGGCCTCCTTTTGATCTGGCATTTGACTCTACAACTAACTCAGCAGGGATTAAACAGGACAAGTATTCTGCAAAAAATGTACCCTTCTGTTTCCTCCGAAGCCATTTAAAGGAGAGGGCAGATTTGCTGCTGAAAATTCTGACGACCTTGCATCCCCTTTTCTCCTTCTGGGAGCTAAATAATGTCCCATTATTTAGAACTGCTCCTTTAAAGGAAAGAGAAATGTGAATTGCTCCAAAGTGAGCTCTCAGAATGATGATAGACAAAAAAATACTGTGGGCTCCTAGTCAGGAGCAGGACCACATAGGCCAAAGCTGCTGCCTTTCACAGGCCCTGGCACTATCTAGAATTTCAACCACATGGCTGGGAAGATGTTGGCAGCACTGTGGGGGACCTATTCATTGCTTCCCCTGTTTAAGGCAAAGAACTACTGTGATGCAGACGTTGAAAGTAGCGCAAAAGGAAATAGCAATGTGCTCACTAAAAGCACGATATTGCAGTCACTGAAAGCAAGTATGTTTTTACCATTAACTTCAGGAGGTGCAAGATCAAGTGACCTATTCACATTCAGCAGCTTGCCAGGAAACGGTAAAAGTCTTGCTGCTTACTAAAAGGATTTCTCCTGCTGTTGAAGCAGGAGAGGCCTGAGTTAGTGGAGCAAAAGGTCTGGGCATCTAATCCTGCAGACAGTGAAATGCCTCTTGTCTGCATTATATGAAATGCCTGCAAACTGACACATCATAAAATCAATACAGAGTGCACTGCATAGCCAGGAGCTTCTGTTGTCATTCACATAAGTTTCTTAAAAGCAAACAATATTGCTGAGGAGCCCTGGAGAGCTAGGATCCAACTGCTGCTAGCAGCATAATCCTGGCTGTGCAGTTTGAGTGCACATGTGCTCTGAATAAAAGCACCAGCTTAGAAGAGCCACTCAGAGAGGGTATGGCCTTTTGAGGTCTCCTTTTATTCATCTTCTTTTTCTCCTCCTTCTTTGGAAGAAAAAGTTTTCTTCCTTTAAATTCCTTTTGGCACACTTGTCCATGTTCCCAAGAGCAGAAGCAGAGCTCTAAGCTACTGCATTCGCTGGTGCTAGTAACTGAGGTCTCTGAATAACAAGAATGTACTTTTGGTGGCCTCCCTTCCTTTGCAAACCTAAAGCTTGCAACCCTCCTATGGCCTGCTGCACTCTGCTCAGGGACACGAAGGCTGGCTCGTATGTGTGACACATAGGCAATACACCGATCTTTGTGTCTCGTCTTCTGAATGTGAGGGTACCTAGCAACATCAGCAAAAATATTTTTTTTTAATTCCATGCTCATCACATGTGTGCACACAGAGCAGTGGTGTTTGGGAGTTCAAGTACATGTACTTGAGTATAAGGCCTGACCCATTGGACGAGGCGTCAGTGGGCACGAGAACTGGGGTCTGATGCTAACATTGTCCAAAGTTTCTCATGCAGCTGGGTCAGCAATCCCATCCTTGCTATGAAGGAACCACTCCTCCAGGTGCCACACTGCTCCTCCAAACACCTACTGGCCTTTTCCTTTCCCTTACAAAGGCCAGATTTATGGTACAGGGTTAGGGGCTGGAGCCAGCTGCAGATCTACCAGCCTGACTTCAAGTATCTTAAAGAAATGGGATGTCAGAATATGGGATATTATAACTGTTCACTTTATCTCTCCCTCCAAAAAAACAAAAGGGAGGATTATCTTGATGCTAACAGAAGGATTCAGTTTCCTTAAGTCATGCCAGATTTAAGTGCGTAAACACATGCACAAGCACACACATAGATGAAACCGTACTCATATTCTCTATAGATATTAGGTTTTGGTGCTAAGTGCTTTCAATCTGTTTTTTGTTTGTTTGCTTCCTCCAAGAAACATTCATTATAGACCCTTTTGGTTCAATGCCTTAGGCTTTAATGCACAAGTGTATGTACTTTCTGCTCACCATTTGTGTCCATGTGTTAGTACTAATTATTATGTGGATTGTGGCAGTCCACAATACCTGCTCTTAGCAGCATATTGTAACTCAAAAGCAAATGACTTAGGCACCCCACATTTACTTTGAAAAGTGACTTTCAATGTGATGAAGACTTCTAAGTGCTAGTAGAGACCTTGAAATTTCAGATCAGGGTGCTTATTTTTAAAGACCTTAACCATTTCACTTCTAAAAAAGGAGTCACTTGGACATTTCTAATGTTACTCTAAAACTGTTAGTGCAAGAAATGCTTGTGCAGTATGAAATAAAACTTCAAAGTGCAGGCATTCTTTTGCCCTTTTATATTCATTGTTGCAGTTTAAAAGGGGTGTTACACTGAGAAAGGCGGAACTTTGAGATTTGTGTAAGTTCAGTGGCAAATAGCTCTGTCAGGTATGGATGTATGTCTGGTGACCCAGGTTGCTCTCAGTTTAGAAAGCATCTAACATGTTGGATGCTGATTCCTATTGGGAGTTCTTGGGCAAAATCACAGAAGGATTTAGTGGATACTGGCAGGCATTCCTTGGGAAAGTAGACATTTGTTCCTATTCTTCTCAGCCAGATCATTACAAAATTGCATGCATGTGTCTTGCACCATCCTAAACAATATTTAAATTTGACCTAATTTGGTTCTACGAGAGGCAGATGCCAAGGAGAGGCCCTGTGTCCTATGTTAGAGCATTTTGTTTCTGTGTGGTTGCACCCTTCATGAGATCCTGGACCAGTTCAGTGTTTCTCCCCTTCCCACTGCTTCCTCCTCCTTGTTTTCTCACAGGAGGAAATGTCCCCTGGAGGGGGACAAAAAATGACAACTACAGAAAGTGAGGAAAGGATGGCTTAGTAAACTCAAAATCTCAAAAAATGCTATTTGTTAAAAAGTCTTCAGAATTTGTAGGATAGATATTCTTGGTCACTGTGTGCGTATGTCCCAGTGATTTTTGGAAAGGGGGAGGATGTCTACGTGGCATGGGAATGCATTGAAGAATGCTGGCACTCAGAGCAGGTAGCTACCAGCCACCCAAATCCGTTGTTATCTCATTGCATTGTAGATCTTGTCAAAATTTTGCCTTTTAAGTATGTAAGTGTTGAAGCATAACGTACGCGCTAGGTTCACAGTACATTTTCAGCAAACATAGGCTTCTGAATTTCCAAACCTCAACGGAAACAGGTCAGTATTGCTTATTTCGAAGTGAGCCACTAGCCCTCTAGGGCGCTCCCAGCATTTTCAGCCTTGTGCTAGGGCGGGGCAGATCCGGCTACCCGGCACGTGAGGCCAGAGAGAGGCAAACTCACGGCGGTGCCGCCCGCCCTCCCGGCGAGGGTGGTCGGCCGGGGCGGAAGAGACGGCCAGGCGGCGGGGCAGGGCGGGGCCGCGGCGGGGTGCGGGCGGGGGGCGCTCGCGGGGGCTGGCGGACGCCCCACGATGTTTTCTGCTGTGATGACTCATGGTGTTCTCTCTTGTCTTTAGATACCAGCCTGTTGATATCATTCAACCAACCAATCATGTATTGCCAGCCTCATTCGGGGATTCTGATTGGTACTTTGTCACAGGCATCTCTCTTACCTCCACCAATGAGTCCTCACGTAGAAAACCACCACAGCATGACCTGCAGAAACAGGGAATGCCAGGTGAATATTGACTCTTTCTCCTCCGTCTTTGTGGAACTCACAGGCCCACGGGCCTCTGTGTCTTTTTTTTTTCTCTCTCTCTCTCCTCTAGATCACGAACTGCTCAGGCAAGAGCTGAACAACCGGTTTTTGGTTCAGAGTTCGGACCGGGCCGCTGCCTCACTTGGCCCGGTGCCGCTGCTGAGAGCGGAGTTTCACCAGCACCAACACACGCATCAGCACCAACACACCCACCAGCACACATTCACTCCTTTTCCATCCAGCTTGCCCCAGACGCCGCTCATGCCGCCCTCTGCACCTCCCATGGTGCGTACCCCAGCCCAAAATGTGAGGATAAGTAGAGCATCTCTGGTCAAAAAGCCTAACCCACTCTGTCAAAAAGCAGTCCTCTTCATTTCAGACAGGCGTTCGGTCCTTGTCCTTTGACAAGGACCTGGAGAGACAGGCCCTGCGCTCCTCAGGGACCCCCTTTCCATCCAGAGCCACCACACCGAGCCTCCAAGTTCCCCTGCGCTGCTACTGAGCAACAGATACCATCTCCACGAGACACCTGAGCCCCTCTAGTTCCCCTTTTTGTGTGTCCTTTGGCATATTTCAGTCGCCCCTTCCTCAGAGCCACACCAGCTCAGTGCCATGACACACCAAACCACACAAACAAGGGCACCACAAAATTGGTGGCCTCCGGTACAAAACGCAGTCCCCACATGGGTTTCTGGACCACCACTCATCTCTTCTGGGGCATATAATACTTGCTTGCTTGGAGCTCTCGACATAATACAGCATCTGTTCTGTTTGATTAGTTTTGTCCCTCTCCCTCCTAATTCCCAAATCTATATTGATTTTGGCATTTATTATTTGATTACATCAACGGGCACTAATTTGTGTGTGGCTGGTTCTTCTTGAGGGAGACATCCTCCTGGCCATGTAATAAGCTTTAGCATTTTTTCATCGAAGTTGCTTGTAACACAATGGGGCTTTGCTGCAGCTGTTAGAAAATTGTTAGAGATCTGGCGCAAATGGATTTTGTCAGTACTTTAAAATGCGCTCTCTCCCCGTTTCTGGCAATTACTTTGTTAGGTTGAAAGAACGAGATTCAGCTTTTTTCCTTCTCAGTTTCACACTGTATCTAAAACGTAAAAACAGTCATTTTCTGCTAGGACTAGCAAAAGCGGGGAGTAACACTAAAAGCAGCATTTGGGAAGAACTACCAAGAGCTCAAGGAAAACAGTAGTTCAACACTTTTCTTTCCCACTGTTGATTGCCTGATGACATTGTTGGGTTGTAATCTGCTTAGCAGCGAAACAATTAAAGTAATGCCATCCGCCCGAAATTCAGCCCCAGGTGTTTGCTCAATGTACTTACGTGTAAACACCTTGCCCTCTTCTTGCTCTGTGTAAAACAACCTTGAAACTCTTCTCAGAAACCTGCTGTGTTATTTAAGAATCCTGATACCTGATGCCGCTAAGAGCTCCCTCCCCTCCCACCCGTGCCCTGTTGATGGCCGCCGTCATAGCAAAAACAGCTTGCAAGGCTCTTTTGTTATAGTCCGCTCACGTCGTTTTATATTCCACTAGATCAGGTCTGTTAATCCCAGCACCAGAGAAGAGCGTTGAAATTTACAGCTGCATGTGTTTAGTAATTTATGGTATTTACACTGGAGGGTACATGGCTCCAGTAATAACTGTAATTAATGAAATTACAAATCCACTCTCCTGCACATAGAGTAGCAGCTGACATGCCAAACAAGCAGCTTTTGGTGGGGTCCTAGAATTCCCCTTCCCTGCCCACTTCCCCTCTCCTTCCTGCCCAGCAGAATATACATATTGTTCTCAAATGCAATGTATACATGCTTTGGTTTTGCTTCCAAGGTGGTACAGGACAAATGGTGATGAAAATAAGTAGGGCTCACAGACTGCATGTGTGAAGGTGTTAAAACCCCATGCTTGAAAGGAAAAGGTTAACAGTCACCTTTTCTCTAGGGAGCACTCTCTTTTGGAAGAGAGATTTGTGCATCTAAAGCCATTAAGCCCCTTCCAAAACAGATTCTGCCTCTTCCAGGATCCCAGGAAACGGGGAGCAGGTATTCATTGCCCTACGGTGGAAACTGTGGTCTTGTGGAAGGTTTTCCCCACCTTCTAGTCTGTGATCTAGCTGAGTGCTTTAGAGGCAGATCCCAGATCTCGATCTGGAGCTGAACTGGGTTTCCCGGTGCCCTAGTTCCCGTACAGGTCTCTGGGCAATGAGGGACCTGCTTTACGTGGAGCCCGCAGAGCTGGAGGCGCCTGCGGCGAGGCTCCGTAGCACCCAGGGCAAGCTGGGGGCCTCGAGCTTTCCACCTCGGGTAGCTCTTGGAAATCAGTTAGCTCCCTCATGAACAAGTGCGGAATAATCAGTCAGTTCTGCTGTGTTAAATGCTGTGCAGATGGGCCGTGATTATTTGTCTGTGTTGAAAGCCTGCTGTGTCCTGTACTACAGAAAACAAACTCACCTGTTTCCTTTTTTCTCTTTTCTTTCCAGTTTGACAAGTACGCTCCCAAATTAGACAACCCTTACTTTCGACATTCCAACGTGAGTGCTTACGCTTCTAGGTGGCGTCTTTGTTACTGGTTCTGCTTGCACTTCTTCTGCTTGTTTTGAATTGTTGGGTAGTGTTTTGATTTGTTCATTCCTAAAGCTCTTTTTCGGTCTCGATTTATTTATTTTTTTAAGATAGAAAATTTTCTTTGGGCTTTTTTCTTTTTTTACAATCTTCGTCTCCTGCATTTTTGCTGCGGCTCTGTATCGCTGTGCCTGGGATGGCGGAGAATGCGCAGGGATTGCTAAGTCAGTGGTCACTGCAGTATCTTTGCAGCTGGTGCTTCTCACAGTGCAGCAGCCCGGAGTGCATGGCTCTTTCACAAGATTTTGCTCAGGTCACAGGAGTAAGTCAGACTGGTGGTTTCTTCCTGGTGCTCCCCACTGCTCCAAAGCACAAAAACTCTGTTTCGGGACTTGTAAAACTGCTGTATGTGCTCAGGAGAGGCCTAAGCAAAACTTAACCCAGCCCACACAACTACGAGGTGGTGTGCATGTTGCCTGTAGTTAGTGTGTAATACAGCATCTTGTGGTTCTTTTTTTGCTTTGAAAGTGAAAGCAGGTCACATTTCAAAATAGGATTGATTTGTTTATTACTGCAGAAAAATGCAAAGTTAACCAAAAAAAATGAACATAAAACCAAATTATTCCAATTCCTCTAAGAATGGTGAATGCTCTATGCTTCCCACAATAGTTCCACAAATTCTAAAGGCACACTTGGTTAGTTATTTTCAAGAAAAATGCATTATCAAGAAAATTCATCAGATGAGCACATTTTCCAAGTTTTGGCTTTGCTCTTAAAATTTTTGAAAGCAAATTTAGTGTATATTTTCACTGTGGCACTCATTTGACACAGTACTATTTTTGTATGTGCCAAGCTTGGCACCTACCTCCATTATTGTTCAAGTTGTCCTGTGACATAAGCATCTCTTTTTCTTTTGTAGTTCTTTCCAACCTATCCTCCAGCAATGCCTGGAATGCCACCCATGCTTCCACATTCAGGTCCCTTTGGGTCACTTCAGGGAGCATTTCAACCGAAGGTACAGACTTCTTCTTCTGCAGGCTTTGTTCTTTTGCTGGGAGAGAAACTGTATTCAGAGTTGTGTCTCTGGTGTTTTTATAGTACATGATTTAACTAGCAGAAGTGGAACATAGGGTTGGAAGCGATCACCCCACAGATCTGTGAGATCTTCTGCACAAAGCAGCCAACCCTGTAGTGCACATTTTCTCTTGGCACTAGAGATTGTTCCTTGGAAAAGGACATAGTGGTTCACTTGGGAGGTCAGCTGAAGCTGGAGGAGAAGCATACAGTCAAATGCATTATTTGATTGAAATATTTACAGCTAATGTAGACTGATGAGTCCCAAATCATGTTATAAATTATTTAATAGACTGAGATTGCAAAAGATACACCGTGTTTACTCCCAGTAAAAATGAGAACTTGACTGTACAAGTGTGGGAACAATAGGGAGAGACTGCTTTACATGGGTAGAGCAATTTGAAGGAGCTGAATTTTTATTCCCAGCTCCAACACTGTCTGACCTTGGGCAAGTCGCTTAAATCTTCTATTCCTCAGCTTCCTCATCTATAAAATTATCCTGCAGTGGGTTTTGTAAGGGTTGATTAATGCCTGCAAGCTTCTTTGAGATAGTGTGTTTGAAAGGTGCACTGCAACTGTAACATATCATTACAACTAGCACTGATTGGCATCTGGAAATGTTGCCATGATAACCACCATTTTCAGTGAACTCTGCGGTGTGCACTATTTTTTTTTCCCCCAAACATGTTCATTTTATTAAATAATTTAAAGTGTGTGAAAAGTATTAAATCCATCCAAACACAATAGATACATTATATAGCACTTGTTTGAAAATGAAGCATTTACTCCATTTGTAAGGTGACATGTTTGGCTTTCTTACATGCCGTGATTTTAAAGTTTCCTTATTTTGAACTGCATCTCCGTAGAACTCTGCTACTGCGTTAGAAGTCTTTAAGAACCAGCGCTGTGTCCAATTCTTTTCTGTTTGCCTTCGGAAGGTCACTTCTGTAACTGCGCCGAATAGGGCTGCGGAGTGTACTTACCTAGCGGTCCTACTGACGTCAGTGGAAGTCAGTAATTAGCGACCACTGCAAATAAGGCCTCATACAACCTTTCCACTTAATTTCATTTTTTAAATGGAACCTGGAGTACTTCCTCAGTGCCCATCAAATGCCTTAGACTTTTATTTTTTAGACACATCGCAAATAGCAAAGTCTTCAAAAGGGCTTTTTTCAACAAGAATTCTGCATGTAATGGATACAGGCATGGAAAAATAACAGTTACATCTAAGCAGAGGGAGCAAAAGGGACAGAGTGTAGATATTTCCTGATGGAGTCTGTCTGCCAATGTTAATTGTTGCTGTTCTTGCGAAGAATGCCAGGAGGTCCCTGTGGACCCCAAGTTGTCAAGATCTCAGCTCTACTTCGCAAGAAGAGGAACTGCACAAATAAGATGGAACTGGCAAAATTTTGCTTGCATAGAAATAGGGCTCAGTTTTGCTATGAGGCTCCTGTTAATGAGGAACTTCTGATATACTGATAGCCTGCTCTTCTGGTTTCCATCTTCATTACAGAGCTTTATAGATACCATCTTACTGTAAAAAAACATTAGACCAAAGAGAAACAGTTACATAGCAAGAAAGAAAAAGTGGTCACAGGCTCTTTACATTTTTAAACAGTTCTAAGTGCTGTAATATAACTAGCTTTTAATTTATTTTTAATGATACATATATAGAACAGTTGCTAGTTTGAGGTTAAACATCAGAAGGTCACACTCTGGTACCATGGTTAATCACTAACATCTCTTCAGCTCTAGGCAGTACTGTATTTACATGGAATCTAACATTCAAAGAAAAAAAAAAGGAATAGATTGAAAAATGGACCTGCCACTTTGGCACATTATTTTCCAGTTTCTTAGAGGAGACAGGGCTGAACTGCTGGGCAAAGCTGCTGAAGTCATTGTTACTGCAGCATTTTTCCATTCTCTCTCCCTCCCAAGCCGTTTGACTAAACCCTTCATAATCGCTACAGACCTGATGATTTGATTTTGGCACGCTGAATCCTGCACTACTTGCCTTCCAAAGCAGAGGTCTTGGTTTTGTTTTCCCCTTCCCGTGTCAGTTGCCTACAGCTGTGTGTGTAAATCCACCGCACATAAATCCAGGCTGACGGTAAACTGCTCAGTGAGTTTCCCAAAGGCTATTTCTCACAAGCGAAGAACTTGAAAAGGTCAGAAGTATTCGGTTTACTTTGCCGGAGGAAGCATTTACATCTTTCTCCAGGGGATAAATGGGCAGGATGACACCATGCCATTAACATGTTGTGATCTTAAAAGTCTTGTCTGTATGATAGCTGTAACTTATTTGCCACCTTATATATACCTCAGCTGTCAGGCCCTGAGAGCACAGATCTGCCTGAGGAGGTTGTTGACTTACCGACATACATGAGAATGCTCCTTTTAATGAATCTGGAAGTTATGTAGCCTTAGACAAATTAAAACCAATCTTTTCCCCCACACCCATAATTTTGCTCGTTCCTTGTACAGTGTGACTGTTTGCAATCTGTTGCAATTTGGCCTAAAATCTAAGTGAGATAATCAGTTGGGGAATTAGGTTTAACCCCTTTGCACTCAGCTGTTTGGAGGCACCAGGTGCAATTGCACAGGAGTGGGAGACTGATGAATTCCAGAATGAGAAAATGAATGAGTTCTTGGGGATCAGCTAGGACAGGGCAACAGGTGGGATCCGGAGGAGGAGGAGGATCAGGGATTCATTCAATGAGGTGTTTAATTCTTGCTGGAAAATGATGGGATAAACAATGCAAAGCTATAAAAGACCCACAAGCACCTTCTAAGGTTTCTCATTGTGCCTTGTCAAACCAAATAGACGGACTGTTGCTGTTTTAACTATTGTATTACCTAGCCGCAGTCAGAGAGGGGCCATGGTCCAATAGTTGGAATATTGGACGGGGACACCTGAATTCTTCTGTTCCTGACTCCGATACCAACTGCTGCCTGAAACATTGGGAGAATCAGTCCACTTCTCTTGTTTCCTCTCCTACTCTCTGCCTGTTTTGTCTAAAGAATAAGCTTTGGGAGGCAGGGACTGTCTCTTCCCACCCGTTTACACGCTGCCTAGCACAATGGGATTGTGATTTCAACTGGAGCTTAGAGGTGCTGCTGTAATACTATTACCACTACTAAATAATAATACATGACACAGTGGTTAAATGCTGTTGGCTGTCAGTAAGAGATAACATTTAGCACTAATGTAGCAGTATGCGTGTTCAAAGCACAGTACAAACATGGACTAATTAATGCCATTAACATCAGATAGAGATGTTAAATGTACCACTGGTATCAGACAGTATTACTCACACTCTGTTCTTGTCTTTCAGACTTCAAACCCTATTGATGTAGCAGGTAGACCAGGCACAGTCCACCACACCCTTCTGCAGAAGACTCCAGGGGTAGGCAACAACATATAACCTTTCTTTGAGCTTGTCTGGAGTTACAGTAAGCACAGTGATAGCTTATAAGAAAAAGAGAGGGCAGTTGATGAGAAAGCTGACCTTCTAGACTCTGAATGTGCAGTCAGGACACAAGTTTCCTTTTCTGGTGAGACGACAGTAGCCTCCACTGGTTTGTGAAAACAAGGGGTTTGATTGACTTGTTTAAACAAAGTTAAAGGGAAATGGGGCAGGAAACCCCTTCAGGGTCTTTCCCCCAAGCACTGCTTGGAGGGTAGTAGGTTTTACGCACTCCATTTCAGAATGATTATGAGGTTCAGAAGAGCACTGGCACTGTTCAGTTGCTGGCATGAAACTGCTTTGTTTATCATAAAATTCTGCTGAGTTTAGTGCAAGGAATGAAAGAGAAGTTTTAAGCCTCTTTTAAGCCTTTTGGGTTTCCTGTGTCACAAGGGACTTCTCTGGAACATTGCTTTATAAATGCTTTTACTTGTTCAGAGGAAGGAAGTTCCCCACCTTTCTGTATATTGGCTAGTTTTAGAAAGACTGATTGTTTTATTTCTCCTTTTTCCATAGGTGTCAGACCCTTACAGGCCTCCAGTAAGAGTAAGTAAGGTTTGTGGGGGACTTTTTATATATACATACATATATATATATATATATTTCAAATACTGTTCATGTGTTTTTGAAATTTAACATGTCCAGTAGAAAATTTCAGTCTCATCCTTTATTTAAAGCAAAATGTCATAGTTAGCTCTTAGCCGCTTCTGATTAATAACATTCAGGTTAAATCCCAACCTTGTTTTGCATCCATTTATTTGCATTAATAGTTCACAGTATGAAGCAAAGGTCACAAAAATAAATGACTATGAGCATGGACAGACATTCACAAGTGATCAAATTCACAGTGGCTTAGGTCAGTGTGTTTTATTTGTGCTTCTAATGTGCCATGGAAACACCTTAAAGTCAGTACCACAGCTCATCCGAAGAGCAGTAACTCACTCAGTTGTGGCACTTCTTATGCTGCTGATTGCTTGTCCATACCCTTTTCTTCCCCAAATGCAGGTAGTCATAACTATGTGTGACCTAGCTTGCAGACTCAGTGCAGCAGGGATGAACAAACAGGGTTCTTTTCATGGCCAATTGTTAACCATAAGTTGCTTTTTCTTAAGCAAGTCATACTATTCTTTGCTGCCATTTATTTTGATTTACATAAGGGAATACCGGCATAAGAAAGAACAAGGCAGGGATCTCAGGTCTCCATGAGATGAGGAAGATACTGTGCATCCCACATTCTTCCTGTTTGTTTCCATCTTAATTGAAACATCATCAGCTGCAGTATAAAAAAAAAAATTGATCACATATTGTGCCATTTTAGTAGTCAGCCATTCTCATTGCTTAACTGTCTGTTCAACAGTAAGGGAAGTGAAACAGTCTATCTGACGTAGATTGTTAACGTATCAATTAATCTGAATTCCTGTGTTTTCTGTTACAGAAACCCGGGAAGTGGTGTGCGGTTCATGTACAGATTGCCTGGCAGATCTACCATCACCAGCAAAAGATAAAGGTAAATTTATGGAACAAAGCCAAGTCTTTTGGCTTGCAGGTTATATTTTAGTGACTAATGAACAGAAAGCAGCTACTAGTGGTGATTCTCAAGCTTGCCTTTATTGATTAACTAACACTTTCAATCTTCTAGCATTTATTGTAGCAACTGTAAGTTTATCTGAGGGCAAAGCAGTTGGGTTGAAGGGTAGCAAAATGAGCAGTAGATATTAAGTATACAGCCAGAGGAAGAGAAGAAGAAAGGGAGGGGGAGGGTAATTTTGCCCAAAATCCAGCTTTTTTACAAAGCATACCTGTTTAATGTCATTTCCCTTCTGTACTAGTACCTCCTGTGGAATATGGAGTATTATCCTATTCAGAATGAAATGACCGATACGGTGAAGAACATTTTACAAAACATAGAGCAGGCGAGTAGAATGATAGTTGTTGTGTCAGAGGTTGTTGGGTTTGCTGCATTGCAATGATGATGGGGGGGGCAGAGGGAGGGGATTTAAAACGCAAGAAGTAACAAGATGCAGGGACCTGGGGTGCTAGTACAGGCTCAAGGCTCCCCGTGCTAGGCAGAATAGCAGATAACATGACTTCTGTAGTGATTTTTTTTTTCAGAGCTCCTGCTATAATTTTTTGTCCCATTATTAAAGAACATTTACTGTTTAAGTAGGTGCACTATAATTGGTGTATGTCCCTTTTTTTAGTAAGCAAATGTGTCATCTTTGTAGACTTTGTATGTCTTCAACTTAGGCGCAGTTCCCCAGTCTGACTGCACTGGCTTCTTTAGGGGCAGGGTAAAAATAGCCTCTGGAGGAGTCTCATAGTCAGTTTTCTTCATTCTTCTGCCCTTGTCTTCATACTGAGCTACACTAGCTGTAGGAAAGGCATCGCCTAGGAAAATCTCCTTCCAAACTGGAGCAGCAAAACAGACGAGTCCGTCATCCAACTCTCCAGGCTTCCGTTGGCAGCTTTCAGCCTGCAGAATATTTTTGTCAGGCTGAGGCTGCCGACTGATCCCGGGGTGCAGTGCACTCAGTGTATCGTGTTGCATGCTCCGCTGTGTGTGCCGAGAGGCCGCGAGCTCACTTCAGGCCTTATTCATGTGGATGAGGCAGGCAGCTGAGAGACTGTGGAGTGAAATGGCCTTATAGATGCTGTCAGAGCATGACGGTGGTACGTGAGCAGAGACACTGCTGTCGCTCTCACTAACTCTCCCTGGCAGTACTAAGCAGGAGTGAGCCTGAACTCCCTCTCTTTTTCTCCCATAAAAAAAAGGAAACGTATAATGAGATTGCTTTTGTATCATTTGACAGCAAATGCAGCTGGATCCCCACAAGCTAGAGATAGGTGGTAAACTCGACCTGTTCAGCAGACCTCCTGCCCCCGGGGTGTTTCCAGGCTTCCATTACCCACAGGATCTCGCCAGGCCTCTGTTTTCAACCACAGGTAAGGGAGGATCATCATTTGTCACAGAAAAGAAAACAGTCGGTGTATTTAATGTGTCTCTCTACAGCTATGTAATTGAAGCAGGCAAGACTGCTACACAGGGATGTGGAAACACTAGGGACTAATCTGAACTGGGCTGTTAGCAGAGATGAGCCACTGGGCCATGCTCTGTCTGCCGCCTCTAATGCAGATTCCTCTGAGTGTCACTGATCCTCAACAGTGTGTCTGTGCAGCTGGTTTTTATGTGCCTGGCTAATAGGCTATAGAGTGATTTTATAAAGCAATTTTGACAAAAAGCTTCAAAATGTTTCCATTGCACAGGATCGGAAATGGCACCGGCTTCTTTCTTTCCTTTATATTTGCCATGTTGCTCTTCTCAGCTCCTCCACTCACCACGTTTCTGTTTGTTTTCTGAAAACGTGGGTTTTTGTAAAATAACAAGGTCAACAAATGTTGACAAATATCACAGAAAATGTATTGGTGAAAGCTATGTTTTCTGAATGTGAAATTCCCCTGTGTTCCACATTTCTAAGGCTTAAAATGGCATATTGAATTAAAAAAAGATATATATAATTTATATTGATCAATTGCTTTCCAATATATTGGAGAAATAATTACAGTTAGCACACTTACCAGAATGCAACCAGAGTTTCACCGCACTGTGGTGGGTGGCTCTGCAATTCTGTCATTCTTGTTTTGGAGGTCACTGGGTCACTGCTTCTATTCATGTTGGTGTTGATCTACGAAGTGTTGTTTTTGTTCTGTTCCCAGGGCTTAACTTTCCTCCTAGACTTTTCCAGGTTTCTTTTCTGTGTTTCAGATGCTAACGCAGCCTTCTGAATGAGCTATATCAATTGATATGATAGAATTTAGCTCCTTATGTCTGTAATTAATCAGCAGCTAATGTAATTTTCTTTTCTAACTTTACTTTGCTTGTATGATACATTATTGCTTTCTCATTCTAACTCAGACTGTAGACATGGTCATGTTCAGCCTTGATTCAACCCTGCTGAAATGATTGAGGTTGGATAGAAGTGTCACAAATTTTGTCTCAAACTGACAGAAAACTGATCGATTAGAATCAAGCGGAAACCTCAGTGAGATCTGAGACTCAAGTGCAGGTATCAGATAGCCTTCAGGAACTCCACTGTTGATCCAGTCTATGTTTCAGCCCTTATCTCTGGATGGAAATTCTTAAACATCAGATAGAAGTTTCCACCATAGATAACCAGAACGGGTAATGCTTGTATATCATAGGATGCTGCCCTGTATTTTTGTATGTGTAAAGGCACTTTGATAGTAGGGGCCAACATACCTATTGTAGCTGTTTGCTTCCACTGTCTTTGGTGTGTCCTGTGTCCATTATGAGAGTCTTGTTTCACATGCAGTTTTACTATTGAGGACTGTATTGGACAGAGTTTGACCATAAGAGGTAGAAACAGTCTGTTGAATCAAGCACCAGTCCAGTTGATGTTTTGAACTTTTTCTCTTTTAAAGATGCAAGCATGGTCTGCTTCTCCATTCATAAAAGCAAGAGGGGAAATAGTATGGAATAGATTTGTTAAAGAAGGCGAATTAATAGAAAACTTTGCCTTCGCTGGAGATAGATATCCTTATAGCAACTAGTCTGCGAGTATATTAATCACAAGAGGCATCACACAGTAAATCTAGGTAAAGAGTGCTATCAAAGTGAACAAACATCGCAGCAGCAACATATAGATGAATAAATCTTCTACTCTGCAATATCTGAGGCATTCTTTTCACCTTATCGAACAAGCATGTAGTTGATGTGAATCATTGGTTCTGCGGCATTGCCTAGTTACTGTGGGAGACATAAGTTATCTTAGGGCCACCTGTCTTCAGGACGGATGTTGAGCTGCCTGGCAGACGCTATATTTAATAACTACCTGACAGCCTGCAATGCTGCTCCTGGCTTTCTCCAGAGGATTTTTTATTATCAGCCTGTGTAGTTGAGTTTGTAAGCCGTCTCCTTTGAAGAAATCTCCCATCCATTATACACCTTCTGAAATCTTAAAGGATTAGAAAGATGACAGTCTCCATCTGTCTTGGAGCATTGGAGCAGTCAGAATGTTTATAGATAACTTGAGGTTTCTTTGCTGTAGTTGCTCTTAAGTTTCCTTAACTCATTTTCTGGCTGCTTAGGTTTGTGGTGCCCGAGTTGGTGAGGGACTCGCAGCTCTCTCCCTCTCGGGTTTTATGGTCTGCTCATGTTCCGGACACATCAGGACATTTTACAGTGACCTTCTGTTATTGGGCCCTGTCTCTGAGGCAGTGCCAGGCCAGGGCTTACCAGCACCAATCCCAGCTTGGGCAAAATCCCGCTCATCACAAAGAGGAGGGAATGAGCCGTGTTTGGGTTGCTGTTCCTCCTGTGTACAGTGATTTCTTCCCTCTGTTCCCTCTGCTTTCCCTGTGACCTTTCATAGTGCTACATCTCTCAGGTATCGTACTTGTACTAGGGCTGATGATTTTGCCTTGCAAACAAAGCCAGGTGTGGATTTGAAGGGGGAAACGTTTCCTTCCCCCACAAATCATGGCCACAGAAGCAGCTGCCTCCAGGAACTCACCACTGGTGGGAGGCATTCAAGTGGGCCACAAACTGGGAGAGGCAGAAATCCTTGTGGGGAAGGCAACAGGAGAGCTTGAGCACCAGGTGGGGAGAAAAAGGACAATAATCCTCTTACACTAGAAGAAAAAGTTATCAATTGGGAAAGCAGTGATTGCTTAAGCCAGCCCTTGTTCATGCCCAGCATGGCTGCTGCTTTTTGCCAGAGGCTACCTCGTATTCCTTCCAGTTGTAAGAGAGGTTAACTTTTTACCAGCAAAATACGGAGAGGAGCACTGAAAAGTAACATCCAAAAGCTTTATTTAGGTGTTGGTCTATTTTGCACATGACTTAACCTGTCCTCAGGAAAGTGCAGCCTCTGTCATTGCCTGGTATTACTAGTTTCTGACAAAATGGGACAATTTGTTTAATGCATGTGTGTGGCAGGTCTTGCTTTCTGCAAGGGAACCAGAAGCTACAATTGCAGTTACATTCAGGCAGCATCCAAAAGTTATGGTTTTTGTTAATTCTGCTTTGTCCGCAGCAGCAGAAACATTAGCGTGGAGAAGGCCCCCAAAGGACATTTGCATTCCAGACATTTGCAGTCTGTGTAGTCAGTGTAATACTGGAGACACAGAAACATTTTGGTGCATACATCCAAAACATAGATCTTCAAAACTTGACTTCAGGTGCATCCTGAAAATGTCTGGACTGATCTTAGTGTGCTATGCCAGACCCAACCACAGCCAGATTCCTCAGCCACACTCTCATTTGCAAGATCTATGTGAGTCGATCTTCCTCTGAATCGCGTGTATCCATCCCTGCATAGGTGACACTAGTGCTTTTCCTATGATGTGGTTGCAAGCCCATTCAGTTCAGTATGCGTCTACCTTCAGGGGAAGCAAGACTCCTGTTTTCTGCACTGTTTTTCCCTTCTGAAGCCGTTCTGAGCATGAACCTGGTCAACTCTGAAATACAGGACAGAGTAGCTTGTTTCAGCCCATTCTTTCCCCTTTTTTCAACCTAGCAATTCAGTGTGCTCAGCAGTAATGTTCCTTCCCCACAAGGTAGTGTGGTACCGTGGCAATGAGCAGTGTCTAGGAAGGAAGTAAAAAAACCACGAGGGAGTCTGTGGATGTAGAGACAGATGTGAGAGTGTAGATGGAGATCTCATGGGAGAGGCATGATCGATGCTCCCTATGTGCCTGTCATTAACTGCTTTTTCATAGGGACTCTAATCAGTCACTTCAGAGCACCTTCTGTCTGGGCCCATAACCTAGGGTGACCCTTTTTCATGTAAACACAGAGTAATGAATGAGAATGCCAAACAAGGAGATTAACTTCCCCGTTATTACAGGTGAGTGGCAACATTCAGTGCAAGGTCTCCTGCCTCCTAGCCCTGACGAACTCCTTTAAAGAGCACTTAAAGAAATTCTACCTTTAGCTCACTGAGCTGGTGTTTGGGGTTTTCCCCCACCTGTGCTATGCTTAAATCTGTCCTGTGCCTTTGTGTCCAGTTCTTGAATTTGCTGGTCAGGACCTTCATGTATGCAACCAGTTACCCGCCACTGAACTAACAAGAGACCTTGTTCTCACAGGTGCGACACATCCAGCCACCACCCCCTTTGGTCCTTCACCTCATCACAGCAGTTTCCTGCCTACTAACCACTTGGCAGGTAAGTGTAAGTAAACCCTGCCTTCACCTTTATACCGCTGATCCCTTCGTGGCTCTCCGGCTCGGTTCTGCCTGAGGCACTCTAGCTCTAGCAGAGGGAAGGCTTAAACTGTCTCAGGAACCAGAAGTTAACTAGGAAGTCCTCCCACCCACACCACCTTCCCCAGCACGCCAGCTGATCTCCACCTTCCAAGGGGAGGCCTCAGGATTAGGGAGCTCCTCTGCTGCCAGGGAAGAGGGCGATGCAAAACAGGCAAGTCCATCACCAGTGGGAGACTGCACACGGGTGGAAATCTTAGCTGTAGAGCCCCTCTGTGCTGCTGAGTGTGCTCAGGGAAACAGTGGAAATTTTATTTCAAAGGTACCGTGGTTTAAGATGAGCTCCTCCCATACCCTTTTCCACCTATGTAAGTTCTTGGCTAGGTTCTTTATTTAATGTCAGTGAAGAGTTCCTGGCAAATAGCTGTTCTGCACATTTTGCCTGTCTTTCTGTTTCCTAATTGGCAGTAAGTAGAGCCTCATTTTCTCAAATTTCCTCATTCTCAAAGCTCACGAGCAGCTCATTGCCAATTAAAGTTCAAGCTCTGTTGATTAATGTTTTAGTAACACTCATCCAATCGGTAAATGGAACATGCCACGTGACCTAGTAGATTTTTTTCCTGTTGCAAGTACCCACATTTACATCAATTCCTGAACATTCAGTCAAAATTAACTGTATCTCTGCAGAGTCACTCAACTACCTAATATCAAAGTGGAGAGGCAAGAACAGCTATTTAAAAATAAATAAATAAGCAAATAGCTGTTTGCTTAAAAATCCAAATGTTTATATTATTTGACTTGATATTTTCAATATAAGGATATCTGTGAGGAAGCAGAGAGTGCCTCACCTCCTGTTGCTTACATGAAAGGTAAAGATTTTAAAGGGACAGTTGAAAAGTCATCAGAATGGCAAGTTGTTCATTGATCACCAGTAGAAAAAAACCTGAATCTACTGGTATATTTTAACCCATAACCATCTCTGCAGTGCAGAGACCTGAGTCAGGCTATATCTGCTCAGAGTGGAACCTCTTCTGATGATGGTGCTTCTAAGAGAAAAAAACAAAAAGCAGGACTTCTTGTAAGACAGGTGTCAGTAGCCAAGTAGTTGGTTGCTTGACTGGGAAGGCTAAGATTCGTCTTCTGCCTCAAAGGATACAAACCTCCCATCTCCTTGTTGTAGTGCCTAAGACTACACTATCATTTCCTCCACCTAAATGATACACTATCGTTTTCTCCACCATAAGCTATTATGGGAGAAGATTTCAGCACAAACAGGCTCACAAGGCTAGCTGGTGTCAGGATGGATGTCCATAGCAATTACCTTAGGACTGTCTTGACCCACCATTATGCAGAGGGCAGAAAGTTGTGTACAAAAGCAACAGTGAAACAATGCGTTCCCTCAATACGCTGACCAAGGACCCTGCTGAGGTGGTTCTTTCAAGGCAATTGCAATGCTTTTACTATTGCTACTACTGATAAGGAAAGAGAGTTACAGTTCAGCAGCAGCCACCCTAATTTCAGCTATTAGACCTTAATTTCTAGCTCCCCTTTGACTGGCATACAAAAGTTTATTACAGCACCTGTTTGCAGAGTGAGCACTGAATCCCTTCTCCATTTTAACATGCTGGGAAATTTCTGTGCAAAGAACCTTGCAATGAGAAGGATCAGCTTAAAGTCTGGCCTAATCCTACTTGGATTCAGACCGTTAAGAAGGGGAGGGGTGCGTTTCATTCTCCAACATTCTTGGCTAAATGCCTGCTAAATCCCTGTTTGCCTTTCCAGATCCATTTAGCAGGTCAAGCACCTTCAGCGGCCTTGGGAACTTAGGCAGCAATGCCTTTGGAGGATTAGGCAGTCATGCTCTGAGTAAGTACTGGCTGGGTTACTTCAGACAAACATCCCTTCCAGAAAAGCCACATGCTAATATTTACAGCAGCTGGTGGTAGTTTTTAAAGAAATTTGTTTCCTAACCTCCATTCTCCTATCTGAAAACACTGCACCTAAGATTTCCAGGTCTCTGCGGTGGGAGCTTTTCTGCATGTCACACATATCAATAGCCGTGCTTTGTGTCTCTTCACTGCTGAAGATTGTTACCTTGTGTGATCCTAGAGGTGCTAGAGCTGCAAGACTCGCTGCACTCTGCTACCCTATGGGCATGTGAAGTAACACCCTTCAACAGCAAAGATGCACAGTGGAACAGCTATTGATACTTCTCCTAAATCACTGTGTAGACTTTTCTCTGTAACCATTGTCTGAATTACCTGTCTAAAATGATTTTACTTTAAAAACATGTTACTTGTAGGCAAGGCATTCTTGAGAGCCACAAGTAAGAGAGCATGCTTTTGCATCTCAATGGTGCAACAGGAATCAGTTGAAGATTGATGGAGGAAAATCAAGTGACTGTTCTAAAAAGCCTGCAGCCAAGCCCTGTTTTTTATATACACACACATACATACCACCAAATAGTCTGATTTCTTTAACAAAAACATCCCTGAATGCTCAGCTGCAGGCAGCTGTTTGTTTCAGCTTCAACCCACAACCGCTGAAGTTTCTGCCAGTGAGGGGAGCTGAGGAAGAGTATTGCTTTTGTGGTGGAACCCTTGCTGGGGTGGGGGGACAGGAGAAGCTGGGCATTTTTAGTCATCTCTGAGTTATTCAGATGTGTAGTTAAAGCTTCCTCCGTGATTAGCCTTAAAAAGAGCTGGTGGATCTTTCAGCCAGTGTTGGAGTTATCTCTGTCCACCTGCTAGTAGCTCCCCCACACCATTAGCTCCAAATTAAAGTCTTGAAAGGACAGTTCTCATTGTAATTAGCATTGTGCAAAATTTAAATGCAATTATTTGGTTTGAATTGTTTTTAACGCTTCCTCCTCCCCCCATTATTCTAGCTCACAACAACATTTTTACTCACAAAGATGGCCCAAACCTGCAGAATTTTAATAATCCCCACGAGCCATGGAATAGACTCCATCGGACCCCACCATCCTTCCCAACACCACCACAGTGGCCCAAGCCAACAGATTCGGAGCGAAGCTCCTCAGTGACAAACCATGACAGAGACAGAGAGCGGGAGCGCGAGCCTGAGAAGAGGGATCTTTCTCTGAGTAAAGATGACAGAGACAAAGAGCGGTAAGTGGCATGTGCTTTGAGCAGTTTCTTCTAGTCCTCTTTTTCCTCTGTATATTTTCCAACTTTTCCTTCACCTTCAGTTCTTATATTAAAATCATCTTCAAAGACGATGTTTCTCTTTGAAGTAGCAGGTAAGCATGTCCCTCAAATAGGCACAAGTGTTAGTGACAAAAACAAACTTCTTTGCCTTTTAGAATGTGTCCTTTCTGGAAGTATCGTAGTCCTTCAGTCCCTGCTAACAGGCTGATAAAAAGCACCAGGCCGAGGAAATGAGCACGTCGCTAAGTTTTCAGAGTGTGCTTGCATGTTCTCAGCAGCCTCCTTCAGGAGTGCCATGTATTCTGAAATTGTGAAGGTGGTATTGTGACAGGTCCATTGCAGACAGTCACCGTTCCCATTAACGTATAGATACGCTGAAGAATTCAAATATTAGCTGGACAATAATGAGGTAAAAATGCAAATGCCTCTGTCTGGATCAGTGTGCATGAATCCATTGATGAACTTGATTTCAAAAATTCTAGTGCAGACAAGCCCTTATTAATGATGGCAGAACTGTATCACCTGGGCTATAGGTACTTCATTAGCTTCCAGCCATATGATTTTGAAGCTGTGAAGCCCTTTATATTTCAGAGCCTGGTCGTCTCCAACAGGGTACTTCTTTGTAGGCAAAACAGCCTGCAAGACTTAGATGTGTGTGACTAGTGATGGGGATTTCATAGTTTGCCTAGAGTGTTTTTAATGAGCTATTTAGGCAGTGCCTGTGAACATTAATACATAGAAGCAATAGGCTGAAAATTATCTTCCATTAAATGTAAAATTGTATGACCCCTTTGTATGAATAGTCATTTGGATAGGAAGTTCCCCTGTTGGCTTTAGCTTAAGTCATTTGCAAACCTAAGTTACTTTACTGTCGAGTGTTCACACAGGGGTTAACATCTCTATTACATATCTATTAATTCAGCTTAAACTGTCCCCAGCATCCCTATTTAGACCTGGTTTTAACAAACTATGTCCTTGACCAACTATCAGGACTCCCACGGTGAGAGAACTCTGGGTTACTAAATGTAATTGTAAGGGAAAAATACTCACAAAACTCCCCAAAACACTTCTGGTTTTCAGCACTGTGGTGTTTCGGCTCACGAAAGGAAACCCAGCATAAAACTTGAGCATCAGCGGGTTTCTCAGCTGCATAATGCAGTTCTCTCAATCACACTGTCATACTTTGCATTTAAAGTATCTCTAACTTAAGAGCTTGCAAAATGCTTTTAAAGGGTGAGCTTTATTTATTCCCCTCTGAAAGAAGTGGGAGTAGCTGAGACTAATCGACTTTCCCACAGATAGAGGTGCAGTTAGAAACTCAGACCCTGTTTTCATGCCTCTCATTTTAAACAATGGACATTGTCATCAAACCCCTTGTTACTCATAGCAGGCCCTCTTGAAACAAAGGCCAATCAGTCAGCTTCATGGCCTGTTTGCGGATTTTCTTCCTTACGCATCTAGCTTAATTGCCAAAGCTGACCATAACAAACTCTCCTGCAGCTCCATAAGCATTATGTTACGGCTGCTTACAGGCGATGAGGCTGTCTCATGAAAGACCTGCATACATTTCCGTCGGCTTCCAGAACCAGTTTGATTTGTGTGCCTGGATCCATGTCACACGCAGGCAGCAGTAACTGAAGTCTGCTTTAGGAAAGGAGCCTGAGTTTAGCGTGTTATAGCCAAGAAAATCATTGGCAGCAGGATAGATGTATATTAAGTACCCCAAAATCATCTTTTCTAAACTCTCCTCCTTGCACTACATTTCTCAGTGAGCTGGTCTTTCTCCAGAGATGAATGTACTGTTCTTTCATGTACATCCCCTATTCCCCATCTTGTGGACATTTAGCATTTTTTCAGAACTTTAAAGGCAGGTAGGACATTTCTTTAATGTACTACCACAGCTGTAGCTGACACTTGAAGAGCATTTCAAATAATTTTCAGAGGAGTCTCTGTTCTGCATATCCAACATTGCATATATGTTTGTTCACACCAAACAAGAAAGTATTTTCTGTCTTTATACAGAGACCTCATGGATAAAAACAGACATTCAAACAGATCCTCACCGGCATCAGCTCCAGTGACGCATCAGATAAGCAATCTCATCCGCAGCAACAGCCAAACTTCCAGTGATCCCATCAGGCAGGTTAGCCTTGGTGAAAGGGAAAGGTCCAAAGAACCAGAGAGAGATCACCCTGACCGGCTGAGAGAGCCACCCATAGCAGAACACAAGATTAAAGAGAGCCGTTCCCCAGTGAAGGAAACTCCAAGCCATGATAAGAGACCCTCTGAGGACAACACAAAGCCAGTAATCCAGTCTGTATCCCCATACAGCAAACCTGCACTAAGTGAGAGCTTGAAGCTTACCAATCTAATGAGCAAGGAAATGGAGAGAAAGACAGAGCTTCCCAGTGACCTGCAGAAGATTAAGAATGACATCAAAGTCAAAGAGGAGAGGAAGGAAGACAGTGATGTACTGGTGGTAGGATCTGAACCTTCCCAGCACTCCCGATCAGTGGAGCATCCCCCACCACCTACTTTGCATGGATTATCATTGCCTCACTCAATGGCTGCCTCTATGCCTATCTCCATGGGCAGTGTTCACCAGATGAACAACATGAATGTGCTGGACCGCAGCAGAATGATGACCCCGCTCATAGGCATGAATCCTTTATCAGGAAGAGAGAGGCTGCCGCACCCTGGATTTTCTTGGGACCCCATGAGGGACCCATTGCGAGATGCCTACCGGAGCTTAGACCTGCACCGTCGAATGGACTTCCAGCTCCGGACGGATCCTATCCATCGGTTCCCTACCACCTCTGGATTTTACGACCATGAGCGTTCTTATAGAGACAGGGAGCCACACGACTATAACCATGAAAACCTTCTTGAAGCCCGCCGAGAGCAGGAGCGGTTGCGGCAAGTGGAGGAAAGAGAGCGCTTGCACTTACGGGAAGAACTTGAGCGTGCCAGAATGCACCACTTGCACTCGTCCCCTATCGAAAGTCACCTGGCACACGTGCCATCCTTCATGCCTCATTTAAGCGGGATGCATTACCCCAGACTGAGTCCATCCACTGCCATGCACAATGGGATTTTAAATAGGAACCCACCAACCGCAGCGCTGAGCGCCCCACCGCCTCTTGTACCAGCGAGCAGCACCAGACCTGCCTCCCCACGCAGGACTACTCCACTCACAAACTCAGAGTCCAGGGACTACTCCCCCTCTAGGAACCCCAAAGAAGTAGAGGCACGATAGTCCCCAACATTGAATTTTAAACTCGCCTGTACATAAAACAAACAAACAAAAAAAAACAAACAGAAAAAAAAAACAAAAAACAAACCTTTTACAAAATGCACTGCTGTAAACTTTTTTTTTTAATGTAAAATTTGTAGAAGTTAAGCACATTTCCATAAATAATGGGGTCGGGGATGCAGACTTTCCAACAAGAAGGTTGCTGAGAATGGGAATTTAATATATAGGTATTGATTTTTGGTTTTGTTTTTTGTTTCTGTGCTAAAAAAAAATGAGTTAAAAATATCAAGTTTGTACATTTTTTCCCAAATGTGAGAAACATTTTTAATGGATTTGTATTTTTTTTAATTTTGTGCTCTTTATTCACTTAAAAAAGAAGAAATTTTGCTTTTGTTTTTAGTTAAATTTGCATTTAAAAGGCCTCAGATCCTTAAGAAAAAATACCCAGGGTTTCTTAAAAGTATTATTTATGGAAATACTGTAGTTTTACAGTCCACTGTGAGGTTCCCTTCTGAGGCCAATTGATCACTTACCTTGGTACTTTGGAACCGAAGTTACAGATATATATTAAAATATTAATAATAATAATAATGTACAAAACTGTTTGTTTTTTGCCTTATTATATTATGCAGAAATTTAAGAGGAATTTTTTTTGACTTCTTGTTTTAAACAAAAAAAACAAAGAAAACAAACTGTAAATATTCTGTTAATATAAATGTACACCAATATTAAATTCTTAACATAGGTAGACTTTATAAAAATGGTTTCTAGAACCACTCTGGTTATTTGTTAACATGGTTACAACTCATACTCTTGTCACAGTCAGAAATTCACACTCAGAAAGCTAAGTACGGCATATATACTTCAACTATGCAAGAACTTGGAGGCAGGTCTTAGTGGATGTTGGGGGGAGGAAGGTTTTTAAAAAAAAAAAAAACAACCCAAAACAACTAACTCGCAACGATGGAGACAGAATGGAAGTGGCATGTGAACAGGAAGAAGGATGCTTGTGTTTAACAAAAAAAAAAAAAGAGAGACTGAATTTTTTTGTGCAACACAAGGGACAGTTCGTCAAGGAAAGAGAGACACGCTCCTGGAAGGGAATTTTGGTTTCCTACTTTTCAAGCTGGCAAAAGCAGATGGAACTGGCACAGTACCATGCGGCAGACCCTTTCCTTATTTTTTTTCCTTTTTTTTTCTCTTTTTTTGTGTTGTGGGCAGGATCGCTGGCAAGCAAGGACAATTTTCCGTGGACCCCTTGTGCTAATTGTGCAGTGTTCTTATTGGAATCTGTATACAAGACAAAGTAGAATTTTAGGAGTGCAAAAAAAAAAGTCTAATGGTTGATTAAAAAAAAAGAAATTCTGATATATTATCTATAGTACATGAAGACCATAAGCAAATGTTTGTTTCAGTGTGGTTCTGCCTTGAACTGCTTTTTGGCATGATTTATTTTTTATTTCCAATTTTACTTTTCATCCATATGTAAATTTTGCCATGTTTTACTTGCTGTACCATCCCCCCTCCCTTATTTTATTTTTCAGTGTCCATGTTTTATATATCCTGGGCTTTTTCTCTCTAGTTAATTCAGCCATCCGCTACTATTTTCTTGGCTCTGTAACTCTTGTTTCCCCCCCCTCCCCGTCCTCCCCCCTGCACCCCCTGTAATTTTAAACATTCAGTTTCCTTGTAGATCAATGAAGATAAATACAACATTGATTTTGGATGAAAAAGGTGGTCGAGTGTTTGTGTGTCGCAGCCAGCCCCGCTGACTCGGAGCCTAATGGTTTATCGACAGCGCGCTCGTGCCGGCGGCTCAGTGGGGGCCGCGGGGGCCGGACGCCTGGACGCACGGACGCCCAAGGGAGCAGCGCCCCGTGCAACGGCTCGTCCCGGGGAGTCGTGCTGCCGGCGCAGCTCGGGGAAGGTGCGTCCGGGAGTGCCGGCCGCCGCGCACGTTGCGTTGCGTTGCGTTGCGTTGCGTTGCTTTGGTTTGCTTTGCTCCTGCAGCATCTGCGTGCAGCTGGAGCAGGCGTCTGCGGGGGCACCTCGCGAGCCCCCTCCCTCCCCAGGGGCGACGGCATTTTAGCAGCTTCTGTTTCTGAGTTTGCGTGTGACTAAATTACCGAGCATAGAAAAAGAGAATGAAATAAAATAGCAGGGTCCTTAATCTGATGAAAGGAGGCTCACAACAAAATAGGCGTTAAAAATCAGCACCTGCTCTGCCGGCTGGAATCGGAGGAACGTGTCACACATGGTGGAAGGGAGAAGTGCGTTGGTCTCGGCATAAAGATGTTAGTAACGCTGGCTCCGGGGGACTGCAGTCCTCTCCCAGGACCGCTGCCCGACAGGCCATTCTGCTTGACACCACCCCGGCGCCGACCCGAACCCGTGAGCCTCCCTCGCTTCCCTTGGAAAGCGCGTGGCTGCGTCTCCCAGGGCGGGCAGGAGCAAAGAGGGGCTGGTCCGTGCCCCCCTCCAAGCCGTGCAAACTGATGGTACGGCTGGTCCACGTGAGATTTAAAAAGTGAGCGTTAAATCAGCGCCGGAAGAGTCCATCCCGACCGATGCAGTGGCAGTCGGAGTATTAGAAGAGGATCCGCGATCTGCCGTCGGCTGCACGTGGAGGCGTTGCTCCTGCAGCTCCGGAGGACGATCCGTCAGCGACGGCGCGCTGCTCTGGAATTCCGGTGGAATTACGCGGTGCCGCCTGTCCGCCTGCTCAGGAAAAGGCTCTTCCTGATTAATGGCATTATTACGTAAACACGGCAACTAATTAATTCTGCCTTATTCCTTTAAGCTACCCCAGCTGAGTCTTCTGTTCTGAAGAACTGTTACCGAAGGGCTCTCTGGGTTTTTTGCGTTTCTACCACAGTTAAGCTTTCATTTTATGCAATTTTTACTATTTTTGTCCCGCTTTTGGCCTTCTCCCAAGAGATTCCTTCAGCCATTGACAAAGGGGGGGTTTAGCAAGCCAGGGAGTGCTCATGGGAGGGAGCGGATGGGATGTGTAAGGTTCATCGCTTGCCTCGTGCAGCCTGTTTTAGACAAGGTGCTCTGGAAAGAGGGAGCACACCAGCCCTTGCGCTGCCGTTACCTTCCGTCTGAGAGCCGACGTGATCCACCACCGCGCTCGGTGCAACGAGGTTTGTTGTGCCCCACCTTCAGTTAACAGGTCGCGGTTAAGAGCCACCAGTTTGGGGCTGGTCAGTGCAATAGAGACAAATAACCAGGAGATCAGGGAGTGCAGGAAAAGGCCAGTCTGTGCATCTGTAATGAATCCTCAGGTTACTTGGCAAAAAGAGCTATTTTTTGACAAAAAGATCTGTAGGACCCTAGCTTGAAAGCTAGTTTTTATTATCTAAAACAGGCATATGGGAGGTCTCCATGCCAGCCTTTATAGCTATCCTACGTATCCAGAGTGAACTGCCAGTGAGCCCAAATTGAAAAGCGTTGATGCAGATGTCTCCAAGGGCTCCTTGGAGCAGCCTGGGCTGTCACCCTCCGATCTGGGACGCCGATGTCTTCTGAGCCAGTGCTGCCCCGCCGCGGCCCGGCTGCTTCCCGCACGTCAGTGTTATGGGGATGAAGAGCTTTCCCCCAACGCTTCATGTATGTCTGTTTGTAAGAGCAGTTGGCTTTGGGAAGAGCCTACCTTGGGCCATAGAGAGAAACGAGGCTTTGGCAAATCAGTTTACCACTTGCAGTCAAATCCCGCAGAGCTAACGGCCAGGGGATGAGCTCTGAAAGACGGAGGAGGGTGGCAGGCGGTGGTGTCGGCTCGAAAGGCGCAGGCTTTGCAGGCTGAGCAGCGCGGGGCCGGGTGAGCCCTCGCGGCTGCCGCGGGAACTGGCGTCTGAGATGCCGTCACCCCTGCAGAGCCACCGCACCACCACGATCGATGGTTTGCCAGGAAGATGCCGTTCCTAGCAACGTGCTGTATTATACGAAATTGAAGAAATAGCAGGGAGCCAGGGATGTCTGCAACAGGCCCAAATTACAGGCTACTGTTTCTGAACATAATGGGAAAAAAAAAGAAACAAATGGTGATTTGAAGTTTAACCTGGGGGATATTTTCTCAAGCCCTTCGGAGATGTGTGGCCGAACAAGAGGGGTCACCATCCCTTGCCGCGGACCCACCGCCGAAGCACAGCTTGAGCCCGCGGCGCCGGCATGGCTGAGACCTCCTCGCAGGTGTCCGCATGGCAATTTCTTTGTCTCCTCACAAAATCCTTCTGCTCCATTAAGCTTCCCTAATTGCTGCATTTATCTTCAGCCATTTTCTGCTTGTTCTCTTCCATATTCAACTAGGACATGTCAAAATAGAGATATACCTGCCTGTCCCTCCTGCGGGAAGCTCTCCGGCAGGCGCTGGATTTTCAATTGGTGGTTGAGCAGAAGGTCGGTCATTGCCAGCCTTGGATGGCGGCTCGCGTGTCTCACCGATCACACCGGCCCGCAGCGACGGCTGGGCGTCAGGCCCTTCGCACTGAGCCTGGATGAATAGCTGAAAGGAGAAAACTAGCAGCCCTATTTCTTTTTTTGATGCAAAACACAACCAGCTTCATCCTCCTCCTCCTCCTCAGACACGTGACAGAAACTCATGCCGTGACCCGCAGCTGCCCGCGGTGGGCAAAGCCCTGGTGGCCCCGGAGCAGCGGGTGTATCGGACGTCCGAAGGATGCTGACGCAGCTGAGGCCCTGCCCGGCCGGGTGAAACCTCGCACGCCGGCGGCAGCAGCTCGGCCTGCAGAAGGCAGGGTCCTCTTCTGCTTTTCAGAATAACCGGGGGAAAAAAGAAACATTTTTCCTCCCCCACCTCATTGGCTTTTCCCGACAGAGCGAGGCCCAGCAAGCAAGGACACGTGTAAAGACAAGAGGGCTTCAGAGAGGCTGCTGGAGGAAGAGGGAGAGCAGATGTTCACTGCTGCTAACTAGCTCTTGGGCAGCTTTTGCTCTGCTAGCTATCAAAGCATTTCCATTAATATTATTTCACGGAAGGGAAAACCCAGTTACACACTGATATCAGTGACCAGCTTTCCATAAATGCTCTGATCCCCACCGCAGCCTCCCCGAAACCGAGGCACCTGGGTGTCTGACGTGAGGCACAAGGACGTTGTCTTCTAGCGCATTTGTTTAAGATGCCCCGAGGAGGCCGGGACGTGACTCGGGCTCCCACCGCTCCTGCGTCCGGTTCGTCTGACCGCAGTGCGGTGAGCTGAGATTTCGGTAGCACTACCATGGCAGCAGCTGCTTCCCAGCGGCAGCCCCTTGGTTTCCAGTGTTGCCCATTAAAACTTCTCTCAAGCCCTTCAAGCTGCAGCCTGGGAAGGCTGGATTTTGCTCGTCAGCCCCCGGGGACCCTTCCTGCGCTGGCAGGTGCCACCCTGACCACACGACAAGGATTACAGGCGGGAGAGCTCAGCTGGAGAGCAGGTTCCCACCGGCGCCTGCGACTTGCTTTGGGAAAATCACAAAAAAAGAAAATTGAGCAAATCCAGTACAACCCGGGGTACTGGCTGTTGTGAAAAGCATTGGAGGAAACTCGTTTGGGGAACCCTTTAAGTTTCATTATTCAAAAACCTTCCCTTCCATGTTGAGTGCTGTTTGATTTGACTCCTATGACTTTGAGATGAGAGTAATTTTTGAGAGTTTATCAAAAAATTTTATCTTGGGAGGGGGGTGAGCCTGGCTACTCGCAATATAGGAGCCATTTCCCGAGTGACACCACGTCTCAGCGGGTCAGGATTTCTCCCTCATTTTCTTAATAGTGCAAAGAGACTGGAGATAATGGAAATTCCATTTTTGTATTGTACCATGAGGTCAAGATCCTCTTATGTCACATGTCCCTCTCTGTCTTGGAAAGGCCTTTCATCTGGGTCGATGGCTCTTGAGCAGAAACGCAGGCACTACCGTCGCTGCAAAACCCTTTCTCGATGTTTGCTAAATCATTGACACAGCCAAGGGGCCTGTGCGCTGCCTTGGAAGGAGGAGGAAAGGATTTAAGTGTCTCATTAGTGACTTGTTGAATGAAAAACCTGGAAGAAAAATGGGCCTAAAGCATTCTAGGTTCCTCACTGGAATCTGTATTATTCTTTGCATTTCACCAATACTGACTACAAGCTAAAAACCTTGCGCCTGCCTTTAAGATGCATTCAACCACTTTTGTGTAAATTCCCACAAAATCAATTAAGATCCAGGAAACCATACTTCGTCCATCAGCCAGCAAAGGACTATGAGAAAGAGAGAAAGCAAGCAAATTTCCTGCTGTATCTCAGGAACAACTATTAATACACACCAATGTCAAGGCCACTGTGAAGCTCCACTGCTTTTCCAAGGGCCTGATAATGTTGACGGATACTTGGTCATGGGACCTGAGGGCTTCCACAACTTCTGCAGCGTGGGGAAAAAAGGGCAGGGATTTTTATGGGGTTCTCAAAACTAAAATGGTGCGGGAGCTTTGGTTCGCTGATGGACATCTAAGAAACTACACTGTGCATGAGAAAAAAGGTCCAACAAGGCATCCTCATCTGCTTGGTGGTTTACTTTAAGCCCCTTTGTACAGCAGAGGCAATATTAACATTATGATATATTTTTATGGCTTCTATTTAAAAATAAACAAGAAAAAACTTAACTCTCAGCACATGATAGCCCTGAAAAGGTTAAAAGCCGAGCGCCGTTCTTGCGAGGCTTCACAGGCTGACCGTGAGTCTCCAGCTGGGGAAGCAGGTATCACAACTGGTTTGGCTGTTCAAGGCCTCGATCCAGCTGGCGGGGACGGCTCTGGAGGTTACAGCCAGACAGATCAGCGTTTCCAAGAGCTCAGCATGTTCTGCTGTGTCCCGAGGAGTTTCACCGAGCAAACCCGCCGCAACGCAAAGGTTAAGCCCCAGGCATGACCCAGCTCCCTCGCAGTCAGCCGCAGGATCGATGCAGCGTCTGGCCGACGCAGCAGGTCAACGGGCTGCCCACGGCTCGCGGCCAGGGCAGAGCGGAGCGGCAGGAGCCCGGCCCCGGCCCCGGCCCCAGCCCTGTTGGTCCCCAAAATGCAGCCGGGCGCATTCATGTAGTTACTGAAGCATCACGTGGTGAAGACGCTGCGCATTTTTCTTTGCCCCCTACATCCAGTGCGCTCACTGGATGACTTCATGCAGCCAGACGTGTCCAAAAATGCGCCTCTGTGAACTAATGAATTGGTTTAATTGTCTGCCAAACCTGCGAGCAGCCAAAAGTAACAAATTAAAGTTTACAATCCTGCGGTCTCATTTACAAGGGGATAATGCAGCAACTGTTTATTTTGTGAGATGTTGGAGCAAGGCAGGAGAAAATTACAGTCCCTATATAATATTAATAATCATCATCCTCGTAAAAATACTTTTAATAGGAAGCACCGGTGCCTGTTCGGCACGGCGCACGCGTGCTGCTGTTTCGGCCTGCCTGGCAGCCGGCTCGGCGGGACGGGGGCCGTGACGGGGCAGCGGGAGGGCGATGCTCCGCAGGGCCGCGGCAGATGCTGGGACCGATCCCGACGGGGACACCCTGTCGCCTCCAAGCCAGGGTGGAGGTGGGAGCTGTGCCGCCGGCTCCGGGAAGACGAGGGCTTGCAAGCCGGGCTCCAGGGGCTACGGGGTCCTGAGAGTGGGAAAACTGCAGCAATTCAGTCTTTTCGCTGCAAAATAGATGAGGCCTGTATGGCTACGCTCAGCAACTGGCTGGACCGCCGTGTCGCCAAAGGTGGCTGAAAGGGAAGGCGAGAGGGGGAAAATAAATAAATACGGCCGTCCATCCCCATGAAATGGATCCCTCCCCATTCAGACGTTTCCCTTTAGTTCTTCCTTTTAGCAGCAAGGTTATCGGGTCTAACATCACATCCAAACATTTCAGCACTAGCATTACACGGGATGCTCCAAGGTCAGCGCCTGCAGCTGTAAACCCATTAGTCTTGTCTTTTGTGAGAGAAGAAAGCCTCTTCGCTCCTCTCGCGCCCCTTCCCCCCTAATTAAAATTAAAGTATTTCCTGGCCAAAAGTCATTGCTGCATTCATTCATCTCCATTCTTTTCTGTTTGGATAAACCACCCTCTGGTACTCCGAGGGTGTTATGTATACAAACTATAAACTCTTAATGGTCCTGCAGTGTGTTATGGCTGGCCGAAGGAGCTAGCGCAGGCTCCGAGACGCGGGTCTTGGCAGCGCTGCCTGTGCAGCCCGGGCTCATCCGTCATATGCAATTAGAGATTAAAAGCGCTTGATGGACTATAGGGGAGACCAGCGTGAAGGGAGATTAGGAGAGAAAAGGCAAACAGCAGCTTTTATCTCAGCACAGCAGGCACCGCTACAGCAGCGGGGACGGGACCGGCCTCCCTGCCCGCGGCACCCGCTGCCTCTCCCGGCTCCGGGCACCCGCGCAGGGACAGCGACGCCCGGCTCCACGCCAGCGACCGCCACATCTCCCGGAGCGGGGACACCCTGCCTGGCCGGGCTCTGCGGCCCCCAACAGGGATATTTTCCCACCAGAAACCGCCCACGCTCCCGAAGCCCTGCCCAAGGGGAAGCCGCTGCGCCCGCTGCAAGCCAGCCGATCCTCTGGTGGACAGGGACGCACTTGCCAGGGGTTAAACCCTCTGCCTTGGCAAAAGGCTGTATAGGTATATGCTCTTTAATATATTTTTAGATATGTCCATACAAAGATTTAGACTTTAGAGACTACGGGTGCAAAAGCCGGGCCTGAGAAGCGGTCGGTTTTGCAGCCCAAGCCTTCGGGGTCTTGCCACAGGCTGCCGCAGGGATGTGCAGCATCTGGCAGGGCCCACAGCTGCTTTGAGGGTGAATCAGCCTAAAATGGGGCACCTGGGAGGCCTCAGGAGCCTGCAAGGGTTTGTGGGTGAGGGGAGGGTCTCTTCTCTTGGGAGTAAGGAGGTATTTGTTGGCTGGGGCCCTGCTGCTTGCAGGGGAAAGTGGTTGGAGTGGAAATGCCTTTGGAGGGGTTTGTGGCTATTTATTTCCAGGCAGCCTGTCCAGTTTCAGGCAGGGTTAAAGTGGTGGGCTATGTTGGGATGATGGTGTGTAAGTGCTCATATTGCAAGTAGAGGAATGTTTGGTTTTGTGCTCTGGAGAAGGTTAATTTTCCTTGGCTGCCCGGGGAAGGCTCAGCCAGTAAGCCTAGCTGCTCTGATGCTGAATGTGCCTTGAGCTGTCTCATGAGAGTGTGTTTTTCCATGCAATGAAATGCAGTTGTTTAGTTAATAGCATTTGTTTTGGGCTAAGAAAATGCTTGGTTCCCACTGGAAGGGAAGAGCGTAGTTTAGCTGGGTTGAGTGGTCTTGCCCTGAAGGTGAAATGAAAATGGGTCGCCAAGGATTAAATGCCTTCCTTGCCATCACGTTACCCCTGCGTTACAGGCTTTCATGCTAAGGATCAGGGCCTTTAGCAGCTTCATGCCCTTCACTGGGTCACTAGCTTGATGGCAAATTAGGGGAAGGACTAGGTCAGCTGAATTGCCAATGTGGTGCAACTGTGGTGGTCTAGAGAGGTCTGCTATGGAAACAAGGATACAGCTTGGCCTGCAGAGCTACAGGAGACCGCAGGCTTTCTTATCTGTATTTTCAAACACATTTGAGCTTCCTCTATGAGGAAAGTGTAAGCTTGCTCTTCTGTAGACTTTGCTTTTCCTGCCCACAGCTACCGAGAGAGCAGGCCCTTGCCTGCTCTACTTGAAGGATGGAGCTGACTCTTTATGGAGTTTCATTACAGAAGTCTCAATCAACCTTCAGAGATTCATTTAAATGGGTTTTGTGAGCATTAATAGGCTACGGTAGTGCACTCACATCCAGCTTTCCTCAGGTTTTGCTGAAAGTGGCATAAGTGAGTTTCTTCAAGTACATGTGATTGCTCATAGTTGCTGAAGTTGATTTGAATCACTTGCTAACGGGCTCCCCAATTTAGCCTGATAAATTGTGCTTTATTAAATGGGGGAAGGGAACAAAGCTGTGTTCTCCCAGAGAAGAAAATGCAGGATTTCTCATCAGCGAAGAGCAATTCCTCTCATCAGCACAATCTGAGAAAGGCCATAATGAGCCATTTGCACCTGAGAGCAAAGGTCTGCAGTCTTTTACATTTCTGAACAGACCTCACGCTCTGAGACTCCAGTTCGGCTTGTTGGACGCAGATATGAGGGCTCGCGCCCGGCGCCAGCCGTGGGAAGGGTGACCCTGAGCAGCAGCGTGCAGCCGGGAGTGATCTTGTCTCCATGCTCCCTGTCCATCCTCATTAAGCAAGGAGCAAAAACAAGATGTCAGTCCTGCCCTTGTTAAAGCTGGTGGGAGCTCTGCCTTTCTCTGCGGGAGCCCTTGCTGCCTGCCAAACGGGCATGGAAGGGGGACTCAACCCCTCGCCCTGAGCATTTGCGCTTGCTAAAGTAACAAACACATTTTGGAAGGCTTTTCTCTTTCATGTGTTGAATAGAAAGCATCTGCCACGCAGGAAATAACCGTCTGGCTCTTTCAGAAGCTCGTCTCGCTCGCTCCCACCCCCACAGCCTGCTTTCTTGCTTCCCGTCAATGGATGCACTTGTGACAGTGCCCCGGGTCGTGGAGCCGCTGCCTAGCGAGTCGCTCGTCCCCGTCACGGGAGTAATGCGGTCGTTGCTTTGTTGTGATATTCTGGAATGTATTTTAGGCAGCTTAAATCCAGACACCCAACCTCTGAACCCAGCCGCAGCAGTGGTGGGCTATGCAAATAACCTGCTCTGTGTTTGCAGGATGCCGAGGGATAATTAGTGTTTTTAATACCCTGTGTAAGCACAGGGCTTACGGGGCCCCGCGGCCGCATCAAGACCGGCCTCCCGCTGCAGCGCGGCAGCACGCGCGGGGCTGTGGGCTCGCGGCTCACGCTGCGTTTTCGCGTAAGCACCGCGTTATTAATGCATTGCTACGCGACAGGCGAGCCCCGCGCGCCGGGCCCCGGGAGGGACGCGGGCCTGCCTGATGGCCCCGTGTTAATGAGCTCCAAGGGGAGCCCGGCAAGCCCTCGCTGCTGGAGGCACCGGCCTCCGAGGGAGGGAGTTAAAAGGGGGCAAGGAAGAACAGCGGAGGGAAGGGAGAGACTCCAGATAGCTCCTTCGGGGACGCGAAGGTTGTGCTTGATTAAAAGCAGTGCTTTATGAAAATGTTATTTGCTATGCTTGGAAGATGACATGCAATGCATTAAGAGTGTACAGGCAAACCTAATATGCTCCCTGCGGAAAGGGCTGGTGCGTGTGCCTGAGAACGCATCCGATTCCCTCATCTTTGATCCCTTGTCTTCAATAGCAGGGTTTTTCCTCCCTGCGTAGGGAGCTGCCGCTTTCTTCCGAGTACATGAGCGTGCTTCCTCCACAGCAACGCGCCAGCATTAACGCAGAAAGGGCCTTCGGGCTGGAAGAGTCACAAGAGCAAAGAGCCGTCCTGGACATGCACGTGACTGCGATACCGAAATCGCGACCCTCAGCTCCCTCACTGAGCTCCCGGGGCGGGGGGGTTCATTTCGGGAGCCATCGGCGTGGCTGCCCCGGCGGGCGCACAGCGAGCCTTTCGGGAGGGCAGGCACACACCTAGTCCCACGTAGTTTGCACTAGACTTTGTCTGGACGTGTTTGGTTTCTAATGCTTTCCCAGAGCACTTGTAAATTTTTATTTCTGCTGAGAGCAGGAGAAACTAGCTGCTGTGCACAGAATAAAGTTGATTGTCTACAAAGTTTAATGCTGTTTTCTTGCTCTATTATTTGGCCATTCTGTGTTTGTGCAAAACTCTGTTTTAAAGCTCACTCGGAGCTCCTGGGCTGTGCGAGGAAGGGAAGGGGGAAAAGCTATTTCTCTGCGGTGCCAAAATATACAAAAGTTTTATGTACCATGATGGAAAGTTAAGGTGAAGAGGGCTGGATCTGAGACAAGAAACATTTCTTTAATTTTCTCTTCTTTTTTTAACAGGATTTGCTGTTGCTTTGAAAGCCTCCTGCTATTTTACAGGCAATAAAAAAGAGAGACTAAAAACACTTATTTCCTGAAGCTTGCTCGTTTCTCGAGCTCTGTTAAACCGAGCGTGCCTAGCAGGGGGAAGAGAGGCCTGAGCCCCGTGGACCCTTCGTCCAGTTGGGGAGGCCAAAATTTCGCTGCCTGCCCCAGCGACGGCCGGCTTCGTTCAGCCTGGGAGCCCCCGTCGGGTGCCCTGACGTGCAGCGGAGACCCAGCTCGATGCAGCTGGCCGCGGGATCCCACGTGGACTGTCCCCACGGCTCCCACGCTGCAGGCGAGCCGGACACCGGTTCCCAGCTCTTGCACTGGTGACCGCTCTTGCTTCGCAGGTAAGGGTTTATGCTAGCAGGTGCTGGCTGGTTGCGATCGCATCCTCCTGTGTCTGGCCAATAATGTCATGTATTACCGGTCCCCGCATGGGTGAGGAGGTGTTATGGGACACACACGGCGCCAGGACCTCGGTGCTCGGTGGGGAGGGCAGCCGCGGCTTCGGCTGGTCCCGGGGGCTCGGCCGGTCGTAGCCCTGCCGTCACACGGACCCCTGCAGGTGCGCGTTCCTCCAACCACGGGGCGTGCAAAGCCAAAAATACCTTCCCGGGATTTTTTTATACAGTTCAGCCTTCGTTTGACCTACGGGTTTACTGTGCAGCGAGTGTCACTGTTTTTGGCTGAAAATTGCAGCTCTAGAAGAGCATCTTTTCCAGGCAGTACAGGTCAGGCGTCTGGATAACAGCTTAATGCTCCCCGCCTGGGCGGCTGCCGCGGTTTCTCGATCACGCTTGGGTCGGGTTGGATGTGATGTCTGGGGAGGCTGAGGCCACATCAGGAGGAAGATAGGAGGTATTTGTTTGTTAAAAGCCTGGATTGGGCCTGGAAAAGGCCCAAAACATCCTAATTAGAGTATGCTTTTTTAAAAAGTATACAGGTCAGGTGAAATTCTTAAAAGGGAAAGAATGTGGTACAGCCTTTAAAGAGCATTAAACACAGATGATTTAAAAAAAAATTAGCTATCAGATACTAAATGAGCACAAAACAGGATCAGTTGGGAGTGCTTAAGGAATGTACTCAAGGAGCCCAGATCTAAGAGAGCATCTTCTATATCTAACGCTGTTCACTTGATCTTTTTTCTTTTAAGTTTCTGCTCTCCAGACATGATCCTGCTGCTTAATTTGGTTTTGACAGGGCAATGTCCAAAAACATTTTCTTCAACACTCATCAAGGCAGGCATTAATTGAAAAAAATCTTTGAGCCGTCTCTCCTATGAGGACGGTAACCCTGCCTGCCCGCACGCCTCGGCCGCAGGGTTTCCCAAAGCGTCCCGGGCAGCCTGAGCAAACGGCGGCCACGGCAGCCCCTTTCAGAGCCGCTCGCGCAGCTGCGGGGCCGGCCGGCGGCTCCCGCTCCACCGACACGGGTCCCGCTCGTCCTCGGCCGCCACTGCCCCTTCGCCCCGGCCCGTTTGCGTGGGGTTTGCAGGCTGCCCCGAGCACTGGCTGCCATGGGCGACCTGGCTGCTGCTCCTGCGCTCGCTGGCTTGCTCGCAAAGTCATTTAAATCCCCCCTGAAAAGGCATCAATGTGATGTTTTCCATCGTTTCTCGTGTGAAAACGGCTGAAAGCTGGAGCTCATTTGCACCGTTCCCAGGTGGTGCATCGCTGTTGGGGCCCCGCTGAGACCCCCGGTGCCAGCTGAGCACCAAATCCGCCTTATTTTTCCCTTGCCCAGAGCACAGCTTCGTTTCAGAGGGTAGGAGGCAATGCTATGGCCGGGCCAGGGCTGGAGGCAGCTCTCCTCCGCAGCGAGCGCCGCGGCTCCCAGCCAGGCCGTTTCGCGGGGCCGGACCTGCGCCCCTCCGCGCCGCGGACGTGCCGGCCGTGAGCCTGCGCTGTAGCAACCTGGAGCTTCATCGGCACACGACAGGAGCCTGGGGGCCGAAACACTGGGGATAAAATCAAAGCCACAAATGAAGGTGCCCCTTAGGAGCAGGCGCGTGGCTTGGCGAGTACCAGAGCGGGCGCGCGACCGCCGGAGCGGGGCAGCGATGAGATGCACACCTCCACGGACGCCTGAGCTCTTTTCTTCTCCAGCACTGAGTTTCAATCCTTCCACCTTCTTCAGGTTTGCAAGAATACAGAGCAAAGCCTCAACCTGACTGAAAGAAAAAACGTAACCTCAGCTGCTCTTTCCCCCCATCCTCTCCAGTGCCTGTTAGCAAAGAGGACAGGTAAGCAGAGCCGCAAGCTGCATGAGAATTAAAGCACAACCTTGTAAATGCAATAAATGGGATGTCAAGGTCTGACCCTGCTCTGGTTCTTGGCTTCAGCAGCACAAGGCTGGACCCCAAACTGAAGAGTTTTTCTTCTAAGTAAAAACAGCCAAAGGCAAGAGCAGTGCTTTTATCACTGTCTATCTCACTGCCAAGTCCCTGTGACCTGAGCGTGCCCACCGCAGCGGCGGGAGGCTGCTGCTTCTGCGAGCCGGGGGTCACCGAGGGGCTCGCGCTCGCTGGGCTGCATCGCTGCCCGCGGATGTCTGCGGCGGGTCCTGCTCGTCTCCTGGCCTGGGACGGGATGGTCCGGTTGGTCCTGACTAACTCGCCTCCTGGTTTCGCTGCTGTCTTGGATGCCTGTGGCTTGTGAATGTGCCTGCGTGTTTCTGAGCGTTATTTCTCTCCTCTGCCTTGATTCGGATTATTCCCTATTTACCAGTACTTTTCTATTATCTGTTCAGATGGTTAAACTGGAGATTAAATGGAGTAGAAGGTTATTACATTGAAAAGACGAAACTTCTGTGGTTTTTTTTTTTTTTCCCCTTTTTGGCTGAATTCCCTGAACTGAGTTATGTGGGTTTTTTTTTTTTTAGTTTGTTATAGCAGGTCCCTAGCCTCATGACTAATGTTGCAATATGTTAATGGTGTCTCTCACTTCCCTGCAGTCCTTCCTCACCCCCCCACGCCCCCCAAAAAAACCCAAAATCATGGTCTGTCCATCCCGAGCATTTTTAAAGAAGCCTCTGCTACCCCATTGCAATAACATCAGCGCAGCTCCATTAGCGTTAGCACACGTGGGGCCCTGTGGCTATCCCTAGGCTGTCTAAATCTGCACCCTAAACGTGGCAGTACACAAGTCATCCAAGAAATGATAAGATGGAAGTCAGACTGCCACTCTTGTGCAAAGAGGGTCGCTAATTTATACGTGCTATGTGTTTTTTTTTTTTTTTTTTAAAAAAAAAGTCTTGCAATAGAGTTACTAATCCTGAAGGAATTCTTGAGGCTAAAGGCGAGTCATTCAAGGATGAATATGACATGCAAACACTGGGCTACTGAACGTTACTGCAAGAAATAAATTCCTGGGGTTTTATAGATGGGGCAGACTGAGGCGTGCAAAGAGGCTTTGTCCAGGATGGTGCCTAAAGGTTAAGTCCTAATTTGAAGTGTTTGGACTACGGGAATAGCAAGAATTGCAGGGGAAAAGTAATTATATTTTGCGTAAATAGTAAAAATATGGATAGGATTAGCTGCCTAACTGGAGACAGCCACGCTTAGCAAATTCTTTCAAAGTGAGCTGCAAGGACCTACCTAAGCTTTAGGAGTGCTGGTGGGCAAAGGGTAACAAAATCATGGGGTATGACTACTCCATATGTAATTTAAGCATCGGTACCCATGCAGCTGGGGCCCTAGTGGTACCCGGGATGCTGCCTGTCCTGCCGGGACCGGACTGGAGGGAGCGAGGGGAGAGCGTTGGCCTCCGGATCGTCGGTCTCAGCCTCTTGCTGTCCAGAAACTGTTCTGCTCTTCGTTACGGCAGCGTCCCCCCTTTCCATCCAACTCAGCCAGGAAAGCTGTGCCGCAGCCTGAGCCTCCTCGGGGACCAGCCCGGAGCCGGTGACACAGGTAGGGTGGGAGGAATAACGCAGAAGCCGCTTTCCCCAAGCGCAGGCCTCCACGAAGTAATGAGAAGGTTTCTGTTTGCTTTAGCTCGAAGAGGCTTTTCCTGGGAGCCCTGCAGCTTTCCCAAGGCGCTTGGGGAAGGGAAATTCGGGAAAACACATGCAGCAGTTAAGTGTGGGTCTTGGCTGTAGGCCGAGCACAGCCGTCCCCGCCTGCCCTGCTGCCACCAGCCACCGCCGCGCTTTAGCAGGGCCGTTTCACCATGCAACACGGGCACTCGACCCGCTGGCCATGGTGAGCCTTTCCCCTCCTGCTCCCCGTGCTGTGAAGGTTTCAGCCTGGCCGAAATGTCCATTTTTCTGACATCCAGCAGGACTCAAGGCAGCCCTGCGTGCCGGATCCTCGCGCGCAGGCCAGCCACAGGCAGGGAGAGGGCAGACTGCAATAGCATCAATCCAAAGCTTTGGTTTTGCGCCCACACCAAAAAGCCTACGGAACAACTGCCCCCAGGATTTCCTTGAAAAGAAGCTCAATATTCACAAGGTACTGAAAAGCAGAAGCTCGAAAATAATAATGCAGGGGGCTTGTTCTTCCGCAGCCATGCATCGTAAGTGCAGGAGCTCCACAATTAGGGTTGCGCTTCGAGACACAACCCAGAAAAGCCTGAGCAGAGCACAAAAACGGTGATTGCACGGGTATGGCATCCACAGCAACCTGACCCTGTAGTGACCCTACGTAACGACCTCAGATTTGTCATTAAAGTGTTTAAGCCTGTTATTCCTGATTACTTCCAGCCGACCTCTAAAGAGCTAGTGGAGGGGTGGGGTTTTTGTCATTGCTCCCTTGCCCCTCCGTGGCACTGCTGCAGGCAGCGTCAGGGCAAAGCCGCTGGACCGACGGGCCTGTAGGTCCGTGCTTCACGTCGGGAGACGGTTTCCACGTGGTGACGCAGAGCCGGAGACCGTCCGGTGGCTGGTTGGTGGCGGCTGGTTGATGTTGTGTTACAATAACTCCACTTTGGTTACTTGGGCTTCTCTGTAGCCTATATAATCACAGCAATTAGATACAACCACTCTTAGTTGCATAGCTTAATTACAACTAATGCACATCATTTCAATTAATTTTAATTATACGGGAAAATTTGAAGAGTCTGTTATTCCATTGTTAAAATCATCTGGGACAAACAAGACTAAAGTACTAAATTTCATAAAGGACCTAGTTATTAATTTTAACTCACTAATGAATGGATGTGTCTCTAAATTCTCAGAAGATGCATTCCCTACTTGAAGAGAAAGTGCCGTAGATTTATGGATATACCAGCTTGTGCAGAGAGATTCGGTCCCAGCTCTAAATGCAAAATGGAAGTGGCCCACACTGCTGTCTCAACAAATATTTTTAATTAACATGAAACAATTTGTTGTAAAAGTAACTACCTTAAAATTAACATCCACTGCCACTGAAATATCGGTGTGTGGACACACTTACAACAAGATAAATGTAGGCAGGACCAATTACTTGGAATAATATTAGCTTCTAATTAATCCAACAATTTTGTAGGAGTTTGAAATCTACCTCCTACTTAGATTTCTCTTTAGTCTGTGAATGAAAATGCTTAACGCTCTTAGGGTAAGGTTAGAAAGCTTTACTTATGGTACATACTATTTTTTTATCTGTTCTTATAAATACCACTCCCCTTAGAAATAAAATGTTTCTGTAGTTTTCTAAATCAAAAAGAGAAAAAAAATAGCAGAAACTTTGAGTCCTGTTTTAAAGCATGAAAGGCTTTATCTTATCTAGCGTAACCGGTACAGGATAACCAGCGCTATCTTATCACCGCGTGTTGATGTCAGGGTTTAAAAGGCCTCGAGGCTGCTCTGCCGCGCGGAGCAGGGCTCCTGCACCGATAAACCCCGACGCGGCTGCAGCGCTCCGGTCTCGGCTGCGCCTCCTCGCCTCCCCGGCGTGCACACGCGCGAGGAGCCGCGGGCGGGTTTGGGCGAGCCGAGGGCACGGGCAGAGCCGCTCCGGGACGCGAGTCGCGAGTGAGGCGGCCGCGCGGGGATGTGGAGCGGGACGGCCTGCGGGTCGCGTGTGCTGCGGGACAGGTGCCCTTCCCGGGGCTTGGCCCGTCCCTGCACCCCAAACGGGCAGAAATAACCTGTGCCAAGTGCGGGGCGCTTTTGGTGAAGGGTGACGTTCACATGAGAAGGCAATGAATGGGCTAAAAAACAGTTACCTTATTTAAGTGGCAGAGGCCCGTGCTTCCAGCACTGACCGCTCCAGCAGCTGTCCGGAGACACTTAGAGCATCTTTGCTTGGGGATGTGCAGCCCCAAGGCCTCACCCGGGCAAGATGCAAGGTTGCATGTGTGGTTTCTTATATATGTGTGTGTGTATAGAGAGATTCTTTTATTTTTTTCATATTGTGTATGTGTGGTTTCTATAATACAAATGCCAGTGACTGCTGTTAATTAATCGTGCCACGTCGAGCCATCGCATCGGCCTCCCAGAGGAACGGAGCGGATCCCAGCACCGGCACGCTGACACGGGGCGCCCGTGCTGGTTAGGAGGGTGCTGGCTACCGCGGGGCCATGCAACGAGGCCGAGGGTGGAAGGGGGAAGCAGTAAGGCTGTGTGACACCAGCAACCAGCCCGGCAGCTCGCTGCAAGCACCGAAGCACGAGGCGGGGATGCTCTCGCTGCAGGCATTCAGAGCGCAGTGCGCAGGACACCCACACAACCTGTGCATGAACTCTGCTCTTGGCATTTCTTGCCCGCTTGTGCAATTCCAATTAAATCTGGGTGAATTAATCTCTATTCTTAATGAAAACACACTTGCTTGTTCTGTCTCCTCTCTGGTTTCTGCCGAGCGCAGATAAAGCACTGGGCAGCCCTGTGCCGCCCCGCTCCCGAGGCGGGTGCTCAAACAAGCGTGCAGCCTCGCTGCAGCATTGCGGGGAGCGAGCAAGCGGGCGGCGAGGCAGATTAGCGAAATCACTGCCGTCACGGCTCGAAGCGTGGGCACACGCTGAGCTGGCAAGCTGCTTTTGCAGCAGAGCTAACTTTTGTCGTCTTCAGGTGCTCTGCGGTGTCGAAGTCCCTTCCTGCAGGCCCAGCCACCTCAAAAGGCCTTATCCAGCGCGCCGACTGCCTGGTCACCTCCCATTTCGGCAAGCCATGCCACCCAGCTGCAGGCGGCCCGACGCACGCGGTGCCACGCGCGTCCCCTGCGGTGCCACGCGCATCCTCTGCGGTGCCTCGAGCCGACAGGGCGCGAGGGACACTGCCACCGCCTTGGGTACTGAGGCCCTGCTCCCTCCTTCCGGGCTTTTTATAAACAAATAGGTGGCAATTTTATGGATTTGTGGGGAAGCAGGGAGCGCGGATCGGCTGCACGGAGCGCGGCTGCGTAGCACAGAGGCTGCACGCTCCCGGGCACGGCAGAGACTGAGCGTGCCACAGGAGGAGCTCGGATACCACCCCTGCAGCGCCGATGACCGTCTGTCGTGCAGGGTTAATGAACCTGGGCAGTAAGGGCATTCCCGTGCTCGGGTGGATGCACTAAAAATGAATACACGTAAGTCATGTCGTTCTGCTGAACCTGTGGTTTAAGGCTTCTAATTGCTAACTTTCATCTTTTACCAGCATAAATAATAAATGCGGCGTGTTCCCTGTTTTCCTTCACCGCCACATTATTAAAGCAATAAAACAATTTCAAAGGTGTGGTTATCATGAGCTAATGGCACCTCTAGGGGATTAGCAACAGCCCAGGAGACTTCTTAGGCTTAACCCCCGATCCCCGCTGTCGCTCTCCATTAGCTCAGGTCTGCGAGCGCAGGCACAGGGCTCCCCGTCTGCAGCCGCCCCTTGGCACGCAGGACCGGCCGAGCGACCCAGCTGCAGGCGTGGTTGGGTCAGGAGATGCCTCCAGATGGTGGAATGAAAGAGGGGAACCTGCAAAGGCACACGGAGAGTCTCTGTGCTCGAGGGCAGAAACAGGGCAAGCCCTGCCCCGCAGAGCCCCCGTAACGCACAGCTGCTCCGGGATGCTCCTGCCTCCCCACAGCCCCTGCGAGCCCGGCGTGACATCCTTGGGAATTACATGAGTCTCAGTATCTGCTGGGGCATCAAGACCGAGCTATTTAGCACATCAAAACAACAGTATTAGCAAGCAGACCTTCATTTAAGGTAATTATGCACCAAGGAGCCTGCCTTATCTTTCATCTCCTGTTTATTTTGCTAACAGTCACCCAGATCTTGGAGCAAAGGCTGCCTCGGCTGGGGTGGGCCGTGAGAGCGCCGGGGCGGGAGGCAGCTGAGGGTGGGAGGCAGCTGAGGGCACTTGGTGCTAATGGGATGAAGGTTGCCCAGGTGGGGGGGAAGAGGGCTGCCCTGGGGAGGGGTGAGCAGAGGCTGTTTGTCCTATTCTGGCCCAGTCTGTCCATCCGGAGCTCCCATCCCACCGGGTTGTGTGGCCTGGAGTACGGAGGGGCTTTGAGGTGTGTGCGCTGCCCCCCAGCATCGTGGGAGGCTTCAGGTGAGTTTGGGGATGTGCTGGCATTTGCCAATTGCTATTGCAAATGGTGACACTAGATCTTACACTTCTGCTGTGCCCATGCTGTGTTATCATCCCGGGTAAAGAGACAGGAGTGAAGGTGATCCAGACAGGGGCTGTGCCAAAGCACAGTGGTCTCCAGCATTAATAAATATCAGGCTAAACAAGGTCTTTAGGTACATGTTTCCACCCTCTCCCATTGCAAAGGGCACATCTGAAGTCTGCCAAAGTCAGCGAAAGCACTAGTGTGACCCTGGAGCGGTACTGTCCTACCCACATCATCTGAAAAGCACAACCAGAACTGAGCCAGGCTCGATCCCATGCTTAGTTTAAAATAATAAGGGATAAAGAAATCTTGGGAACATTTAAATGTGTTTTTTTTCTTTGCAGAATGAGTGGGGGGGAAACACAACTCATGTCACACTGGTGGCCAAGCCATGGAGTATTTGAGTTTGGGGAGAAGTAGAGCAAACTGGATAATGTTTGCTGTGATTGCTGCGGGTGCTTAGTCAGTCAATAGGCTGGTGACAGAGGCAAAACCCTCTTACAAAGAGGAGGGCAGGATGCCGGCAGGCGCCCTGGGCAGCTCGGCCATCCGCGTGTTGTTCGGTGGAAAGCCACCCGTGCTCCTCAAAGCAGGAGAGCCCCGGGCTGTGGTGGCCCCGACGGCTGGCAGTCGGCAGCCTCCAGCCCACCGTTTGCTTGGCCTTCGACAGCTAGCCGCAAAAAAAGCATGTCTGGATGAAATGCAGAAATGCTGACGGAGGGGAGTGTGTTTGGGGATGCAGTCGAGGCATGTCTCCACCCTGAATACTGTGTGCAGATAAACCACAGCACTGACAACTGAGGTCTTTAAAAATTCATTTGCCACCTTGTATCTGTTGTAAGGCACAAGTGTTGCTATTCCAGATTTTTTACTCTTTTAAAAGGCTTATTTACAGTGTTATATACATGAACTAAAGGACTAGATGTATTTTCCTCCAGTTACAACTAAGCAATGGAAAACTGGTATAACACAGGTAGAAAACAGGGTGAAAAGAAATATCCAAACAGTCTTCAGACAGGAATCAGCAGTGGTCTTGGAAGTTACCATAAGCTTATATTTAGTAAAATAATAAAACAAATACCAAGAACAAAGTCCTGTAACACTCAGTAGTTAATCTAACTATGCCCGATAAGCAGAACAACTGGGGTAGTTATTTTGTTTTTTATAGCTTTTTCATATGTGTCTGATGGAAATGTTAAGTTAAATCCTTTGGATATGGGCATAATCATACAGATGAAAAAGCACAAACTATAAACAAAAGACTGCCAAAACTGAATGCACTATGTTAGAGAGACATCCAAGAATGTATAATTCATTCATAGTCTGATACAAAGAGTAAATTGGGATACCAGAGAAATTTGCTGACTCCACTAAATGGGGAGATTTTGAATGCACACAGAGGAATAATACCAAAAAAGGACCTAGATAGACTAGAAAGCAACAAAAAAAAATTGAGATTCAATGTGGAAAACCTCTAAGTAAGTCTATCTAGGGAAAACTAATCCGAAACACAGATGTCCTAACGGAGAGCGAAATCTTGAAGGCGATCATGTTAACGCAGACGAGGGATGACAACAGCATTAACAGTATGTCTCCAATGCAACAGGCAGCACAGCTCGGGGGAGAGCGTGTTTGCATGCACTGATAGCCCACGGTTAGCCCGAGTTCGGTCCTGCGTAGCGCTGCTGCAATCTCTGGCTCATGAAATGTTAATTCTAGCAGCGTGACCAGCAAAGAGAGAGATGCAAAGTGGAGGCAACTCTAAATGTTACAGAATTATGATGAATTTGGAGGGAACAGCTCGTATAATGCATGCCACTTAGCTAAGCTACAAGACAGGAGCTAAGCCCATAAATACTCAATGTTGCATCGCGTGGCAGGTTTAGGAACTAGAGACCTCGTGGCAGGTCATTTCTGCATCGCAGCGTTCAGGTGTACTGAAAGGCTGTGCTTTATCCTCCATCTAGAAATTTCCTCTTAAAAACCTGCCCATGACCGACAGACAAAACTCCATGCAAAGGCAACACCGACAAAGGGTCTGATAGTGTGATGTTTTCCGAAGAAAGTCATTGGATTTCACATTTCGCTGTCTTGCCGAGGGGGTTTCAGGGCCCGCGTCATGTCTTGGGGTGCCACGGCTCCCAGCGGCCACAAGCTGCTCCCCGTCCGCGGGAACACGAGTGGCAGCTCGGCACCAACCAGCCCCGCTCTCTGCTGCGGCTTTCGCTTCCAGAGATGGGTAAACCCCGGGTTGGGACGGGAGGATGTTTGGAGGCGCAGGGTGCTGGAAGCCACTGGGGAGCATTTCTTCTCATATTTCGTCTATGAGACAGCCTGGGCTTTTACAGGGGTTATACAGGGAGAGGGTGCGCAGGGGTGCAGAGGGGGTGCAGGGACGTGCAGGGATGGGGAGGGGGCGTGCAGGGATGGGGAGGGGGCGTGCAGGGATGCTCAGCGATGCAGAGGGATGGGGACGGGGTGCAGGGATGTGTAGAGGGGCGCAGGGATATGCGGGGGTGCAGAGGGGTGTGCAGGGACGGGGAGGGGCACAGGGATGCGGGGGGTGGTTGGGGGTGCGCAGGGATGGGGAGGGGGTGTGCACGGGTGTGGAGGGGGACACAGGGATGCCGGGATATGCAGGGGTGCAGAGGGGTGTGCAGGGATGGGGAGGGGGCGCAGGGATGGGGGGGTGCATAGCGATGGAGGGGTGGTTGGGGGTACGCAGGGACGCGGGGGTTGCTCGGGGGTGCGCGGTGCGCGCAGGGACGCGGCGGGGGCCGGGGCCGGGGCCGGGGCACAGGCGCGGCCGTGCCCGCCCCCCCGGGCCGCCTCGCGGGCTGCTGCGGCCCCACAGCGCCACCTAGCGCCGCGGCGGCGGGAGCGGGGCGGCGCCGGCCCCGACGGCCCCCCCGGTCGCCCGGACCCCGACGGCCCGGGACCGCGGCTCCGGCGGGGCCCCGCCGCAGGCGTTGCTCCGCCCCGCAGGTGCCAAGGGGCGCCGGGCCCGGCACATAGCCCTGCTTCAGCTTAAACTGCTGTAGCTGCTCGTCCCGTCCCAAAAAAGGTGCAAGTGAGGTTCGCGGGGACGGAAACACCTCACGTTTATACAGCACCGCAGAGGTTTATGTGCTGGAAACTGTCCCGTCCCTCAGGCGGGACGGGCTGGCCGGCGGGGCGAGGGCCAGGGGAAGGTGTGCGGCTGAGCTGCTGCGGCCCGGGCAGCTGCTAACGCCATAGGCCATCACGTTACGCGGTGAACATCTGCCTCCGAAAGAATAATTGTAGCATTGTCTGTGGCGTCTTTTCATGCCGAGCAGTTTTACAAACACTGAACATTTTTTCATGGGACTTGCTACCGCGAAAGACCGTACCGTTGAGTATTACTGTTGCTGCTGTGTGTTACAGAAGGCTCAGGTGAGGCCAGGCCTCGCCGTGCTCAGGAGGGTGCCCACGCTCGGGAACAGCCTCGTCCGTGCGGAGCTGGCAATCCCGTCGGGACAGGACAGGACAGGACGGGGTGAAACAAGTGAGGTGGTTTGCGCCAAGTCATGGAGGAGTTCAGCAGCCGCCCAGGTCTGCCCCGCCCCAGCCTGCTGCCAGTCTTCAGGTTAAGCGCGGCACGTGGTGGAGGCTGGCTGTTTTCCAGGCTGTCCCTGCCCTCCTGGCAAAGGGCTCCTGGCCCCATCGTCGCCGTTTCGTGCCCTCCTTGATGAAAGGGAGAACCTGCTCCCTGGTCTCCCCTTCTCATGCTCTAGGAGGGACCTTCAGAGCACAACGACCACGTCCAGCTCCTCAGCCTCGCGCCAGCCCACGCCACCGGCGAGGCCCCTGGGACTCCGGCAGCGAGCGCGGGGGCCCCTCGGGCAGCTCGCCGTTAGTCCGGCCGGGAGAGCGGCAGCGCGTCTCCCCCACAGCCCCTCGCGTTCCTGCCGCCTGGGAAGACAAAATCCGCTGCACGAAACCGAGGCCTTGTGAAACCAAGCAGCCTGCTCCTGAGGCAGGCAAAAGTTTAAAGGGGCTCCGTTATTACAGGATTTTCACCTCTAATACCAAAGCTCAGTGAAATCTATTTACTTTAGGCCTGCTGTGTCGTAACAGCTCTAAGAGCTGCATTTTGTCATGGAAAGAGGCAAGTTTTAGTCTAAAAGCATTATTTTTTCGTGACATGTAATCTCAATTTCTGTACAAGGCTTTAAACTCTGTCTCTGTGCTGCAGATCAAGGACCAACTTCTTCCTCAGTGTAATTCTGCCTAAGCCCATGCATTTACACTGGGGATGAATTTGGTCCGTGAGGTTTGTGACTCTTAGGCAGAGGCTTATTGACAAGCACTGTGCTGAAGATATTTGCATTCACAAGGCTCATAAGCCAGGGAACATCTGTTCTCTCGTTAGCAGCCTCCTCAGCACTCGCCCTGTAGGCAATAATCTACAGGACAAGTTTCCCAGCACCTAAACTACTGTAGGATAATTCTTTAACTAAATGGAAAGCAAAGCCCCAGACCTTGGGAATTTGCTTTTGTACAATAATCTTTTGTGTGCGTACAGTGGAAACCAGAGGATTAGGGAGTCAAATCATGAGAATTCAGGTCAAGTGAGATTTGGGGGGAAGGAGAATATGGCAGGAGCACCAGTGGGAAGGTACGATCCCAGGGGAAGTAACGTGACGCTTGCAGATAAGCCTATCTTGCTGTCATGGTTTAATTTTACACATCAGTATTAAAATTTCTGTGAGCATTGCCAAACACCAACTATCCCTATATTGCATGAGGTTCCTCTTTTTTTTTTTTTTTTTTTTTCTCTAGCAGCTGCATTATTTTGGAGTATCCCTATGTCTCAGTTATTTTCTTCTGTTGTGCCTCCAGTTTCTAGCTCTCTGTTATTTTTCCACACTCTCAGGGTTTGCACTTTTTAAAACTCCTTCCTCAATTCATCTCCCCATTATTTTTCTTAATCCCCCACACTTAGCCTGTATCAAGGATTTCAGAGATCCTCTAGGTATACAAGGCAATTCATTTGTCTCCTCTGGACATCTGCTTAATGGAAGGAAGGAAATGTCATTAAAGAAAAACACTATGAAAAACGCAATGCTGCCTTTCCTCTTTCTGGCAAGGGATTGATCTGGATATCCAGACTGAGCATCCAGAAACTGTCGTCAGTGACTGCCTGGTCCTGCTACAATGACAGACCCAGCTGAATCCAATCAACCAGTTAACATGAACCTGGCTGGGGTAGGATGCTAAGCTGATGGGGGGGAGGTGATATTGGGCAGTGACTGCCGAGGACAGAGTGGGATAGCAGGTGCTAGATCACACAAAGATGTAAGCAAAGGAGGAAATAGCAGCAAGGAAGGATCACGGTCTTCTGCAACACTGAGCAGCAGCACAGCACATCTGAAAGTGAGGATTTCCTTCACTGGTTAGGAAGATAGGCTACATGGCAGAAGGGTTACGTTCTGTCTGTGGCACAAAATCCTGTCTGCATTACCATGTAGGATTATAGTGAGATATGGAGCAAAATACCCTCTCTGCTGCCTTTGCAAGAGCTAACGTGCCGAGCAAGAGAGGAGTGAGCCGCTGCACAAATGCAGCTCCGTTTGCTGCTCCACAGCGGTGGGGGAGCAAGAGCTTGAGGCTGTAGGTGTCTGGACCACAAGAACACTGCAGGCTGGGAAACGTGGGTGTTTTATGTGTCAGTAGCATGTCACTGCTTCCAGAAAAAAAGTAAGTGAATCCACCTGGATTAGGAAATCTTCATTCTATGAAAGTTGCATATGGTGTCACTTTCTGAATTTATCCTAACTGCTGTACCTTGCGTTTACTTGTTGTGGTGCTATTTGCCAGCCAGGGCTATGTCCTGTCCAAGTTAGCTCTACACACGGGCTGTCTCATTTAGAAAGAAGAGGAAGCAAGCACTTTGCTTCTCAGTCATCCTCTGCAAAGGAAATACAACCTTGAAGTTTGTCATGGGCAGAGGCAGATGATACTTTGTTAGTGCTTGTGTTGGTAGAGAGAACGATCAGCTTGCACTCTGCTAAATAATATATATCATTGCCCTAAGGAATTACACAATCCTGATTGTTGCAAAGTCATATATGTGTCAGAAAAGTCTGGAATTAAGGTTATCCAAGGAATCTTAATTCAGTCTTCCTCTGTGTATGTTATGAGAGTCCTGAGTTATGTGCCTACAGACTGTTTTTCCTAAAACCCTCGAGAGATTCTGTGTTCTTGCTCTTTTCCTCTGCGTCCCATTTTCACCTGGTTAGTTCATATGTTCCAGATGAGCATCTGCCGCATGATGGGTCAGGGAGGGAGGCAGGAGGGATCATGCAAGTCTTTGTAGGGAGTAACCTGCAGTTTGGACTTCAGATTAAAATGTACAGTTCAGAGTACAGATGTTACGGACGTATTAGCTTGGTCTGCAGAGAGCTACATCCTGCATTGGATGAAAAGGTTTGACCTCTGCTATTGAAATGCTAATGTCTGACCATTTCCTCCAGCAAAGCGAGTCTCATTAGTTCTCCTTGTAGCCTACATTTACCCTTCCTCCGGTCTGCATCGCTCTGACCCCAGAGTTTCTGCTTTTCGAATAAGCGATTAAAATGTGTCTGCTATGTGATCGTTTTATGAGGTGCTACCATGAAGCATTCGTCTGCGTTGCAGCTGCATCAGCGACCCTGCCTCGGACCACGGAGGCTGCCGCAGCGCGCTCTTGCCCTCCTGCTTAAGACGCGAGGCAGGAAGATGCAGCGATCCAACATGTGAAAGCGAAAGAGTGAAAACCCCAATTAGATCCTGGAAAAAGGGAACTCTAAGTGAAGCTGACTTTTTATCTCCTCGTGTCTTCGTGTTGACACTACAATAGGAAGGTTGACATCAGATATCCCTAGAGGCCCAAATCCAATTTTAAATCAAATGTAAAAGGCCAGCTTGTAAAGGCCAAAAATGAATTGGTTCTGCCAGAAGAAAAATTAGCACAGAAACAAGCTTATTTCCAGAGAATCTCTTAAAATAACTACTTCATGCCCTAATAGGGATTGTCCTTGTCTTTTTTTTTTTTTTTTTTTTTCTTTTTTTTTTAACTTAGTGAGAGCTCAGGGTTTGGAATGACCAATCTGCACAGGGATCACATCCATCCCTAGACTTGTTGCATACAGTAATTTGTAGTCAAGATTACTTTAGTTAGCATTGAGATGGGCTGTTCTTTCTATTCTCTATTTTAATGTTAATTCCCAAACCAATACTTACAAAAGCTAAACAGATATGTCTGTCCTACTTGCTTCCATTTTCATCTGTGAGAAGCTGCAGAGATTTTTGTGCCACTTAGCTGTCACGCTATTTCCAAGTGCCAGGTTCTCATATTGCTGCAGTTCTAGGCCATATGCTGTTGCAGGAGAAGATTTAGATCGGTGGTTTTTCAATCTTTTTTGATTTGTGGGCCCCTAAAAAGTTTTCCAGCAGCAGTGGAATTCCTTCAGGAATTTCACGCATGTAGATTGCTGTCTGGCATATACGAATTTGCTGTTTCTCAGTCACTTTTTGCAGATTCTTTAGAAGCTGTCCATGGACTTGCCAGGCTCTGCAGGTCATAAGCTGGAAACCAGTGATTTAGGTGAGTTCTTGAATTATTACTCCTCCATGTATACACTGCTGTTATAAATGAGTATGCCATAAAATGACTAACATCAAGGCTAATGTTTAGGGGGTATTGCAACTTTCAGTACTTTAGAGTCTGTGGTCTCCTCAAAGCTGAATGCAGTGTGTTTAAGTGAGCAACATTCATACAGAAAAAATACATGGCGATGCCGAGCCAACACCCACGCTGTTCCCTGCCATGGTGGCTTTAGGTGCCGAGCTGTAGCGTTCCAACAAGTCCATAAATCGTAGCAAGTTGCCTCCAGAGCTTTAGCTAGCAAGTGATATATTCTCTTTGGCTTCTCTAATCCTCACTGAGATAAGGGTCTTCAATGTGATTCCTTTAAACTGAGCTCAGGCTTAGGAGGAAATGTGGGATAAAGCCCCTTTGTAAATCAACTTTGTCCCTGCACTGCTTTATGCACCAGTTTCTTCCAGCCTGGGAGACCTGGGACTTCTGTGGAGCCCAGCAGCACCTCTCTCAGGGCTGAGAGACTGCAGTGGTAACACCATCCTCTCCACCGTCAGCTGAGCTCCTCAGCCTTTCTAGCCCCGCTATTTATACAACAGTGGGGTACGGCATCCTCTCCCACTCACCACTTTGCTGTTGGTGAACTGGAGGGGAACAACATCCGTTGGCTCTGAAGTGAGGAAAGATTCATGTTAATTATTTGTACTACTACAGTCCCTGCATGCTCTAGGTACTGAAGTATTGACCAGGTCTCTACTGTATGAGGCTCAACGCACATGCAAAACAGGAAGAGGGTCCATGTGCCAAAGATCACACAAGCTAAGTGTGTGACAAGAGATAACGAGCGGGTGTCAGGGATCAGCAGATGAACAGCATAGTCAGACAGTCCAAGGAAACAGTAAGATAAGATAAAATTAGCATGTTAGGCTGTGTTCTTGGCAAGCCATCTAGTCAACTGGTGATAGGGGCTTTTGTAGGTAGCACAAGGGGACAAAAAGATTTTGAAGGACGATTAATTTGTTTCCGTAGCTGTTACCGAACACTCCTCTGAAGGGGGAGTGGCACTCTGGGAAAAAGCACATGGTAGTTAGCTGAAAATGTAACTAAGAGGTGATGTGAGCTGGCAATGTGGTTCATCAGAGGTGGACTCCAACTCCTAGATGTGAATTTAAGATGATAGGCTGGATGGAGATAGGTCACCAGGTGTCTTGGAAATGAATCAAATAGTTTTATTTTTGCGCTGCAAAAGAGAATTGTGAATCAAATGAGGGATGCAAACAGAAAGTGATCTGGTCAAAGCAGGGCGCCGGCTAGGCAAAGGAATGGAGCAAGACATCAAATGATAGAAACAGAGGAGAGAATACTGCAGCGGGGAGATGCAAAATAAAGGGAACTGAGGTAAGAGTCCTAGCTGTATGGATGGAGAGAAAAGGTTACATATTTGATCTGTTATGCAGGAAGAATCTGTAAGTGTGGGCATTTTCTGGACAGGATGGCCCAGAAAGAGGTCCAAGTTAAAGCTGATGTCTGGCTTACTCACAATTCTTCTTCCTCTCCTTTACTTGGCATCGTCATCCTAATGTTCCCCAGCCTGAGACTGATCTCAAGGTCACTGTTTTGATTCTACTCTTATCCCTCCTGCCAAGAGGTTTATAGAGCTTGGTTTTCTTTGTAATGAAAGTATACTGCCCATCAGCCGATACTTCCAGATTTTCAATTTTCTTTTTGGCCTCCTAAGGCTTTAATATGAAACTTTCCATCTCAGTGTCCATCAGAACCACCCCTCCTGAATTATGGCCAATTTCCTCTTAATGTCCACAGCAGGGATTTTTAATAAATCAAAAGGAACCCCCCCACACACATACACACACAAAATTTCTGCCACGTTCCCATCCTCCAAGGCTGCTGGATCTAACTCCCTGCCAATAATAAGCCAGACAAGATGTTACGGGACCCTTTGTTTTTGTGCAGGATGTAGAAAACAGACTTTTCCCTTTCACAGGAGGCAACTTACCTCACAGAAAGTAAACCAGTGTAGTGTGTTAGCCTGTATCACCATAAGTAATGCAAAACAAAAATTACAACGGGTGTCTAGAATACGGCGGTGAGAGAAAGCAGGTACCGAGGTGAGATGTTCCACTACTGCCAATGCCTGTTCTGAAGGTGATGCGATTTAGGGTATGTTATCATTTACAATAACAATGATTAGACATGCAGGTATGTACTGCAGGTGATATATAATTCTTATCTACTTATATCTCTGATGCAGTACCTATACCAGTCAATTCACAGATCATTACACTTTACAATACATAAGATAAAAATAAACACAGTCAAGATGTTTAATGAGATTTTGCTTGGCCTGCTGCTGTATCACACTGTGATTTAAAGACCTACCTCAACAGCTTGGGAGGAGGACCTGGATCCAGCCCATCATTCCCACTCCCTTTCATGTCCTTTTCTGCCTCGAGATTCCCTTTCTCCACATCCTGCTTGAAAAGGGACTTGTGCCCTGTACCAAGGGCAGCATTTGCTGGGCTTGCTGTGTAACAAGCATGCAACCTGTTACAGAGATATTCAGCTGAGAGGGGCTCCCCATGGCAGGGTCCCTGGGGCAAGCTACCTCCCCCTGAGCTCCACCAAGGAAAGAGCTGAAAGTCTTCAGCATCCTCACCCTGCCTGGGAGGAAGATGCAAGACAGGCTTCCCCCGGAGCTCCTGGCTACGGCTCCCTACCTGGGCACAAAAATCACTCCCAGTATTCGGGATTTGGTTCATAAATTCATTGTGCTTCCATAGCTGTTCAAAGCTGAGCCTGGCCTAGACAAGTGATGTTTTCAGGTGATGCCCAGCTGCCTATTGCAGTGCCCACAGTGGTAGTCCACCGGTACATGCAGCTGAGTACTTAGTGTGGCGATTTTTAGAATTAAGAGCATCTCTCCTGCATCTGCATACAGTCTGAAGTGATTCCCCTGGGTCTGAGATTGCCCTAATAATGGATTACTATAGGGGCTTGGGGTTTTTTTCATTCTCAAAGGTGGCGTCTTTGCTTATATAATGCTATGGTTTAATAATGTTGGTTTTCATTGCTAGTGTTGGCTTTCATTGCTAATCGCAAAGTAAGAGAAGTAAACTTGCATTTTGAAATCAGAGAGGACAAGTAAGTGTACGTTAGGAGTTTGCCTTTTAGTATTGGAGTCTTCCAGAAGTTTTCTACCTAAATAATTATCCAGCAGAGATTTTTACTGTCAAGTAGAAGATAACCAGGCACTCTTTCAGTAATACTTTTAATGTGGTGGGTGAAGGATCCAGAATACTTGGACTGCATGATTATTTTAACTGCTGTGTAGATAAAAAGCAAAGTGTGAGCAATGGAAATGTGGAAAATATATACATGTTACTATGTTACTTCCCAAACAATTTTCTTTTTCGCTTGCTCCTTAGTCTGTAAACAGTGATCAGACCCATTTCCTCGCATAGCAAACAGAGTGCCGTAGGAGTACAGTGGTCACTTGTTCAAAGCGGGGTTCCTGTTTTAAGTAATAGGTCTCTATTTTCTGGGCGAGTGAAATTACTTCTCTGTTGTAATGACATTTACAGACCCCAAACTCAGGGCTGACATGCTCTGCAGAGCAGTGACATGCTTGACCATCTTATCTTGAGCGTTTTCAGGATCATTTTCGTTCCTTTGTTCGGGTTTCTGCCCTTATTCATAAGCTGGGTAATGCTAAATACCACTGTCACTACATCTGTAACTTCTCACCTCCCCATGGCCTTTTTCTTTAAAAGGCTGAGATGGATGTCTTTCTCCACTCAGCCACTCTTAAAGCTCTTTTCCAAAGGATGTGTCCTATCTGAACTTGGCAGGGATGTGCCTGAAATGAATTGTAGGACCAATCTGCGCTTCTCGACTTCCTCAAGTGAGAGGCTCATCAATGAACGGCTGCTAAATCTCACTCTGAACACGAGTGCCTTCAGCTCAGCCTGGAGGAGTGTATCACTCAGGAGGCATGGTGAAATGTGTACTATGGACAGTTGTTATGTCCTTGGTGTGGATAATTTATATATTTTTACTTTCTAGTGGTGTTAATTTGGCACCCCCTGGAGGAAATATGTTTGAAAACACTTAGAGAAGGAAATATTTTGAAAATCCCCTTTGGTGCAATCAGTTCTTTAACAAGACTGTAAATTCTCTCAATTATCTATGGAGAGGAACTCTTTGCAGAAATATTAATGTAATTTTTCTGTGGCTAGTTTTTCATCCTGAGATAACACAAGCAATTTTTTTCTTCCTCAGACTAAACATGCCAATCTAAGACTGTGACTGTGTAAGTGCTGGAGAATTTCTCTAACATCATGAGTTAAATCATCATAAGGAAAACATGGGCTGTCACCTATAAATGACAAGGAGACTCATTAAAGAGGTCATTCTGAATCTGGTCCAAGATGTGTAGGAATCGGTCTACATCCCTGTTCTCATGGTTAAGATGGGCTCCTGCCAGCTAAAATGGGGGAGAGACCTTGCTGCAGGGCTGGCTGTGTTTTCAGTAATGACCCTATATTTACAAAACAAAATAAAACAAATCTATGTTTTAGAAAATGTAAATACATTAGAAATACTTCCATTTTGCTAATCCAGTGGAATCACTTTGTTAGACAGAAATGATCATATACTGGGCTTGCAAACTAGTTACAGAGTTTGATGGTCAGAAACTGAAATATGACAAAGGCAAAAATCTAAACTGATTTGCCACTGCAGGTTGTAAGGAAGGAAGAAGGAAATAAGGACATAAATGATGCTAAAATGAATATTTAAAGTTTTAAAATCCTATTCTAAGTTTAACAAGCTAATTGGATGTTAGCGATTGCTAAACGGAAATGTCCACAGGTATTTTATATTATTATTTTTTAGCTCTCTTCAAGAAATAGCTGGCTGTATTCACAAAGGGGTTTCAAAGAGAACTAGCAGCATCATACATCAGTTCTGTGTCCAGTAAAGCTAACCTGTGAAGGGTGAACAGTAATTGTTATTTTTTGATCCATGTTTGTTTACTGGGCACAGAACAGTCTTGTCATCTCTCCTTCTGCTCCAGCAACAAGGCTTAGTCATGGTCCCCGCAGAAGGGGACTTCTTCCCAGAAACTGCATTGTTTCATTAGATCCTTCATGCATTTTTTTTTTTCCTGGAAAATCCTTTGCATTTCCTAGGGAGTCCGCTGCCTAGAATCTAAGCCTTCTTTTTCACATACTTCCACTCAAACTTACTGCAGCTAACCCTGTAACTTGTGGGCAATTCAAAGGCTTTTCAGGGGACTAATAAGGAGGGACAGTCACAACATAGGAACGGCTATACTAGTCAGCTTAAAAGCCTCCCAAACACTAGCACTGGTCAATAATGGATGCTTGGATAAACAGTGTAAGAAAAGGTACATAATGTGATCCTTTTCTTCTCACGTGATGCCTCTGGCTGTCGTCTTCTCTCTGCCACATAATAAAAAAGAGATTTGGGGTTGGCTGCCTGATTCTGAAAATACTTTATGTTAATAGTGCATTTTCATTTACTGCATGGGAGGAACATCATTAATCTACAGGATTGGGCTGTTAATATTTGGAAAAATGCTGGACTAAAAGGCTGTGCTTGGTTTTCTTTTGCACTACAAGGTTGTTTTTCCTTACCCGCAGACAAGCAGCCGGCAGCAGGAAACCACAGCTGAAGATGGCTGCATGGCAACATAACTCTTGCTGGTTTAGGATGATTTTTAAATACTTTATCTTCCATGCAAAACATATAATGATTAGTTTAATCATAAACCATGTTTTCCATGTTGTGTTTGTCAGATTGTTAAGAATTTAATGTTACTTTTACCAGAGGTGAAAAATTTGTAGAGAAAATCAAACAACATCAGTCTTTCTGAATGTTATCTGTCACAGTGTGACTGAGAGCTCCAGACATTAATGCAATACAAATACATTTGAAATTTTACAGTAGGCTGTGAGTAGCTGCCTTCAGGTCCTTGTCAGTAGGATTGATTTCTATATTGTTCTTTAGTAGAAACTCCTCAATTTCTTTTGCTGGGAACCACTATCAGAGGTGGCACTTTCTGGCTTTGTATCTGTCCATGCACCATGGAGTATTTTGAAATGGCTTATATGCCTGCTGCTATTGCTAGGAAAGAAAACATATGTATTTGTAGCTTCTTTTTCTCCTGACTCTGATGTATGTATACCCACACAATTCAGAGCCTGAAAATGAATTCCTCCTAGAATGACCTGGGTTACAGAGAGAAGGAAGAGAGGGAGGTATATTGCTAAAGAAACATTAACTGATGGAACAGATGGGAAAGATGGACTCTAGAAAAAGTTCCTGTCCATTCTGCCTAGCTCAGAGCAGTGACTGGCCTTTTCAGGGATGGGGTGGGAAAATAGTACAAAATTTCTCTAAGCTGGGAGGGAAGTGTAGTCAGTGTACATTAAAAGCAGTTATAGCAGTCTGCTGTCCAACTGCGCATAGCATCAAATCAGTACCATCTCTAATTATTATTTGTCTGACTGGCTAAGCAGCACAGCATTTAAAACCTAATTTGTTGTATAATTTAATTTTAATTGAGTCTCCCATCCACACACGACTCGTTAAGCTAACTGTATGTTTCACTTGCTGTCTTCTTACATGGATGCTATGGGAGAACTGCAGGAGCCGAACCAATCATTTGCTTGCTGTGTGCTATCACCAAGGTGCAGTAATTCCTTGGTGTGATTGCAGAGGGATCTCTTGGCAAGGATATTTGGAAAATATGTTTTCTCAATGCCACAATATAACAAAACAACTTCCTCCCTCAGCTAATGCTATGGTTTACACAGAAGATTTGGTCATTGGGCTTCTAGTTGCACCTCCCATGCACTGGTATTTTCCTCTGCTGCTCAGAGATAACAATTGCTAGTAACTGTGAGCAGTAATAAAAACGAAGCACTGTGACAATGCTTTTGAGTGATTGTAACTTCTGCTGATGTGTCTCTCTTCAAATAGATAAAAGGCGCTAGTCCTCAGCGAGGACAAAGTTCAAAGTAAGCAGGGTATTTTACAGACAGATCCTTCTGAAGAAATGCAATCAGTCAGGCCTTGAAGAGCCAATCTTTTTAGTATTGTTACTAAAGGAAGAGTTATAGACTAAGGTCAATAATGCAAAGCTCTTAAATACATGCATCAATTTTGACTTAAGTGGGTGCTTTTATTTTCTCCTGAACTGGGGCCCATGTGACTGAGTACTGTGAAGCAATGTTGTACATTAGGAATCAGTTAAAAGTCCAGATCTGAAACACTTCTGTAATTGAATAATTTTGCTTGTACGAGTAGTCCTGCTGAAGTCTTCTTGCACAGACTGGTATCACTGAGATTCATGTGGCCAGTGGGATCTACACGGTTTCCAGGAAAGGTTAAGATAAAAGCAAGATCTGGGGGGCCAAAACTGTGAATCAAGTAGGAGTGTTAGTGCAAAGAATTGCAAATTGTTTTGTTTTCATTGGGGGTTTTTTTTTTCAGTTTTCATGCTGTCTGAGATCATCCAAACCTCAAATGTCAAAATCACCTGTAAAAAAGGTTGACTGTCTCTGCATGTTATAGGACTAATTTAAGAAGCTAATCAGCAGGGAGATCCAGGATATCTCAGCTTCTTCCTGATCAATTTGGATAAACTTAAAACTGTCAAAGTGCTTAGGATGAATCTGTGATAAGGAGATCAACAACTAGAAGACTGCTACTGATGTTGTTAAGTGGACGGGGATAATAATTCACCTACCTAAGAAGCCACTTTATATGGGGCACTAATTGGCTTAAGAAGATTATGGAAAGGCTACAACCAGTATGAATGTCTTAGAGAAACCTGAAGCCGATAAAGAGAAAAAAGGGACTCGGATACAAGCGAGTCAAGAGGTAGTAGCAATGGTGTTTTAAGGGGGAAAAGGACCACCACGCTTCAGGTACCGGCTTTCTTGATGGGCTTTGAAGAAGAAAAGCGCACAAGGGTGAGTGGCAGTGCTGTCCCACGGGAACCTGGACCAACCCAGGGCAGGAACAGGGCCTAGATGGAGCACGAAAGTGAATTGTTTACAGCCATTTTAGCTCCCCGCGCGGTGCCCGGCAGCACGAACGGGGCCGTGGGGCAGGGAGGCCAGCGCCAGGGCCCGGGGAGGCCGGCCGCCCTCGGGGAGCCGTGGTGCCTTCCGCTTGATGGGCCTGTTTGTTTTTTGTTCTGTTTTGAAGCGAAGTACCAAGTGCTGTAGAGCCGGGCATTAAAATATGACCCAAGTTACATCCTTAAGGCTCATATCAGAAGGCAAAGAGGAATAATATGACACTCTGAAAATAGTGGCATAGGACTGAGCTTGTTGCTGGGACAGAGAAGTGAGGCAGCAGGCTCTGCTGTGAGTTCCTGCCCCTGATAGCTGCAGCTTTTTTTCTTTTTTGATTTAAAACTAGGGTCTAAAACGAAGTGTTTAAAACTAGGACTGCCCCTCGCTGCTGGGCATACCCATCAGCGGGCAGTGATCCTTCCTCGGCGTAAAAATTACTTTAAGGTATTTCCCTGGAGCAGCAAATGTATTTTTATTCAACCGCTGCTGGAAAATTAATAACTCTTAAATATCGAACAGTAAAGCTACACTTATTTTTTACTACATGTGACAATGATTTAAGCGAGCTCGCCTTGCTGGGACACACAACTCGGGGCAGGGCGCTCGACCCGCCCACAACAAAGATGGCCTCGAGTGCGTTGTCCCGCCGGCGAGCCGGCCCGCACCCAAAATGTCCGCCGAGGCGTCTCCGGCGCCCAAACCTAGCGCTCGCCCTTCTTTTCCCTATGCAACGCGACGCGTCACGGCTTCCCCGGAAGGTGCGGCGCTCTAGCCGGCGCGCCTCGGTGGCGGGCGCCGGAAGGTCCGCCCCTGCCTGCGGTGCGTTCTCTATGGCCTCCGCGCGCCGCCCTCCAATGGCAGGCCGGGGCCGGCCCAGGCCGGATCAGCTGATGGCTGGCAATGTCTGTTGACAGGAGCCGCCTCGGCCGCGGCACTGGGTGTAAGGCCGGCGCTGAGGGGAGGGGGCGCCGGGCCGGGCCGGGCCGGACGGCGGCGGCGGCGTGGGGGGGGGGAAGGGGAGGCGGCACCCCCGCCGCTCCGCTCCGCTCCGCTCCGCTCTCCGCCGGGGCGGAAAGTTGGGGAGAGGCGCGAGCGGAGGGAGGGAGCGAGCGAGCGAGGGGCCGGGGCGGGCGCCCCCCCCGCCCGCCCCCTGCGCCCCGAGGCGGGGAGAGGCGCGAAGGGGCCGCGCGGCGGCGGCGGGGGGCTTCGCGCGCCGCACAAAGGGGCGCCCGGGGCGGCGGCGCGCAGGGCCCGGCCCCGGCCCCGGCCCGGCCGCGCCGGGGGGAGGCCCCGAGGCGCCGCGATGCGAGGCAAGGCGACGCGGTGCGATGGTGGGGCCGGGGGTCGCTTTGTCTGTGCTGCGCAGATGTGAGGCCGAATGGAGGACTCGGGAGGCGCGGAGCGCGGCCGGCCGCCGCGGCCCTGGGGCCGGCTGACCCGGCTGGGCGCCGACGAAGCGGAGCCGCGTGTCCTGCTGCTGAAGAGGGAGTGGACGATCGGCCGGAGGAAAGGTGGGCCGCGCTGGGGGCGGCCGGGCCGGGGCGCGGCGCCTCGCGGGGCAGGGCCAGGGCCGGGGCGGCCTGCGGGAGCCCCCGGCCCCTGCGGGGAGGCGGCTTTGCGCTGCCGCTTTCCCCTTCCTTTTGCGGGGCGCCTGGGCGTTCACAGGCGGACGGGCCCTTCAGGTGCCTGAGGCGGCCCACGCAGGCCAGGAGAAGCAGTAGTTGGCTCAGAAGAGTTTCTTCGTGTTGGTCCCACTTATGTTCCCTTTTCGTGGTTAGAGAAAAAAAGTTAGAGCTGCGAGGCAAGAGGCTTGTGCTGTGCAGACAGGAAACGCCTGCGCAAGAGCCCTTAAGACTTCTGCCCACATAAAGATGGTTAACAAGTGTTGAAAGTGTTTCTCTGAGAGTGGGTTTGAAAGCTTTATTCCTCGAGTCTAGTGTTATCGCTATTTGCCTTTATTTTAAAGGAATTTCCACTTACTGCCATTGAAACAGTCAGAGTTTTATCTCTTCACTCTGCCCTGGCAGCACCAATCTTAAGTTTCCTGTTTATCAGTTCAAGCTATTTGACTGACCCATCACAAAGGAAAGTAATAGTCTTCAACAAACATCTGATGCTGTAACTCTATGAGAAACCCAGATAACATAGGAAAAATATTTTACCTGTTTACGTTTCATAAAGTATGCTTAGATTGCTTATCATTCTATCTGAGCTGTAGGGCAATTCTTCAAAGTGAGATCCAATTGGGGGTTATCTTGCAGAAGAAGATAGATTTTTTGCATGTTGAATTGCTTCCATAACTGTTAACTAACATCAGTAAAATGAATAGGTACAAGAATGCCAAGTTCTAGCTCATAAATGCTACTTAGAAAGCCTTTAAGAACATTAGAAAGGTTCATCTGGAGCATGCTGACCTTCCTGCTCCCATACCGAAGTTTGTTAACTCCTCAGAGTAGGATGGAAATGTTGGTGTGCTCCTGAGTAGAATTTATTCTACTTGCTTTCAGTGGGCTTCCTAGAGTCACAGGTTGTGCGACACCAGTTAACGCTATAGTTGTTAATTGTTCTGCGATTATTAGGAGTAGAACAGTACTAAACTGTCAACACTGTACGTGGTAACTATTATTTTACTTCTGGATATGTTGTTGTCACAGGCTAAGGTATAGTGCACCTACAGTGTGAATAGGTGGAAGTGAATCATGTTTGTTAATTATAACCTTTTTAGAAGCAGGTACCTTGAGTCATCTGTAAGAGAAATCAGTGTCTTACACAAGGAACCTTGAGCTTTGCATTGAATGTTAAAGTGAAGGAAAAAATGTTAAATTTGCTCAGAGCCCTAGAATAATAGGTAGGAAGGTCTCTACCATCTCAACATCATCATTACCTTTCTCCTGCATATGCCTAAATCTTAGTCTTTCCTGAGTTTTTAATCTCCCTTCAGCTTTAGCGTGACAGTGGTGTTGACAGAGGTAAGGAAAACTTCTTATTTAAAAACAAACAAAACTTTAAGGTAGAACAGTGATACCCTTGTATTTCACAGCAGTTGGTTCCTACTACTTTCCCCCAGTGTACTAGGATGAACCAGAAGTTAAATTCAATGAAAGAGTGTTGCAATAATGTGAAAAAGAGCTGTGTGATCTTTGATGTGTGGCTCTAGAATTTAGGTTGAACGCTTCCCAAACATATGTGAATCTGTACCTCTCTAGAGCAGAGTAACTGTAAGGACTGAGATTTGAAGAAAAAAAGGGGAAAAAATGAACTAAAACATCCTGAAATGGTTGAAATAAGCCTATGTCCATACATGGGACTATTTCACTGCCTGCATTTATATATTGCGTCCTAGACTGTGGTGCTCCCTATATACCAGCAGAGATCTGAACTATTGCAGATGTACGTGAGTCAGTTTGTTGTACATTTATAGCCAAGCAGAATGCTGATCTATCTGTGTAATGTGTATTTTTAAGCACACTGGAAAATCCACTTTCTTTTTAAGGTTGTGACTTATCTTTCCCTGGCAACAAGTTGGTGTCTGGAGATCACTGTAAAATCACAGTGGATGAAGAATCTGGTCAAGTGTCATTGGAAGACACAAGGTTGGTTCTGCTGTGAACTTCTGTTCTTATCTTCTTAGTCTGTGAAGTACAATTTTGTGTATTGTTCAAGGTATAAATGGTGAGTGCTTTTTCTTTTCCGTCTTCCTTTTTTTTCGTCTTTTCAATTTAGCTTGCTTTTTCAGCACTTTCTAAATCTTTTTTTTCTCTTCAAAGGAATTCATAGTCTGCTGGCTGAAAAATACTGATGATGGGTAACATGTAATATGTAATAATTCTCTAGCATATTTCTTTAGACTTGTGAACAAAAGATGACTGCGAAAACTTTGTGATGCTAGTATTCTTAAAAGCTCTTTCTAGGCATGAGTGTGCCTCATTTCAGACACTTGTGAAGGGAGGAAAACATCTTCAGTAATGATCCCAAAGCATAACAGAGACATGGAGTAAAAATCTGTATATGTTATATATCTTTCTAGTATTCAAAACATAAGTAGACTGTATACCATGAGCACTGTAGTACTTCAGCAGTTGTGGGCACTTCAGGTGGAGCTTAGATCCTATTCAAACCAATTTAATTTAATTTAAAAAATGTTCGCTATTTTTCTACTGTTGATATTTCAGTTGTGCTTTTCCTTTTTTTTGTTTAATCAGAAGGGTTGCTTTCTTTTCTCAGTGTTTCTGTATTAAGTTAGTGTGTAAAGCCCTTAATGTAGAAAGGTTTAAGCACATACCTCACTGGAACTAGTGTTACTAGTGTTGGTTAGTGGGCTAATTTAGTAGAACTACTTTTAGTATATAAAGTTAATTACATATTACTTCACACACTGAAGGCCAATGAACTTGCTATACTGGGTGAGGTTATTTCCTGTTGAATTCTAAGACTACTGTGGGAGTACAAATAGCACTGCAGGGGTTGTGGGTGGATTCCAGTAGATCTTAGTTTGTTTTCTAGACAGATTTATAAAGTCTGAGATAGGAATTTGAAGGGGAGGGTATTTCTTAGATGGAGACTGTAACCCTCTTCAAAGTTTTATCTGCTTCATTTTTGACAGGATTTTTGTCTAAGATTGCAGAAAGCTTCTGGTTTATTACATTTCAAGAACTCTGTGACATTTTAAAATACTTCTGTAAACCACATTCTTTTTCTGTCAGGTTATTGCAGTCAGTAAAGAAACAAATACTTTTCTGCCAGCTACCCCCATTCTTCATGTCTAGAAGGCATTTTACCCAAACATAAAGAAGAAGTCAGTTCAAAATACATTGATGCATATACATAAAGAAGAAATTTCATTTTGGACGTTTTTAAGGGTATCGTGGCAAATTTGCTGTTTCCTGTTCCAACATATCAGAATGCAATTGAATATATTGTTCTGGTAGCTCATGGTTAGCATCAGATACCTGCTGAGCTTTTGATTAAAAAAAAAAAATCCCTCCAAGAACATTCTGAAAAACCTTTAAACTGTCTAATAGAACATGGCATGGGCCTTTTTTAAAAAAATATATATATAGCTCTAGCAGAATGTATGAAGTTAAGCTGACATTTTCCTTTCAGCAGATATTTTACTTCTGTGTTCCTTTGTTGTGTCTTGCTCAGTTAGTAGCTGTTTTGATATTAAAAGGCTTCTTTTTCAGGGCCAGGAGCACACTTCTAGATGTTTATTTGGGATATGCATTCCTTTCATATTTTATTTTATTTTATTTCCTCAAGTTCCTGAGCTTGGAAGGAACCTCAGGGGGTCACTAAATCCAGCCTGTTGCTGCAAGCAGGGTCACCGCTGAATTTGGGCTGGATTGTTTAGGGCTTTGCTCAATCAGGTCTTGATCATATCCTCCAAGGCTGGATATTCTGCAGCCTCTCAAGGCCCTCATTCTAGAGTTTAATTATCCTCATAGCAAATTTTTTTCCCCTTATATCCAGTTTGAACCTTCCTCATTTCAATTTATGATCTTTGCCACCTCATTAAAGAGCATGCCTCTGTCTTCTTGGTAACCTCCTCATAGTTAGTGGAAGACTGCTATTAGGTTCCCTGCCCTCAAGCCTTCTCTTCCCAAGCAAAACAAGCTCAGTTCCCTCAGCCTCTCTCTTTTGTGCTCCAGCCCCCTGGCAATCTTGGTGACTCTCTGCTCAGCTTGCTCAAGTTTATCAACATCTTTCTTGTACCAGGTGACAGAAAACAGGATATAGTGTTTTGGATGTGGGTGAATGAGTGCCAAGTAAAGGAGAATAATAATCACTTCTCTTGATCATCTGTCTACACTCCTGCTGGTACAGTTCAGTGTGCTGTAGCCCTTCATCACTGCCACAGTACACTGCTGACATGCTTGGGCTCCTGTCCACCAGGATCCCCAGCCACGCCAGTCAGTCCCTAGCCTGTACTGTTGCAGATGATTAGTCCATCCCAGGGGCAGGACTTGATATTTGTCCTGGTTGAATGTCATGGAGTTCCTGTCAGCCTATTTCTCTAGTCTGTCCAGGTCCCCCGAATGGCAGCCTTGCTCTTAGCGTGTTAAATGCAGCCTCTAGTTTGGTGTCATCCGCAAACTTGGTGAGGATGCATTTCCTTTTTTCCTCCAGGTCATTGCTAAAGATAATAAACAGGCTAGATATCCCTGGATCTCTGAAACCACTCCTAGTTTAATTCACTCGTAGCTGGTGGCATTAGTTTAGACCAGTGTGGTGATAATAGCTAAAGGAATTGCGAATGATGCAGAAACTTCCTTGCCTCTCCCTCTTTTCCTCTGCTTTTTTTCAAGGCGACAAAGTGCAGCCAGCAGAAGGAGAACTAGCTGAGCTAAATTAAATTTAATTTTCTACATGATGCATTCACAGAAAGGTGGAAATTATCCTGCTAATGTAATAGAAGGGCTGCAGTCCTATGCAGCACTATGAATTAGCTGCTTATGGTTTGGCATATTACACTTCTCTGTATGTAACAAAAAAGACTTCGGTTGTTCATGTGTTCTGCTTGCCTGTGGGTGAGTTGACACAAAGAGAGATGGTTGCCATTTGCTGAATCAAGAGACTGTCTGGGGTTGATCTCTCTTCTTGCAGAAGACTATTTACTCTCTTCTGAGACTTCTGATGTTTGCTCTGAATATCAGCTGAGCTCCAAAGAATCTAGCAGGCTGAAAGAATTAGATTTTTTGGATGTTTGAGTTGGCAATACTTGATGCCCAGAAAAATACTGCAATGTCAGCTTTTTCTACTGTGGAGTGGAAAGTAGTTCTGGAAACATTGCTGTGGTCAAGCTCAGATTTTTTTTGGTGAAATGGAATGCACTGAGGGAGGCAGTTTGTGACAGCTGGATTGAGTGGACTTTGTTTCTGTGTTGTGACTGAATCAAAAGATATCGTAAAACACATGTAGACAACCAAGGTTGGTTCTTATCTCCCTGTTAGCATAATGAGTTCTTGGTTCTAGTTTGGAAAGAAGTACTATAAATTTGCAGGTGAAAGGAAATGTTTAGAGAATTTAAAATTGAGTAAACAGAGGTTTCGAAGCAATGAAAACCAAGAGTTAGCAAGTAGCACAATAGAATAGCACACCCCTTTGTTTAATTTTCCAAACCATGCCCTAGTTCGTTGGTGCTGCTTTAAAGAAGCACAATTCTGCAAGCTGACCTAACACAGCTGAACCAGTAGTTAGCTTGCCATAAGTAAAAGCAGTTGTAAGACTCTTGATTTTGAAAGAGAAATTTTAAATGCAACTCTATGCATGAGACTAGGATAGTCGTGTGAAAGACTATCAGATGTTCCCTTTCTGTAGATAAGTAGGATATTGATCTTCAGTGGCCAGTGGCACCTTTTCTGCTACTGAATTTCTCTCACCCCACCAGATACACTATTTCTGTGACCATTAAAAGAATGGAGACTGGGACAATAGAGAGGGGCTTCCGTAACTTGTTAGGATTCAAAACTTATTTCAGTTTACAGTATGTTCAGAATAATACGTGCTTATATAGTAGATAACTTCTGTGTCAATACTTCTAGAAGTTTTACAGTAAATTAGATTCTTTTCCCAGATGGGCATTAGTAATTACTAAAAAGTAATAGATTGGCATTTTTCTAGGAAGGAAGTATCTTACCATACACAGATCATTTACCTACTTCAAAGTAAGCCTATTTTGAGTGGAATGTAGCTGTATGGTATTTTGTATCAATAGTGTGTGACAGCTGGAACTGGAAGTCAAGATGTGTTATGGTTCATTAATCAAACTGTAAAGTCATGAACCACACTGGAACTGGGTCAAGATCTGAAGACTTTTTCTTCCACTCCTTGGAAAAGTGACATAGGACCTTTTGTGACTTTGTTCCACAATTTGGGCAACATATATCTGATAGAACAGTTTTTCTTCTCCACCTCCAAAATAATAGTCTGGTATCAATTCAATATAATTTGAACCAATGAATGGCTTTCTTATTTGGAATTATAACTGTACTTTCCATGTAATTTATGAGGACTATACTTTAGTCTGAAACATCAGAGATTCAAATATACAAATGTTACCATTTGTCATGTCTCTGGTTTAAAAAAACCCTGCAACATTAATCCCATACTTCACCATATCTGTTAAATGCTAAGTGAAAGAATAACACAGTTGCCTGGGCTAGTTTGATTTTATTATTATTATTATTATTAATTTTTTTTCCTTTCTCTTTCTTTGATTGTTGGCGGAGATCTAAATACAACTATTCCTGTTTGCTAACATATTTAAGAAAATCTTATGATTTTTCTCTGAGTGGTTTGAATTTACTTCTACTTCATTTGGGTTCCTGGATGCCAAACGATTCATTTAGTCAGCTCTCGCTGAAGTCAGTATAGCTGTGCAAGACTGAACAGATTTGGCTATTTTAGTCACTTTGAGGATTAGGGTCTTGGGTGGCAGTTTCTGCAGCTTGCCTTGACAGAGCAAGCACAAGCGTTGCTGGATGTGTGACAGTAACTTTTTTTTTCCTCAAGAATATCTCGCTTAAGTTGTTTAATTCCTCATATCCATCTTTGAACTTAGCAGTCATAACATTGAAACTTTATAAAATCCACCACTCCCCTTCCCCCTCCATGTGTTTGGTAAAATACTGGGGCTAGGAATTGCCTGGAGAAGCTAAACCTCAGTAAGAGACAATTCGTGTTACACAAATTTAACTGCTTTATTACAAAGGATCTAAAAGACTTATGGTGGAGGGGTGTACATGCGTGCTTTGCTTTGCCTTCCGAAATACTAAGGATGTCAAGTTTGATGTTTCCTAGTTTTGCTAAAGGACCTCTGAGCAGTCTCAATGTAAACATTAATGTTTCACCCATGATTGAAGGAGATGCATTTTTTGCTTTAACGATATTTTCTTAATACATTATCGCTAGCAGCAATGTTTACTTAAAAACAAGTATAGTTTCCAACAGACTGACTAAAATTCTTTTTTCCTCTTAATTGCTAAACTGCCAGGGCTCTTAACTTTCGGTGACATCTCCGTTCTGCTATTTCTTTAGTTCTCATGTCCTTCAGGGTAGGCAATATCTGTATGCCTAAGGTAAAAAGGCAAGCTTAAAATAGCTTTCTTATAAAAGAAGCTTGAAGTTTCTTTCATGGGGCAAAGATTGATGTCACCCAAAGATTTTCTTTGTTTACTTTTTGTTTTTGTACCTTGTTATTATGTTGGATTAGTGATTTATCTGTGTATGTAGTGAAAGCAGTTGTACAGGGAAAAGCAAGAACCAGTATCTTGATCAAGACTTGCTGTGGTTATTCAAAAGGCCTTGCTTTTCCTTTTAACTTTTTAATGTAATTCTTTTGACTTTGTACTGTTGACATTTTGGGGCACTTAAAGTTCTCTTTTCTTTTTCTTTTCATGTTACTAAATGACAAGAGATTTTTTTCCTGGGCCAAGCTGCTTTTAAAAAGAAAAGTAATGATGAGAAGGGATGTGCTTGTTTCTAAATAACCAGCCCTCCCTCACCTCCAGAGAGAAACTGGTCCGATTGAGGCTTTGTCCTGGGAAAGCATGGTGGCCTCCAGGAGGTGGCAGCAGAGATTTGCTGTCATTTCATGCAGAAGCTTGATCTGCGGAGGGAAAAAGCAGCTTTTCTGTTCTTTCATATTTGGTATTAATTGCCAAGTTTTTGAATGGCAGAAGTCTGGAATTGTAGAATGCTGTAGCCCTGAAAGAGGCTTATTGCAACAGAGCTGAAATTATTCAGTACGTGAATAATTTGACTTGGTTATAAAACACTCATAGCTTGTGTATAAAATGTCACCTATAGTGAAGGAGCAAAGATACCACCATTGATCAGCAGTGCGCTGCATTTGCTTGTTCCCCAATGTGGTTTCTTCAATGAGCCCTACAGTTTTTATCCATATAAAATAATTCTTTCCAACTCATGTTTTTTAATGTTTAAGTGTGTATAACTGTTTTTCCACCTTGCTAACTTGTTGTTTTGACTTTCAGACAGTCTAACCTTGGAATTTTAATTTTTCAGTGTTTGAAGCAAGAGGGGAGAAAAGTGAATGCTGACATGGGGTACCTGACTGTCTGTACAAGAGCGATTCCTTTGTCCCAGAATGTCTTAGGAGATTCCCACTGTTAACTGATAAACATAACCTAGAACTTTTGAAATAAATGCCTTTTGTCCTTTCCTTTTTTTTTTTTAATCTAAGGGGTGGTGATTATTCTACAGAAATAATCATCTAATTATTTTGACACATTCACCAAATGTCAGGGATCCTTTTTCTGGCTATCTGTCAGCTACCAGGTCCTTTCTAGGAGCTGCAAAGGAGCACTGAAGTCCTAGCAGCTCTGCGGTTTAGTCTTTTGGACAGATTTTTTTGTTTGTTATTGTATGTTTTTAGATCCTGGTTTATATTGTTTTTAAGAATTAACAATTTTCTTTGTTAAAAGTAGCTTGTTTTTCCCTTTCCTACTACGTAGTTATGAAAACATTTAGGCTAAATTATCTTTCTTTCTCTTTACAGTACCAATGGAACAGTAATTAATAAATTGAAAGTGGTTAAGAAGCAGACATACCCTTTACAGACTGGGGATGTGATCTATGTTGTTTACAGAAAAAATGAGCCAGAGAACAGTAAGTAAATGATATTTTTTAAATGGCACACTTAGTCATTTTTGAGTCATGAGAGAAAAGAAGTATCAGTACAATTGAAACAGAATTACTCACTTAATTTTAACAGAAATAATTTGTTAAAGTGTAAAAACAAGTCTCTACGGAAAAGGTCATGGACGTGCCCATTTTTACATGGACGAGTCTGAGCATCTGTCTGAAATGGAAATGTGCCTAGAAGTAATTTTGGAAGAAATAGTGCTTGGAATTATAACTAATAAGGCCCTGATTATATTCACCCAAGACTTCCTTTATAAGTCAAATTACTGAACTGTTAAGTGATACTTTGTGTTAAATTTAAGGAATTTTTGGCACCAGAAGAAGGGAAGGCTGCAAAAGTAGTCTTTAAAAAAAACTGGCTAATTGGGTGAAAAAAGCACTATAATAAAAAGTAGAATTAGTAAACATGGAAAAATGTTATATTAGTGCGGCTTTTATAAAGACAAATTGTGGCTCACAAAATCTACTTTAATTCATTTCAGGAACCACCAAGTATGTGGAAAAGGATGATGCAGTGAAATAGCACACTTAGGTTTCGAAAAGTTTTAATGGGGTCCTTCCTCAAAGGCATTTAAACAAGCCAAGCTATTGTTGACTAGGAATTAGGGTCCTTTCATGTATTAATAACTGGATAGAAGTCAGGGCCAGGGTTTTAGCTATAAATGGTGAGTTTTCTGCAATAGAAGACAATTAACAAAAGATTCCATGAATGATCTGTGTTGGCATCTATATTCAAGATGTTCATAAATGATCTGGGAAGTGGTACTATTGAGGTGACAGAGTTTTCATTTGATACTTGGTTGTACAGGATCATTAAATGCAAGGCTGACTGAAAAGACTTACAGGAAGAGTTTAATTGCTCATTGTTGTAAAATAACAGATGAGGTTCAACTTTGATAAATGAGGAGTGGGGAGAAAGCTCAGCTTTACATATGTATTGTTGTGCCCCAGCCAATTGCTTTGTCCATTAGCCTGCAATTCTTCCTTTAGTGTAAAGAAGGTAATATTTAAATTTTAGTAGAGAGTATTCACTTTCAGGAAAAGACTTCAGAACAGCGGAAAGAGGCATTTTGAATGTTAATTGTTATTACTTTATTTGATAGCTCTGAAGTGGAATTTTAAGGTGAACAGAATGACATCTGCTCCAAACATATCTAGTTATCTTCACAATAATAGCAGAGCTTGAGTGTAGTATTGGATAAGTCTGTATCATGATACTTAATGTATATACATAAGACCTTAACATTTTTCATGCATCAGTAGAGGTTTATGAATTGCTAATCTAAAAACTTCTAGATATATACATACCCACTAATGAAATATGATTTCCTTTTATGAAGTTGCAGTTAATTTATATACAGACAGATCAGACAGATTTATGCTGCCTGATGTAAATGCTTCAGGAAGCAGTGAAATGCTGTATCTGTCTCTCTGTATGCTCTGTCTACCTCATGAATCCTCTTTAAGATGGCACTATTGCAGCTGATGCTACTTAGAACTCATTTATGCTAATTTTGCAGGTACTTTGTAATGAACTGAGTTACTGATTTCTGCTTATGTTAACAACTATATGAATTACCAAGTAGTTAATATCACTACTTCAGTTTCTCTGTCTTCCAAAATGAGAGCGAATTTAGATCTGGCATGTGTATTTGGCTGATCTGAGTAGTTCTGAAGGAGACTAGACTCTAACTTTTGTTCAGAAAAGGTGTTGATGCAACCTAAGAGGGTCTCATGTGCTTCTATGTGGCTGGAGATTAAAAGAAATAGCAAGTTAGGGGATCTTTGGAACTGTGTTAGGTTGAAATAGGGTGGAGAAGGAGGAGATATTATCCAATTTGTTTTATTAATAGATAATAAATTAGTTTCTGGATGAAATTTGTAACGTGTCTTAATTTGTATTTTGATACTTCATGTATCTCATGAAGAAATCTAAATAAAATTGATTGAAGAAGCTGAAGTGAGCTTAGAAATAATAAGCTTCTTTCAAGAGTTTTCATTAAAGTGTCAGTAAAAATACTCAGTTTGTTCTGACACAGAGCAGATTTTAGGTTTAAGAAATGATTAAGCCTCTAGTTCCATGGCTGGCACAAGCTAAACTTTACACAAAAGCTTCTCTGCCTGGCTTCCTGAGAAGAAAAGATCTTGCTGTGCTGTTTCTATTTGGCTCCTAAGTAGGAGTATTAACGTTAAACTATGGAGGCGATCTTTCATTTGCCTCTTCTCTTGTCAGACACTGGGGAAACAGTCACTCGTGAACAGAGTTTGTTTATGTAAGACTGAGATTAATTTTTGCTTTAAAATTCTGATCAATCTCTTCTGTCATCTCTTTCAGATGTTGCTTATCTCTATGAATCCTTAAACCCGCAGCATGATGCAACTCAAGAACCAGTAGGTAAGGAAGTAATTTAAGAACCAGGAAGAGGATCCAAACTCTAATGATTAATGTAACCCTTTTGAGAAAGTTTGATTTCCTGGAATTTCGAAGGAAGCTTCATTTGAAACCATGATGTGGTGACTGTCACACAGGTTTTTCTTCTTTCCTTTTTTCCCCTAGCTGTAGAAGTTAACGTAGAAAACCTATGCCATGTGACCAAAGATACCTCAAGTACAGGAAGAAGTAATGATGAGACCCAAATTACCTCATCACCGTCAGCTACTCAGTCTTGCTATGAGGAACCACAGCCATCTACTTCTACATCTAACCTCTTTAATGCTTCTTCTACCTCTCTTACTGAGTCTGCATCTGTTGAGCAGGATAATCCTTCGACATCTGGTAAGAGTTGTGTCACGTATTTAAAGTTTGGTATCCCATCAGCTGTTACTCTAGTCTTGAATTTTAACAGATTAGTCTCTTACCCCCATTCACCTCCTCAGCATTTATCTTCCAAAGTCCTACTGAAAGGAACAGCTGGACATGTGTATTCTAACTTTCTCTGTTAGCACATAAGATAAATCCTAGTGGGTAGGTGAAGCAATTGTGAGTATTACTTGTGGTCAAGGAGGCAGAAAATACATGTATGTTCAAAACTGTTCAGTCTTTACATTATGGCTCGGTAATGGAGAACCCACCAGTGAAAACTTAGCGAATCTATATGGCTCATATAGCAAAGTAACTGAGTGCTTGCACTCATGCAGTAGCTCTGCTGAGAAACTGTTTTAATTGTCACTGTTGCTGCTGCCTATCGCCAGTCTCCTTTCCCCTGCTTAGAGTTCTAAGGCCAAAAGGTATCACGTGGCACCCTAGCCTTATATCCTGTGCGATATCAGCAAGTGTAATAGCCAAATGCTGCATAATTCTTAACTGTTCTTTCTCCAGTTCTATTTTATCTGGAAAATGGAATTGTCAGCAGTTCATGGGGACTTTTCCTGCATGCTCCTCTGAAAACGAAAATTTGCACTTGAGTTGTCATTCTAGTATCACAGACTCTCTGTTGTGCTCCTGACTTGTATGTGATCAAGATTGTATAAATCCCCTGCCTGACATCTTTGTTGGGAAGACCTGGTGTGGTTAATAGTCTTATGAATAAGTATTCTACATTTTAAATAGGGATGGAGATTTTGAATAGGGTTACACAACTAATAGCAGTTTTTCTTCAAGTCTTCCAAGTCCTAGACTTGGAAGTCAAGGCTAGTCAGATTAGCTCAGAATGCATATAGTGTAATTACACAGACATTGCTTTTATGCTTTTGCATCACTTTTCCCTATCCAGATGTTTGAATTGATGTGTGTGCATCATCAGGGGTTGAGTAGCTGCTATCTTCATATGTCCCATAACTGTATGCAACTATATTCATATTTTCTGCTTTTATTTTGCAGGATCACAATCCTCAGTTTTCACTCCTGTGCCTGCTTTCCCCATCTTAGAATCTGTGTCTCTAAAAACACTGCATGATGAACACACAAAGCTGGATATGAATCCTGAAACTTCCACAATCACTTCAGAAATCACTGACAAAGAAGGAACAGAATCAGATTCGCAAAGGTCGGAAGAGGAAGAGAAGGAAGAAGGCTTGGAACCTGCTAAGAAGAAACTAAAAGGAGGCTAGTATACTTCAATATTCAGCAACTTACTGTGCACTCTTCTATTTAAATCTGATTGTTGAAAGTTAATTTACAAAATATAAACTTATGGCTATGTCCATTTTTTCATAGAGGTCCAGTAAGACTGAAAGACATAAGGGTCTGTGCTTATTTTTCATTATTAGTATGAAATGAATTCATGTTCTACCAAACCTAGAAGGGCTTTAAAGGCTGTGTTCATATGGGATAGGTAACTTTTTCCCTGTCACGACATTATTTTATGTTGTAGTAATTGGTTTAAAAATGGAAAGCAAAACACTGTGTGTGTTGTTGTTTTTTTTTTTTTTCCCTCAAATTGAGTCAGATCAGCTGTTGACAGTCCTGTCTGGATTTGTTTCTTGCTTCTCGTTTACTTGGTTTCTGGTCCAGTGAAAATGACGACTTCAGCAGTAAAAACTGCTATGTGCAAAGCAAGAACCTTTAGCAGAACTGTTGCCAGTGAACCATGTAACTTTCAGGTCTTTTTAACACTTGCAAAAAACCCCCATCCATTTGAAAACTACATTGTGTGGGAATATTCTGTCTTTGCAGATGAAGATGCTTGTCCAAATCTTCCAGCAGCAGCCCCAAGTGAATGTATAATTAGAATTGGCTCTGAAGATGCAAAAACATCAAATGTGAAACCAGATAAGATGGAAGAAACATTAACTTGCATTATCTGCCAAGAACTCCTGCATGACTGTGTGAGGTATGTATGACTGACAAAAGTTGCAATCATGTAGGAATAATATAAGAAATTGAATGACAGCTGTTTGAGGAGGAATCCAGGAGAGTCTGGGTTTTCACAAGCCCTGTTGAGCTGTTGTTGTTGTTGTTGTTGTTGTTTTTATTTTTTATTTTGTTTGTTTTTTATTTGGGTTTTTTTATTTGGGGGGGGGGCGTTGTAATCCATATGGACAGAATCAGCTGGAAGCTTCACAGCTGCGTCTTGATTATCTGAGCACATGCAAAATGGTCTTTTTAGTGTTATGAATGTATACAAAAAATGAAAGGTTTGGGTTTTGACTCCATTTATTTCATTGATTTCATGTTTATGTTATCCAGCTTGCAGCCTTGTATGCATACTTTCTGTGCTGCCTGCTACTCAGGATGGATGGAAAGATCTTCTCTATGTCCAACTTGTCGTTGTCCAGTAGAACGTATTTGTAAAAACCATATATTGAACAACTTGGTTGAAGCTTATCTGATTCAGCATCCAGGCAAGTTGAACAGTGTGCATAACAGAATATGATGCATTTCAGACATCAGCTGTGCAATTGATGTATGTAGAAAGACTGCTGTGCATCAGGCATCTATGTACGTTTTAGTACTGTGCTGTCTTCTCTAATATAGCTGTAAGAAACAGGCTCTTGCATTTAATCTGACGTAATAACTTGTACTGTTTCAAATATTGGGTGAGAATTGAAAGTGATTTAATACTGTAACTGAGCACACTAAGAATTCTTAATTAATTTTATTTTACTACTTAGTCATGAGCAGGATGTCAGTATTAATGAACAGGGGACACTGACTGATTGGGTCACCTAAACTCAGATACTTCTGAAAAATATACATGAATATGGATTAAATTAACTTTAATCATGGACTCCTGAAAATGAAACTTTGCTTGCCTGATATTTCACTGCCGTTGACAGAGAGGGGAATATAACTATGATCTTCTGTAACTCTGGTATCTAAAAATAAGTTTGATGGACATGAAAACACAATAATTTTAAATATGTTAACAAGTGTAGGGTGGTCATGATCTTTCCTTGGGAGAACAGATGTGATGAATCCTTTTCTCTTGATGTTTGAATTTGGTTGTCTTGCAGATAAATGTCGTAATGAAGATGATGTACGTAGCATGGATGCTAGAAACAAAATTACTCAAGATATGTTGCAACCTAAGGTGCGGAGATCTTTTTCAGATGAGGAAGGAAGTTCTGAGGATCTTTTGGAATTGTCAGATGTAGATAGTGAATCTTCAGATATCAGGTATATTCCTTTAAGTTGTGCACTGAATCAGATTTGCTCATGTTTGAATGCCCAAAATCGCAAACTAGGTTAGTTTCACAAACACTGTTATTGCATCCCATATATGTGATTGCTGGTAGTGTTTCCCTGATCATTACGAGAATTAATCTTATTTTCATTTTCAAGTAAGTTCATTCTTACCAGTAATTATCTTGGCAATTGTACTGGCCATTCTACTGATCCTTGAGCAGTCAGCAAAGAATAATTAAAATTAGAACTCCCTAGAAGCCCAGCAAGATTCACTTTAAGACCAGGAGCTCTGTCCTCAGTTGTACAACAGCTTCATGTGAGACACATGAAATTACCTTTCATGGCTGTTGTTCTAGAGGCAACAGGTTTCTGGCTAAGATTTTGGCATGAGTTAAAGCACGGCATGACCCTGAGTCCAGCTGCAATGATCGTGCTAATGTGTCTGGCATGCTATTTTCACCAGATGCATGTTACTGAAGCAGCTAATGCTTTGCCGAGGGATTCCCAGACACTAAAATAGCTCTACTTTACTTCCAACAGCAGAAACTTTTTGCTGTATGTCTAGAGGGGAACAGAAAAATTGGGTTCTTCCTGTAGATGATTATTACAGCTTTGTACCTCTCTTTCATGTCCTTACACCCTCTTAAACCTTACGTTGTTTTGCTATCTTAGCTCCACTTGTGCGTTAATTGTGTGTGAGTCATTTGTACATCCTGGGAAGATGTCATCTTGCTTCCAGTCACACTGCTCTTGTTTTAGAAATACTTACAGAATACCACAATTGATTGTAAGAGGTTTTTATTTGTTTATCTGTTATGACTACAGCCAGCTTTACAACTCTGTGGTACTGTGTTGTGTAAACTTCCATATATTACTGAATGAAGAAATGCGAAATTTAAACTTCAGGAGTATGATTGACCCTTTCTAGCACAGGGAGATGAGTTGTATTTGCATTGGGCAATGTTTCCTATGACCTTACTTTATTCTTTCAGTCAGCCATATATAGTTTGCAGACAGTGCCCAGGCTATCGACGACACTCTGTTCCAACTCTTCCTGGCCCAGGCCAAGAGACGGAAGCAGGAGGAATGCAAGCACTGGGAGATGCACCATCTACATCTGCCAACTTCCCTGCAGGTCAGTGTCATGAAATCTTCTCTGCAGTATAAAACTGAGATCCTATAACTCAAACGCCCATTGTAAACTAAGCTCGGTCTTGTAGTACTATGTGAGAATCACCACTTCACATAAGTGTCTTTGCAAATATCTGGAGATTTGACAGTGGCTTTTCTTTGGTTATCCAGAATAGACTCCTGATGGTTGGTAGTTCTTAAACTGTTTTACATATTCAAATACTTTACATGCAAACGTGGTTTAGAAGTCTAAATGGCATTTTTTCTGTTCTTTTATAGAGTTCTTGTAAAAGGCACTATTGCTTGCTTGTTGCTTTCTGATTTTTATGTTGTTGATACTTGCTACATAGTCCAGGTTGCAATTTTGTGCATTGTTCAGTCTGTCCTTTATTCCCCCCTCCTGTTTTTTTGCCATTTAGCTGTCCAGGAATATGTGTGCCCTGCTCAAGGAAGTCATGTAATATGCACCTGTTGCTTTCAGCCAATGCCTGACCGAAGAGCAGAGCGTGAACAGAATCCTCATGTTGCTCCTCAGCAATGTGTGTACATTTATTTTACTTCTTTTTAATCTTGGCTATAGAACTATGTCTCTCCTTATTTTTAACTAAACTTAAGTTTATTTGGAGGGGATTCTTTATCTGGATATTCTTTATTTGGACTGTTGTAGTCACAGCAAGAAAGAATCTTCCTCTATAGAATTTGTTGTTCCCCAATAGAATTTATTTTAAATGAGAAAGTTGAACTTTTTGTTCTGCTTTTTTGTTGTTTTTTTTTTTTAAACTAAGTTTAGCAGGGCTCTATTGCTACTGCTTTATAAGAGTAATGACTGTTGGGTTATGCTGTGTGGTGGTCCTCACAGGATTTTTCTGTATTGTTTACAGGTACAGTTTGTCTGCAACCCTTCTGTCACTTATACTGGGGCTGCACTCGGATGGCATGTTTTGGCTGTTTGGCACCATTCTGTGGTACTGTGGAATAATATGTTTCTTATGAACCTCCTCACTTTGCAATAATATCTGTCTGTCTTGAACTTTAGGTAATTTAAGAAATACAATAGTTCAGTTTGTAGCACAGTGATGTAAAAGGGAACAAAGTCTGTATCCTCACACTGCAAATATAAATAATCCTTGAAAGGTGTATGTCTTAGATTTGAGAGGACTTAACTTTTTGTCTTCGTGTCATACTGAGCTTGAGAACTGCACTTGTTAGGCATGATGCTTTCTATATTAAAAAGAATCGTGGTGTGTTTCAGCCTAGTAGGAAAATCATACAAATCAGCGCAAGAACACTGAGCATCTGATGTTAACTGTTTTGAAAAGAACTTTTTGCTCTTAAATGAGACTGCTTAAGCTTTTAGATATATTTAAAAATAAATTAGAACAGTTGAAACAAATAGGCTGCAGTTTGAAGCTAATGGAATATCCTTTAATGGGACTGTTACTTTGTGGAGATCAGTAGTCGTGATTGTGGACTACAGGTGAAATTATAAATCTTAATGCCTTATCTTTGATTACCACTGGAAGTTACATATCACGTACTTGGTTGAATGCAGTTGTGTACTTGGTGATCACATGAGTCTGTGTGCCTTCTTTCAGGAGATGGGAAAACCTCTTCAGGAAATGGATAAAGGCCAACTAGTTTGGGGAAGAAATAGTAACTTCTTTTTTTTTTTCTTCCTGATTAGAAATAAATCTTGGTGACAAGTGTTTAGATGGAGTCCTAAATAACAACCACTACGAGTCAGATATCCTAAAGGTATGTTTAAAAATCATTATGTATGATACATAATGTTTAAGGCTTACTGACTCATGAAATTATAGTGATATGCTGCTGCCTAACAGTTACAGTGACAGCACTGTGTCACTTGCAGCACCTGGCTTCTAAAAGGCAAATCAAATGAGCCGTGAATGTTCAGCTGGACCAAGGTTATAGTTAGTGTGGCTAGACTGGAAATACCTTGAATTATTTTGGGGTAATCATTTGGATCTTTCAGTCTGTATATGAGAGGGCATCGTATTCTAGAGATGCATTTTGATTTGCATCAGCTCTTCCTTTACCTCCCAGATTAACAAAAAATAATCATATTGAGGCAATCCTGAAGTTTAATTTCTCCAGCATGCATTTTTGGCAGGTGCCAGGAAGGCCAAAATTCCAGACGTTACTTCTGAGCTTGGTCTAAATGACTGATAGACAGACTGTAGAACTGAGATACATTTGGCTGTTAAGCCATCGAAGAATTCTACTTGTATGAAGTATATGTTAGGGAAGCCTGTTTCTACAGTTCTACGTGTAATATCCAAAATACTAATGAAAGAGAAAAATAATTCACTTAATCTACCAGGAAAGTGAGGGTCATCAAATGTTTTCTTCCAGACAAGTTAAAATTCTCTTTAGGTTACGTGGAAAATATTTTGTCCATGCCGTAACTGGGTTATCTAAAGTAGGTAAACTGGATGAAATCCTGATTCAAGTTAAATGAGAGTGTGACTGAAATGGATCTACTTGCATCCTTTTGGCAAAAGTAGGAATTTTCTGAACAAAAGGTACTAAATCGAAGGCTTTATTGGTGATCTGAAAGTATCTTGCTAATTAAGTTAAAGAAATGGTATTTTCTTTTTATCTGTGATCAACATCATTCCATTTTGTAAACCTAGCTAGGTCTAGGTTTAATAAAATCTGAGGGTGAATGGTTTGGTCGCTCTTCTTAATGTTGCAAATTTTTCTCAGTTGAACACTTAAATTGCTCTGTTTCAGGATTACCTGGCATCCAGGGGTTTGACATGGAAAAATATGTTAAATGAAAGTCTCTTAGCTCTTCAAAGAGGAGTTTTTATGCTGTCAGGTACATCCCTTCTGTATTATGTTCATTTTTCTCTCTCTCTCTGTCTCTCTCTCTCTCTCTCTCTCTCTCTTGTGTGTGTATGTATATATATAAACCTCTATAAAGGGGCTTGAAGTTCTGTATACATAGCCAGAGCTGTCATCTTTTTGTTAACTCTGATTTCTTAAGCCTGCTACTAATGTTATGTACAAACTGGCTTTCTCCCCAGATTACAGAATTACTGGGAACACGGTGCTTTGCTACTGTTGTGGCCTTCGCAGCTTTCGAGAGCTTGCCTACCAGTACAGGCAGAATATTCCTGTTGCTGAATTGCCAGGTGGTCAATTCTCTTCCTTTGTACAATAGGGGGAAAAGTCAGTTTTATCTTGCATCTTCTATTTCAAGCCTTAGATTTAAAAAGAGAGATTTTTTTTTTTTTTTTTTGAATCCCCAGATTAATGGAGAGATTCCTTTTGTAGGGGATTTTTAACACCTTCATGTAGCCTAGTGGAATGTTGTTGTAGGGCTAATATCTTGTGAAGATTGTTTTACTTGTGAGCTGCGAAGTTTGAACACAGCTATTGTTAGACTCCCTAGTGGGGTTCTCTTCCTTCAGTATGGTGTGTTCATCTATATAGTAAATATATGCATATTGAAAAGAGGAATTTAGTAAAATCTGGAATATAGTCAACAGGAACTACTTGCTATAGGTTAATTTATTTTCTTAAATACATAAGATTATGCATTTGCTGAACACATTTTACCAGCTCTCAGCTAGGAACAAGAATGTTTTCATAAATGAATTCTAAATCTGCTTATATTTACAGTGTCAGTATAGAATACCATACATGCAACTTTGCCTCCTTCAATTCCAGATATATTGGGTATAGAAACTCTTCCATCAGTCTACTTCTAAATCTGTTACCTCTGTCCATTCAGTCCTTCTTGTTAGCAGCAGCATCCCTGTCACAAACTATTGAAAACTCTGCTTCTGCTGCTGTGCTTAATGAGGTACAGTCAGTCTAGCCTTTCCCCTTAGTTTTCCCCTTAGTGGAACCACGGAGTTGTAATGTACCTAAAACTAAGGGAAAGCAATGACCACTGCCCAAATTAATACGTCTTTCTTTCATACGGATATGTATCTAGGCATGTGCCTAGTGTCTTAAAGCCCATCTCTATTGAACTGAATGGTAAAATTTCAACCGAGAGCCCTGTGAACCAAATTGTTTCATCATAAGTCTGCATAAGCCTAAAATTCAGAATGAATTTTGTGTCCTTAATTAGTGTTTGCTTTGTGTCTAGAAAGGTGAAGTAGTGTAGTTTACAGTAGTTTGTTGGCAATCTTGCCTTGTTTCTTCCTCACCCCTGCTCTGGTGAGTAACTGCTGTTAGCAGTGGCTTAACAATCTACATCTCCTTATTTAATGGCTTCTGCAATAAATGTAGTGCTTCGTTTGTTTGTTTTGTAGTGACTGTCACATCACGTCCTGATTGCTACTGGGGGCGCAACTGTCGGACTCAGGTCAAAGCACATCATGCCATGTAAGTCGTACAATTTAGAAAGTGTTTCTGTTTTTTATTAAACCCCCCCCCCGACACACACACACACCAAAAACTTTAAAGTACCATAAATTCATGGCTAGAAAAGTAGTTGTGAAGTTGCAGCTAATACCTCAAGCATGAGGAACGCTGCTGCAGCACAAGCAAAATTTGATGAGCTTTTGGGTTTGAATTGAGCCCTTTACACGTGTCAGAAGGGTAGCACTAGCACTTGTAAGTTGTTGTAACCCATGGCTGACACTTCTTGAGTCTTGTTTTCCAGCCCTCCCCCCTGCCCCTTAACTTCTGAAGCAGCTTTTCCACTGAAGCAGCTTCTTATTGGCTTATGTCTGGGTGCCTCTTAAGTACACTGTATATACAATAATTAGCCCTGTGCTGTTTCCTTTTGAAATTCTGAGAGAGACTCCTCTAGTGAAGTGCAGCAGACCTTGAAGGGGTAAATTGGTGGGAATAATTTGCAGCAAAAGAAGCAAAAGAACTTGGAACATGTAAAATTAGGAGCCTGGTGTGACTTACCACTTCCTGTTTTTGGAGGACATCCTAGGTTTTATTCCTTTGACCCAAGCAATCTGGTACCTGGTGAAAATGAAGTTCTGAGCCTGAAAAGATGAGGATAACCTTCTACTTCTCTAGTGTTTTGTTATATCTAGGGGGCATGGGCTCCTGTATGGGTCATATATGGTTAGTAGCACTGGATAGCTTTAAAAACGAATTTTTTGAATTCAAGAATTTGTTTGCCATTTTGTCCTCCTCACTACTACAGCATGAAACCATCAGAATGTAAGGCAATTTTTTTTTTTTTTGTTCTGGATGAACAATTTTAGTCCTTTTATGGTATCTGGTCATTCACAAAAAATGTGCATCTAAAAAGCAAGGTCTTTTTCTCTAAATTCTCGGTGCAGTTCCTGACAGAGGAATTATTACACCGTACTGAAAAACTGCTTTAATGAATACTAGGTTCTGCGCTATCTTTCTAATGCTGCAATGAACACCCACACCCACTCACCCACCCCTTAATTCCTTTCGTATTTTTGTACTGTGCGTTGAAAATAGCCAGCCTGTACAGCTCGTGTAAGCAAATCATAAGAAAGGCTTTTAAAATATTCATCCCCACTTTCTTACAAATTCAGAGGTTTTTGCCAAGTATCTTTCAAAAATAATTTGGAATTCAAGTTGCAAATGTAATTCAAAGCATCTCAGCTCTCTGTAAATTCATGTTATAGTACTGTGTACCCAGAGAAAATTTTATTTTGATATATCAGAGAGGTAATTCTCCATGAAAGCACCCGCCAGTATTCTTTGTTCATATTGGATAATTCTGTTTCCATCTAGAATGGGAATGATGCAAGGGTTTTTTGGTTTGTTTTTTCTTCAAGCATTGGCTGTTTGTAGCACTTTACTGGCTGCTGTTGTTAGTTCCAAAAATCTATAAAACCAAGCAATCCTATCATACCACTTCTAGATCATCAGTGTTTTTTTTGTTTTGTTTTGTTTTTTTTTGCTAAACTGTTCTGCTAACAAGTTTGGTTGTGTGAGAAAGATTTCTTTCTAATCTTTTGTCTGATTCAGTAAGAGGACTAAAATTCATGCTCTTGTTTGCATCATCTCCTCCACATGTATATGTACACACACACAGACAGACATATGCACATGCTCAACACCCCAGTTCTTAACTTGTGTTTCAGTTATGTGTTAGGAGATACATAACCCAAGTAAGAAAGAAATAAAGAATCAGTAGTGAGAAGTTTTTGAGAATTAGAAGTGCCTTTTACAGAATTTTGTGTTACCTCTTTAATACAGGAAGGTTGGCTTGCTATTCCCGTAGAACCCAAATAATACAGAATGAGGAAAAACTTTAACTGTCCTTTATCCTTCTTCCAGAAGAAGAATATAAGCCAGTGGAAGAACATGTTAATATTGAAATGTGTTTATTAGCCTGGTTAACACTAGTTCCCACTGACTTGTATAATGCTGATTACAAAAAATGACTAATGTCGCTCAGGGCAAAATTTAATTCTCTGATTTTAATTGCTTTCTGGATTTGAAGTATGCAGAAGTATAGAGGAGGGCTTTTAATAACAGGTTTTCTGTGTGTATAATATCACTAACAAGGGTTAGGCAGGAGGGATGCTGAAAATCCTGTTACAAATAACATGGTGGTAGATTTCAGTCTAAACAGGTTCTGAAAGACAGGTATGTTACCATGTAAATGTTCTGCTTTAAACTGTTTAACATTTAAAATACCCTATGAAAGATGCTGACTCTTTTGTGTTGCCTGACTTCTGAGAACTTTGTTACATTTTAATACTTTTTGGTTTTTTTATTTCAGGAAATTCAATCACATTTGTGAACAAACACGTTTCAAGAACTGAATACTTGTAGTCTATAGAGAGGGGGCAAAAACCTATAATACTGCTTGTACAGTTTAAGGTTTCAGGGGATCTTCTCGGTTCCCCCATAGCAGGGAATCAATAACTTTTGCATCAGGTAATCTGGTGTGAACTTTTTAATTTGTAGAATTTTACAGCTGTATATGAGTAAGGTAGGTTTTTGGTTTTGTTTTCAAGAAAGTCCGGCAAGCATTGCATTCCATCCTTATGACTACAGTGTCCCTGTATCACTGCAGTGAAGAATAAAAACAAACAAAAATCACACTCACACACCCACCAGCCATATCTTGGGAAGACCTAAGAATAAGGAGTGTATTTGCACTACTTGTGGAGAAACTGAGAAAAATCCTTAGACTTAAAATAGCAATGTTTTGTATAAGTAACTGATGGATATTTCAAGAGCCATTAATATTTAAGAAGGAAATTGTCAGTGTATATTCATAACTGCTTTTTGCTGTAGTCTGTTTTTGTCACTACCCGTTCCATTTGAACTAGAAACACATTAATCTTCTCTTTATTTAAAAAAAAAAAACTCTTTTCCGTCCATTTAACAGCTGTTTCAGCTTAAAGCTTCTACCATATGTGCAGTGTTATAATGGAAGAAGTAGTTTCTTTTCTTAGTTTAGTAGTGTTGATGTTTTTATTCATGTTAAATTACAAAAATAATTGCACAAAAATTTGAAAATCACATTTAAAGTTGGGGTAATACTTGAAGCAGAACAGACTTCTGCTAATATTACTTCTGTAGTATTTTATATCAGAAGACCAAACAGTGCTTTTGACATAGAGCAGCCAGTAGGACACACTGGTTCACTTTTTGTATTTCTTTTTTGGTTTGATATTGTATGCTAAGTATGTACCTCTGCCATGCAGCTGTTCTCTAGCATGCATACACTGGTAAAAATGTAGAAAAAGCTATAATTTAAAACAGAATATAGCAGCTTTACTGAAAAGAGCAATCTTACCGAAAATAATTCAGTATGGACAAATTGTAGCAACATGGAGGCATTTTTGGCCAGGGCTAGGGATGATGAGGGAGGACACTGGTGTCACTGGTATTAAAAACAAAAAAATAAAGAACTCCCCAAAATGTAGATTTTATTCCCACACCTTTTGCAAAGCTCATTTAGGAAACTTCCCAAGCATCATTAAAAAAAATTTGGTGCAGTCTGATCTGTTTCATAGCAATCTGATAACTAATGTTCACGCACTTGACTGGGACCAATTTTTCTTTATTGTTGTACCTAGAAGAGTGAAACAGAATGAGAAGAAAGCATACAACGTTACCTCTGTAGATACCATGTTGTTTTTAAGTATGCCTTATTTTGTGAGCAAGATTTATACTTCAATATTAAAAAGTGTACACACAATACTCTGTGTTATAATGGAGCACAAATGATGCAGCACACTGTGTCTGCGGGTGTCAGTGAATTAAACAACTATTTCCGGTAATGCACATGTTAATATGAATGCTAATTAGAACGATGCATTTCTGTTTAGATTTTTATTTTCTAAAATAGCTGCCGCAAGGATGGGTCTGTTGACCATGCCCGTATGCTATTAAAAGTACACTTTGGTGTGGACTTCTCTTCCTAATCTCTGGGCATTTTCTCCTGTAAGTAGGATTGAAATTGGATCTGGAATAATACTTGAAACTTCTTTTAAAAACAACAGTTTGTTTCTGTCTTACTACTATTAACAATGTTCTGTTAATTCTGTATTTGTATTTTTATGTTTAGATTTTTTTTATGGTTATTGTATCTTCTCAGGACAACCATTCCCAGCTGTTTTTTATCTCATTTTCATCTCTGGCTGTGCATGTAGCAAACTGAGTGCAGTTGTGGAGACTGAGCCTTTGCACATTATATGCAGAAATGTGCTTTGCATTCTCACTCACCACTTCCCACACCCCAGATGGGCTTTCAGCATAGACTTGTCACTGTGCTAGTGTTCAAGCCACTCATGTGCTGAATTTTTTTTTTGTTGGTCAAGAATAATATGTCTACAGTACTACGTACAACCTCGCTTGCACTTACTCAAGTTATGTGTGTATAGGGATGTATTATGTGACTTAAAATGGAAAAAAAACCCAAACTCATGTACTTAACATCTAAACTACCTGTGCAGTAGAGGTTCTTCAAATTCCTTTTATAAGCCCCTCTTCCTTTCCCCTGTTACAGATAATTAATCTGCCTTTCTATGCATATAGGGTTGCGGTAGTGCAATGGAATGAAGGGTTTTTTTTCTTTTTGTCATTTATATTGTACCAGGAAGAGATGAGAAATTAACTTGCAGATGGGGAGGGTGAATAAATCCTGATCTTTATATGCTCTTAAGTAAGTAAGAGTATCTTTCATGGGTATTACATACTCTATACATTAGACCTTTTTAAATGTATGGTTGCCAGGTGATAGTTAATGTGATAAATGTATGAACTATGCTTGGTGTAATTGTTTAAATACTGTAAAGGTGCAGCATATTTTTAACCTGTCTAAAGCACACCCCCACCTTCTTTATAAGAGATATTTGGAAGCTGAGCATGAAATGTTGTAGAATAGACATTGTGAAAACCAGGGATTACGATAGGGTTTGACGTTGTGGCGAATAAGGTATATAGTCTCTCTCTTTGAGAAAGTTCTTTTATAAAGAAGGTGGAGCGTAGTTCTTCCAGTTCTCTTTTTGTGATTTATTTTTTTCCTGAACTAAGAAGTTATTAATTAAAAAAAAAAAAAAAAAAAAGCTATTCACTGAAGTTGTCTGTATCTGTTTCTTCTGTGGTGTATTCTCTCACCACAGAAAAGGATGTATGTGACATTTTCTAATGCTTGGTCAAATTGTCAATTATTTGAATGTTGAGATTTTACAACGAAATATCATACTCGAACTTATCATTGAGAATGACATGACTCTTGTCATTCCATGGAATTGTCTCAACCTTTCTTACAAGTATCAGATGATATCACAAAGGATCATCAATATCTCTGCAGGATTTATATCAAATGAATAACATAACCTAAAAGCTATCTTGTCTACAAAAGCTAATTTTATTTAGATGAATTCAGGAAGCTAATTTAAAAAAAAATAGTTTTTTTTTAAAAAAACAAGTGGATAGCATTTTAATTTCTTGCAACACTGTAGACACAAAAGTGACAAGCATTATACCACTGCAGATTTAGCAGAAGGCTAGAAAAAATGATTGTCATATTGTGTTAGAGTCTTTATACCTTCCATATTTTCAGTGATCTAGTTTGTATAAATTTTAGGATTTCAAATAGCTACTATTAGAACTTTTCCTAGTAGATGGTTACTTTTCCCCTGCTTAATAAATAGGAAGGTTTGTCAGCACCCTATTCTGTCTGATTTTTGAGGTCAGTTATGCCACAGTTGTTAAAACTTTACATTGAAGCTGAGGATCCTAGGCTTTTTTGCACTGGTACTGCTCTCACACTTTAAGTTGGAAATAGAAATCTTTTAATATTGTAGCTAACCCGTACTGCTGTTCTTAAGCCAGCTGTCACTTGTTCTTCAGACTACATTGAAGAGAAATTCAAACTCACAGTTAAGTAATATAAAAGTGAAAATGTCATGTTGTTCTGTGAGCCATAAAGACAAACCTATAGACCTTTAAACTTGAAATGGTATTGGCTTGCTTTGCATTTATATTGGCGGATTTAAATGTTTTATATTCCATTATGTCACCAAATAGCTTGTAACTAACCTAATTCAGAAGGCTTTTTTTGGCTTACACCATTTGATCAGGTCTGGCACAACGTAAGCTTCTTAGAGCTACCCTCTTTCTTTATGCCTTATGGAGGAAGTGCATGATTATGAGAAAAACAGAATACAGTATATGGACTTTTTGCAACTGGAATAGCTGATAACATATCAACAGTAAGTGCTAATCTGAGAGCCCTCACTGCTGATTCAAGTATTTGAATCAGCAGCTGCGTACATTCATTTGTGTTCAAGCTCTAATACTGCCTTCCTTTGAATTTAATGGAAACTCTTGGTATTTGACACTCAAAAGATCAATCATTAGCTAGTTTATTTTGCAAATAAAAGAGTATCTATTTTGTATCAATTTCTATTCTTAAGTAGAACGGTATAGTGCAGATGGTTTAGCCTGTGGCAAGAACTTAGGGAAATAAGTGATTCAAGTAGGAGCAGTTAGGCGTTTGAGAAGAGAATGGTCCACACTAAACTACACTCCAAAATGTGTTTTCTTATGGTTTCTTACAAAATTCTGCTAGAAAGGGGCCTTATTTTGTACAGTCTGTACTCCAAAAATAAACCAACAGGCACTGTGTTACTGAAAGTTAGGAAGAGGATCTCTTGGTTTTAAAAAGAATGTGTGGGGATTTCTCTTTTTTTCCACCTATTTTATCTAACATTCTTTTTGCATGATGTTTGGGAGCTGAAATACCACTTACACAATTCCAGGGAATAACTTCTGAAGAAAACTAATTACACTATTTCCCACAGCAATGCTTAATATGCAAAGATTGCTTCTAAATCTGCTTTTCAGGTCATCCTTCGTTTCTTCACACTTCCTCATTTTGACTTTCAATGAGGTAATTTCACTCTTAAGCTCATTAGTTTCCATAGGAAATGAATTATAAAAAATACTAAGTGTGCCATATGAGGTTTAACATCAAAGACATTTCTAGACAGACCTTGAATATATGTTGAAGTTATATTTGGTCTCTGCTGGGTATTCTTTTCAGTGCTGCTGAGTTTCATTTGCTTGCTTTCATTAGGTAAGTGTTGGCTTAGGACCTATCTTTTTCCTTGCAATCCAAATTCATCTTTAATTGTGTAGAATAAAATCAGGTAGCTGGCTGTTTGGAATATTTGAGTCAAATGTGTTTTGTTATGGTTCATGTGTTCCCCTCATGAGGGGGGAAAAAAACAGTTAAAAGGAGGATGCTTTGTAACCAACTGCCTTTAAATCAAAGAAAAGGCAGATGTCTGAAAGGAAACCTTAGTTCATGTTTCTGCTAGCAAGTTGTGAATAGATTTTTTTTTTCTTTATATCCTAATCAGTCTCGTGATTGTAGTTTAGCCATTCCCTAAACCAAACACAATACTCTGCTTTAACCAAACTCTTGCTACTCTGAATCCTTAAAGTTACACTGCATGAGCTGTATGTTCAACCTTTCAAATTATTTTCCCATTGAGCCTAAATTCTCAATTGTTTGAACTACTTGTCAGGAAGAAACCTAGCAGACAGCATTCTTGTCATCTTGTACAGTTTGAAGCTGTTTCCAACAAGAACAGGACTTGCCCATGTGTTTTTGAGGTCCTATTCAGTCTACCTAACACATTGCCTGAAGGGAGCGCCTAGTATGTTCCAGAATAATTTAAAAAAAAGGGGGGGGGGGGCGCATCTATTCAAGTCCAGTTTTACTGAAAATAATACTGCTTCTGTTTGTCAGCTCCATAACATTTTCTAGACATATTTTTCCCATGTAATTGTGATTGAAATTACTTTCCTCCTCTTCAGCAAGTGTTTAGCATGCTTATCCCATTTGCTGCTTAGTTACCATATGCAAAATAGCACAGTAAACTGGCTGCATTACCATGAAGGTAAAACTGGATCCAGAGTCCATGAGCTGTGAGGTTTTCTATCATAAAAAGTGGTAGCATATCTCTCAGTAATACAGCTGTCAAAGTAAATGCTGCAAGTAATACATTAAAAAAAAAAAAAAAAAAAAAAAACTAATCCTAGTCAATATTTACAGCTGAGAGTATTATAGCACTTTATTCCACCAGGAGCTTGCAGAATTTCTTAAATTTGTGCTACAGTTTTGTTTGAAGAGCAGGTGTAGAAACTGTTTCTGTTCCTGGGGAAAAAAAAGGAGGATTTTAAAATAGTTTATTTTTGCTGCAAGAGGAGCAAAATCTTTTACAAATTTTTTAAAGGTATAAAATAAAACGCAAGTACTTCTTTAGCAGTGAAGTTTAGTGATCTGCCTAGAAAAGCAGGAACTTCAAAAGACAAGTCAAATTTAAGCTCAAGTCTGTCACGTGCTCTACTCCTGCCTGTTCAGGGCTGACCAAGAAGGAGGCAGTTTTCTTCGTTAAAGCCAGTGTTAGTGATTAGAATTTGTTTATCTGCTGCATATTTCAGTTAGGCTTCCGTATCTTTCAGTGGCATAGAACATAATCTATGAATAATTTGGTAAATTAGCCACATTTGTTCTAAGAATAAGCAGCATTGTTCAGTATCCCATCAATATCTGATGTCCAGTGTAGTGTCTCATGTATAATTGTCTACGTATTGGTACAGTGGGCAAGGACAGAGTGGCATACAGTGTTACTGGATGTGTCAAAATAAGCACATATGAAAGGGAGCCCAAACTCCCACAGAAAGCAGCCTCTAGCAGCAGTCTTCACAGGTTTAGAAAAGTCTGCTCTTTGGTTACAAAGATGGGTAGTAGAAGTCATCAGTGTAAACAATCACCTCATTATCGACCTTGGTTACTAAGAAGAAATTAAACAGGAGATATATACATACATACACATATATATTCCCCCCCCCTCCCCCCAACTGGTCCCAAGGGTGGAATGAGGGAGGTTCAGTGATTGGTATTTGCTGACCAAATGATACAGCAGCTTTCATACTCATTTCCTTGCAGCAACTGATAGTGGAGAAGGGGTTACTGGTCTTGTCTTGATGCACCGGTGCTCTGGGGCAATGCCCATATAATTTAGTCTTTCAGCAAAATAAAATAACTGTTTTACATGGCAGAAATGAATAGTTAAACACACTTTTATTGAAAAAGGACATTTTCCTAGCCCTTCAAAGGTAGCTATTGTCAATAACTGAACACAAATGCTTTTCAAAAGTAGATTTAGTACTGCGATCTTTAGAAAAGTAATAAGATAGCATTGACTCTGCTTTACAATATGTATGAATTTAACACAGTGGAAGTTGTTATTAGAGTACAGCAGATTTCTAGATATATTTTATAATCATAAATATATTAACTCTTCCCTTTGAATCATATAACATTACAACAACAACTTGGAGCTGGACTTTTGTGCTTCAGAAATCTACTAAGCACAATAAATGCTGAGACATGTGTCTACTGTTTGTTTTTGAGTCAACCGCTAAAAGGCATCTATGTTTTTGCTTCCACTGCTACCAGATGCAAGGCTTCTATGCCTACATCAACACAAAAACACAAAAATTGTTAGGCAAAGCCTACGATCATGTGTTGCATATTTCAGACTCTAATAGGTGGCAGATGGAAGCTGTAATAGCAGGTGAAATCATAAATAATTCAGTTAAATATTTCAGGAATCGGACTTAAATGCCTCCGCATGGAAGGATTAAGATAACTCTCTTGATTCATAGTGTAGCTAATATAGGGGAAGATTTGTATGAAAGATTTCTTTCTGACACCTGTTTCATGACATACTATTCCTTTAAAACAATATCCTATGTCAGCTGCAATAGTACAGCTCCATAGGGAGTCGTTTTCCTTTAAGAAAGCAAAATAATTCTAAGTCCTGGGTTGAGTGTGCAGGCATTGCTCACAGAGACAGGAGAATATCACCAGGAGGCAGTTAAAATACTGATTGAGTTGTTAGAGGCAGTAAGACTAGCAGGCTTCCCTTTGGTTCAGTCTTGCATTGAATGCCCTGGATTTGTAATCAGGGTGGCACAGCTACTTAGTAGCTCATTTTTAAAGAGAGTGAGCATTCACGTTTGCCCCACTTAATTTTGCCTTTTAAGTCTTGTCTGCTAAAGGAAGGGAAATAGTTCACTAGTCAATGTGCGTTACCAGCAATAAATAGCTGGCTGATAGAGTATCAGAGCAGCTGCAATTATCAAAGTGTTGAATGCTGAAGATGATTCCTAGTGAGTATTTCAGTGTTATGCACACATGCTCCTGTTGCCATAAAGAGTAAAAAAAACATGTAGTGGACAGAGGCGTTTTAAGCCTATGTACATCTAACAAAGATAATACTGTCAGACTTTCATAGTATAACTAACATTCAGTATTGGGATTGCTTAGCTTGTCTGTACACTTTTCTAAAGAGTTAGAATATGAGATAATCATGGTCTTTAATATTAGAGATGCTGATGCTTGGTAAACTTTGTGCTAGAGTGCAGAAATTATGAACTGTTTAAAATTAAGTCTACAAAATTGTACACCAACATGCATGATTGAATTCTACCTTTGGCTAGGCCAGGTTTGAATTGTACAGGCACTCCCTACGAATAGAATTTAACTCATAGCTTTGAACAGAAAGACTCAAGTGATGCCACAGTGACAGGGGACTGATTTACATTTCAGATATAAGCCATGAAGTAACCATCTCAAATCACTTACATTTCTCATTCCGGAAAAGATGTTCTGCAATATGAAATACCTTTTCACAGGATGCTTTCTTGTATAAACCACATCTAAACTCCATGCATAAGAACAGATTTGAGGTTAATGAGCATAAGGGAAGATGGTGTTTGTGCTGTGCTATGTTATGTATACTCCTATTCCCAATCTGTTGGTGGGTGGCAAAGCCCAAAGTTGCATCCATCTAGAGCTGCTGCTGTCAGCTACTCGACACAGCTCCACGCCAGTCATATGCCTGTTGCCTCTGTTTTGTGAACTGATGTTCTAGTCTTTCTGAGGACATCACTGGACCGAAGCTGGACATAGTGTAGGAGCAGCTAAGGTATCAAAGTTTGGTGAGGTCTCAGCAGTGTTAGCGTCTACAGCTGGCAAGCTCTGCTGGTCCCGGGAAGAGCTAGAGGCCTTCAGATGACCTTTGTTTAAACCAGGGGATTTAGCCCAAAGGGGAAGATCTGACATGAAGCTGGAAGAACTGTTGCTCTCAGCAGTCAGAACCACTGGCTGTTTGTCCAGCACAGCTCTCGCTGGAGCGTATGTAGTATTTTGCTCAGACAGATGATCTCCGCATTGACTAAGATGTTCTGCTAGGACCAGAGGCTGCTGATCATCCCCTTCTTCAGAAATAACAAAAACTGGTTTGTTTTTTTCTGTTTCTACCGCAAACTCCTTTGTTTTTGAACCATTGACTAAGTTGATTTTCAGGGGGTTGGAGCCTTCTAGAAGATTTTTGGGGCTTTGACTGTTAACTGGAGATACTGCCCCTACGTGTCTTGAAGGGTCCAAGGACCTCACATGTCTGCTGTCAGGGGAACTGGTTAAAAATCCAAAGCAAGGATTCCCAAACCTGGATTTCTTCAAGTTGCAGGAGCTCAGCTTTCGCTGCCTTTGTGCAGAGAGAGTGAGGGGATATGAGGCATTACTGGCAGATGAATCAGAGTAAACCGTCTCTAAAGCTCCCTCTATCTCCATGGCTGAAATTACCTTTCTGGTAGAAACACCCTGGGTTTTTGCAGCTGTAGGAAAACCCTGTCAAAATAATAATAAATTAGTAGACATGCTTTGAAAAGCAGTTCTCTTGAGAAGCCTTGATCCTGAGAGAATTAAAAGTTAAAATTTCTTGCTATGCTAGAGGTGAGATTTTTTTTTTTGCAGAAACCTGTGTTATTCCTCCGAAGACAAGAAACATACTCTATTAGCTTTGTAACAAGCTCTGTTGGTTTGCTGATTACAGGCAGAGAGACCTATATATCCCTCCCACACCTACAGATCCCTTGCAGTGCAGCAGTAATAAGTGAATTAAATAAATTTCAGGTACAGCCAGGAAGAAGGAACATGTCCAAAGACTCAACAAGGTAATATAGCCTGAAGGCACTTTTTGATGTTTTTCTGGACTGGAGATCATTTCTTAACCAGACACTAACTGCAGGGAAATGTGGCTTCTTAGCACTTCAGGAAAGCCTGAATAAATTACAGTATACTTAGGCAAAAGAGTTTCCCATACGCCAAGCAAGACAGGCTGCAACGTGTATCCCATTTGCAGGTTGGAGAGGCAAAACCATAGGCCAAGGGGAGAATGCGTCACATCAGCAAGTGGCAGGGGCATTAGGGGCACAGAACCTGAACCCCTCCTAGCAAGACTTACACTGTTGTCGACCAGCTTTGTGAAGGGACTATTAGTAGTCCAACTACACCATTTTTTCTGGAGCTGTGGTATTGGAGCCAGAAAATCATGGAAAGTCCGGGCACTCCATGTTCGTTGTCTGGGGTAATGATTTTCCATCTGGACATTCCCCTTCTCAACAGTGTCTGCTCCTGTAGCTGTGTGATTAGAAGTCAGCCAGTCAGACACAGAGGCTGGGCTTGTGACGCTTCTTTTTAGGTTTTTGTCCTGGAAATAGCAAATAAAGATCATTAACATCTTCCATCAAAAGGTTTTAAAAACACTTAAAAATTTTGCTGCGAGTGCAAGTGACTGATTCCTTCAGTGGTTCTTCTCCCAGGACAAGACACAGGAATGGAGCTTCTACCTATTTGTCTTCCAACATGCTGCCTGCAATTCACTGGCTTCCCTGGATATATAGTGGATGTATCTGACAGGATTAGAGTAGTAAACCTCACTGTGCAAAACAGTTCTGCTCTACTCAGGTCTTGGAAAGCTTCAGCTGTGTTTGTCTGAGGAAACAAAACTTCAAGAAGGATGGGGCCCATGGAAAGAAATCCAGAAGAGAACAACAAGAAGATCAGAAGTCTAAAAAAATAAAAGAGCATGATTCAGGAGGAAAGACTAAAGTAATTGGTACTATTTAGTCTTGCTTAGGGAAGAAATAAAAGGCTATGACGAAGAGGAAGGGAATAATCTTTTCTGTGTCTATGGTGGATAGGACAAGAGGTACAAGGCCCACATAGGAGCCAAGGAGATTTTCTTTTCATGTTAAAGAAATGTTTCGCAGGTGGAAAACATGTTTTGGCAGTAGAATAAGATGTCTAGACAGGTGTACAATTGGCATTACTGGAAGTTGAAATCATGCTAAACCATTCTTAGCAGCTGTTCCTATTAGCAGAGTTGATCTGACATGGGAATGAACTATAGATAACTTCTGAAGATCCCTTCCATCCTTATTTTTATGTTCTTATGTTGCACTTAGAATCATAGTTTTGCTTCTTAACATTGATGTGGTTTTAGAGGCAGGAAAGTTAAAGAATCCCTCACTGTCCTACGAATCTCCTTTCATTTGTACTAAGACTTCACCTGTTATTTGTATAAGCCTCCTGTTCCACAGCTCTATATGTATTTTTAATTTTCAGCTGTGCGAGTATGGTTGTCATGAGAAGAATGCAAAATTCACATTCCTAAAGTTTTAATAGTTCTTAAAGATGGTCTGAAGTAAGTCCCACAGTGTGTCCTGGATTTAAAAGTCTTGGGAGACCAGAAACTTGTCATTTTTTATTTCTGATAAAGAAAATTGTCAAATTTCTGAAAATCAAAGAAAGTATTTAGTTAAAATATCATAGTGGAAAAGGATGGGCAGGGAGAGACAAGAAATTAGCTATTTCCATGGAATAAAATTCTCAGCAGGAGGCTGGGAGAGGCTGTAGTCAGGCTCTGGATAAGTTTGTTTCAATAGTAAACTCTTGGTTTCAGATTTGATTAAAGTAACAATTTTTATTTATAAATTTATAACCCAGCTGTCATCTTCTCAGAAGCCTCTTCAGTCTGTCTTAGGATTTGTTATTATAATGTTATTATAATTACCCCCAAAATGGTGTGAAAACCATTAGGTTTGAGGCAGATATTCTGGGAATAATTACTAAGATGAATAATGCATTTTCTAGATTTTCAAAAATGGTTTAGCAAAAAATGTTTTTTAAACCTCCATTAGTTGGTAGTTTAAACCTCCATTTTTAAATACTCTGTTAGTCTTTAGTTTCAGACTCCTTGATCTGAAACTTGTAATGTCTGAATAAAAATCATAGGTCTGTAATCAAAAGGTTGAAGCAGGTTGTGAAGTCTTTATAGACCAGTTTGTAGGGGGGAACAAAGCCCCCATTAAGAAGCAAGGATTGCATGTAAAATGACCTTTTCAAAATAGATTATTTTTATGTGGACCCTCAGATTCGTACTTGGGTCATTAGATAGTACCAATGTAATGGAAACCTTACAGTCACTAGCACACAGAGAAAAGGATGATTTAAAATAAATGGGACTTAGAAAGCCATGACCCTCTTGGGGTCCCTGCGTTCCTCAAAAGCCATCCCAAAGATAGGGGGTTCCCGTTGCATTATCAGTCCTGCCCACCATTTCCTCACTGCACTCCACATGTAGAGAAGTGTGTTTGTTCTCCCAGCTGTTACCGCTGGATAGGGGAGCTAGTTTCTTCAACAGCATTTTAAAAGTTAAAAAAAAAAAAAAGAAAAAGAAAGAAAAGAGCCAATTTATCACTGGCCCCTGCCCAACAGAAGTGATCCTCATGCTTACTGGGAGGGACAAGACCTAGTGGCCAGCCACCATTTCTCAGTACAAAGATTTGGATAGTGTTTCTATTAAAGCTGCATGTAGTTTGATTTGTCTAGACAAGCATTTTGGATGAGGTAAATCTAAAGGCATTTTCTACTGTACTGTAAAAGCTCAAGATTTCACACCTATGTACACATGGGAATAAATTCTTAGCTCCTGCCAAGAAAGTAGCTATGTTGCAGTGGATAATTCATCCTACTTGCCTTGGGCTGGTCCACAGAAGCTACACACCATACCCTCTGCAGAGCTCAAAGGCTAAAATCAGGAGCTGGCTGGCCTCCCTACACATACATTTTACACCCTGAAAATACACATCTAGAAATTAAACTGTCAGTATAACTCATATTTATTTCTAACATCCAGAAACCCTGAATTGCTCAAGTAGCCTGAAGAGATTCTATTTGAGAGAAAGCTTGTGAATGGCCTGCAGCTCCCACCCCACTCAGATAGGATAGTCTGCAGCTGTGCTGAAAGATCTAGTGCTTTTAAAGGTGTCCTTTTGCCCTCCCTGGGTGGGTCTTCTGCTTTTTAAGTGGTTTGTTTGGGCACTGGCTTGCTAGTGTATACCATGGACTGAAGAAAAGTTGCCCTTCTGAGTTAATAACATGGTAAATCACTTTAATCCTTTGGGGTATGTTCATTTACAATTGTTTTAGCACTATCTCTCTATGTATTTATCCTCTGCTGGTTTGCTTGTGACAGGGCCAGCAAAATAGTAATGTTTTGCTTTTAAGTATGTTTGGCCGCTTTGACCTGAAAGAGAGGGAGGAAGAAGAATGGATTTCCTCTGTTTAGAAGCTGTGCTTGTATGTTGCTGCCACCAGGTGAAGCCACTGGGCATCCTACTGGGAAGAACCACCAAAGAGTATAGGTGCTTAAGGATGCCCTGTTGGGGCACCCATACAGCTCATAGTACTCTGCTACTCAGAAGGTAATGCATTTGGGTCAGGGAAGGCACCAGAGCTGTCTTCCTTTCTTTTCCTTTTTCTATTAAGTGCTGTACTGACTGGAGAAAAAGTGTAGCACATGTCTTGCGCCAGTGTAGGAAACTCTTGGCCAGAGTGCCTCCTGGCTAATTTCCTGTTCAAGTGCAGGGATACAGACTGCTTTTGTTTTGTAAGCTCTGATCCTCTGTGATATTGATTCTCTATATATGAAACTCTACTATAAGGTACTGGAGCATGTAAGTTCCTGCACTGGTTGTTGTTTTTCCTCTTGTGGGAGAATGAGAGGGTGGTGGAGAGGAAACAGTATTGACCTGGGAAAGGCTTTAATATAGACTTGAAATGGACTTGTTCTGCTACTTACTACTCTTAATTTTGAAGAGATGGTAGCCAGACCTGAGATTTCTGAGCTATAATGCATTTCCAAACAAATAATTGGTCAGGAGTGCAAGGGGAAAAGCTAAGATAAGAGAACTTGCTGAAATGATCCCAGTTTCTCTGCTGTATATATCCCTTTTTTGAAAGGACCCCAGTGCTTTCACTTGACATGCTTGATTTTTGGGGTATGCATTGTTAATTACCACATCAGTCCAGTCAGGCTGTTAAGTAGTTTTCTGACACACTGAGGAAATAAGTAACTTTTCTGCCCATCTGGCAGTGGCAGGCAGGAACAGCTTGTGGTGTTCTGACTCCCAGGTCCTTCAGTCACCACAGGTGACACTTCTAATGGAACATCATCTTTGCCCATTAATAGGTTTTTGTGGGCTAGTCTCACAGCAAGTTGATAGAACTCTGCCTTACTGTTTGTAAGATCCAGGTGAGAATTCTGAATTGCTCTTCTCTGTCAGGAAGATCCTGGCTCTTGGTGGGGACCATAGCCCATGTCATTCAATGGCAGCTCAGTCTGGTGTTTAGGAGGAACTACCTGGCTCAATTGCTACTGTTCTTGCAAACTAGGCGGTGAGCATAAATGGAGGGATGTGCCAGGGATAGCCCAAAAGGGACATCCTGTGGTTTACAGGACTTCTAGAGATGATCAAGAGTGTTCCTACCTGTATTCTGTAAGTGGTAAAGCTCAGCCCACTGGCCCCAGGTCCAGCAGAAATAACAAACACTTCATCGCTCCCAGTCTCGGTGGTCACTGCAGATGTGGAGGAGGGCATGTCAGGATCAGTATCCTGAGGAGACTGTTCTGTGCTGCCTCTGCAAGAAGTGACTGAGAAGACAAAAAAAATGATAAAGACTGCTTGGGAGAGTCCAAAACATCTGTTCCTAACTTATCCCTGACAAACCCTCCTCCCTCTTCTTTCTCTCTCCCCAGACAAACTAGAACAGCTTTTGTCTGTCACACCAGTCAGAACCAAATTCAAGCCAACAGTTTGCTTTCCTGAAACTGCAAGCTTTTAAAAACAAATCAAAAGGAAAAAAAAAAAAAAACACCCTTTTGTCTGCTTTCTAATAAAGACAGACCCAAACAGAAATCTGTCATTCTGAACACAAATGGTGATCCTGCAGATCAGGAACTTGCAGACTTACTGAGCTCATTTTTATTTGAATTTACTCACTGATAAATAGCCCTATTAATCCTGGGAGCTGTGTTTTCTGTCTTGAGTACTTCTGCTGCAGCCCTAGGAATTCCACATCCTCAGGTGGCTTATGCTCTAGGGAATGCTACAGATGTCTGTCTTTTCCCCAAGGCCTGTAACCCCCAGTCCAGGGCAGGAGATCTCAGGCTGTGTTTGCTGTGTTGCCCCAACCTCTTCAATGACCTTTCCAAAGAAGGAGACACCAAACTGTCAAGGTTGACATCCTTATAAGAGCTGTGCTTAATGGCTGATGGTTTAGTGGGAAACTGGTGATATCTAGCAACACAACAGGAAATACCTCCTTGTTGGCCTTCATCAACCAAAAGGAGCACTGATAAAATTCATATGTCGTGACTCAAAATTGCACCAAGTGGCATCTGCAGCTTGGTTAGGAGGACTTTTGTTCTTGTTCTGGAAGCACTCTGTGAAGTAAATGTCATCTAAAGCAGTCTCATCCGTAACGTCCTTCAGAAAAGTTGGTTCCAGGAACTGAGGTTGTTCAAACTCAGTATAGGCATTGTAAAGCCTCTTCTTTCCAGACAAGGGTAGATATAGGGCAGAAGAAACGCTTCCATAATTTATGGATAAGTCATGTCCGTAGCAGCCTGAACCAGACACATTTGCTCTGCTAACCCAGTGTCTCTGCAATGTCACGTGCTATGACAGCTTTTGTTGGCAGTGTCCTGAAGCTGTGCCGGTGTGTGCTCCTTGCCAGGGGAATTACCCAACCAGTGGGAGGGGGAGAGTAGCAAGGGATAGTTCCTGCAACAAAAGCTTTCTGCTGTGAAGCGTTCTCCAGCTGTGCATGGGCAAGACAGGGAGGAGGACTGCAAGGGAGAAACTATCTGCTTAACAGGCTATGGGATGCCCTGCCCGACTCCTGCCGATGTGCCGCACTTACCCGCTTGCTCCCGGCTGACAGAGTGATTGTTGTTTTCATTCTCCCGACTTGGCACCACAAGCTGGAGCTCATTGATATCGACAGCAGAGTTCTGGATCCCATTCTGCAACTCAGAACATGCCCCAGTAAACATCGTCAGATAAACAGTGCAACAGCCAATATGAAAGAGAAAGAGAAATTGCTGAAGCCGTTAGCACTAACCTCCTGGTCACTGCATGCGTTGGACGAGCTCCTTTTGGGGCACATTTTCTGCCTGGAAAGGAGAGACAGCAACAGCAACAACAACAGGCCCATGAATGAGTTAAAGATCCGCACAAGGGGAGGTCTCATCTGTACTCATCCTATGAGGGGGACCCAGCAGGTTAAGAGCTGCTCTACGTACAGGAGAATGCAAAACATTTGCTAAAACTTGGTGCACCAAGACCAAGGTTGGGGGGAAGAATGGTATGCTCATGTAATGGAAAGCTGACTGAAGAAAAGGGTCTGTATTCTTCCTGTGATCAGTGCAAAAGCAGGAATGGAATTCAGATCTCTCCAGAGTCCTACCAGCCTTCCTCACTGGCAGGCTGCTCTTTCACTTCAGTAACTAAATAGCAGGACTGAAGTTCCTTCTTTGATCTGGGCAGTGACATCATTCTTATCCCGTTACACAGAATATTTAATCTGTGTAGCCAGTGTTGCATGCTGGATTATTTTTAGCAAGCCAAGAGTGTCAAATGCTGTTCACTTCTATGAACATCCTATTAAAGGAAAAGACTATAGCAGATGATTCCCAAGTAAACATGCCTGTTGGGCTGAAGGGAAACAAAAGCGTATTCTTAACTTGTTTTTCTAAAACTAGCGTTATTTACATTTTGGATGAATATGATGTAAAGATGTCATGAGGAAAGGCAGGCACTGATGAACAAGATAATGACTGAAGCAAGTGTATTTTATTTCTGCTGTACAGCAGTTCTCCAAGGGACAGCAGAGAAACATGTGGGAGTGTTAAGGCACTGACCAGACAGCAAGAAAAACAGTAACACTGGTCACGTACCCTATCAGTGCTCTTGGCTGGCATTTTTCCTCTTCTTGTTGGAAGGATTTGTTTGCTTTAAGGCATTTAACCTCCTCCACACAAGCTTTTTGTTTGTTTGTTTTCTTTGTGCTGTATCGAAGTCAGGGTTTCAAGTTTTCAATCGCCATTTCATTACTGTTTCTTTTCAAGAATAGGTGTTCAGAGGGCTCTTGGTGAGGCTGGTCATGAGCTGACCTCTGCTCTGTCTTGGGCATAGCAGGTTCTGTTCCTCACCATATCATCAGATTGCTTAAAATGATTATTGACTTATGACTGTATTGAGGGAGAAAGAACCCATGAAGCACCACCAGGATTGTTCCTAATGAGTACAGAGGAGACTACAGAAAAGGAGGAGGACGACAAGTTTGCACTTAAGAATTTAATTCAGAAGAGCTCCAGATGGATAACTGTTACTCCATGATGCAAAATCACATCAGCCACCGCTTGGGCTTCTCAGGTGTACTCAGGGCTAGAGCAGAGAAGACTTTTCTGTAACTCAGTGATTGGGGGTGGGAGGGAGAGATGGGGAGTAAAGAAGGTTCATCCAGTGAGGAGTGGTGTCTCCTGATCAAGCAACATCAAGCCAGGTAGGAAATACTTCAGAGCAGAAAATGCGTATGTAAATAATTCCCCCCCTCTGCCTTCCCAGAAGTTCTTATTAGGCACCAGAACCATTTCAGCAAGAGAGACTAACAAAACATGCCCAAAATAATGAATAGCCCAGTGATGAAGGCATTTGTGTAGACAGTGGGAGAACTATGTTCAATTTCCTGCCTTCTCCAAATCACGTTCCTTCTTCCTCTCTCTCCCTCCCCATCCCTTTCCTGCCAATGCCCATAATGAAAATTTAATCAAATCTGGTACATTCCTATGAAGTTTTCTTGTTTAAAATGACTGGTACGCTACAGACAAATCTGTGGAAATATACCCACCCAGGGACTAAAGAGCATAAAGGAAATATTCTTCTTCAAGAAAACAAAACTTAGGACATAGTTCTTCCACACTGAACATCAGGCATCAACAAGCCAGATGAGCTGGTTATAGGGATGCTCTTCACTTCTGGGCTTATCATTTGAACTTTCAACATGGTTTAACAAACAAAATGTTCAAGTTCTTAGAAACCCAGGTAAAAATGTGTTCCTCTGGGTCTTGTATACAGCTATCCCTTTTATAGGATATTCCTGCTCTCTGGGATAAAGCTGCAATAGATGAAATATCCATTATAAAAATCTCAGCAACTGACAACTAGTATAAACTTTGACAGGCAAGCAAGCTTTTTCATTTAGAAACTGCAATACCTTGCACTAATCTGGATCTTTTTCTTGCCAGTCTCAATAAATATCGTGCTCTGTGATAATTGACTGGCCCTGTAACTACTTCAAAAGCCATATTGCTGTTCGGCAGAATGAACCAGGGGAAAAACTAATGAAGCAGGGAGGTGATGGCCTGTGGTTAGCCCACGACCTGAGTCCTGACCAAGCTGTTACCCAGGAGTCCCCAGTGCGTGCCTTGGTGGGGGAAAGTGGTTGCTTAGAAAAAATTGGTGCAGCTCAATGTACCTCAATTGGTGCAGCTCAATGGGAGACACAGCAGGGGCAAGTGCAATGCAAAATATAAGTATGTTCAATTCTTACCACCTCTTCTTGGCCATTACTGTATGGCCTGGTTTGGCAGTCAGATTTCTCTTCTTCATATGGCATGCCTGCAAAATGCGGGTGCCAAAGAGGCTTTAAAGACAGTGGATACAGAATTTTATTAGCCTGTCAGGCACCAATATTGACTGAAGCGTGTCACCACCAGGTGAAGATCAGGCTGCAGATAGTGACTAGCAGGGCAACTTGTATGGAGTGAAATGGCAGCAGATGATGACTTGATGAAATAGCTGTACATGCTGGGGCTGCAATTGGAAACAGGTCATTGGCAAACTAAGCAGGTGTAAAATGCAGTTGCAATCCATGGGTCGCAACCATCGAGCAAAAGTCTGACTGCATTGGACAGGACTAAAATTAAATAAGGTGGATGTCTCTTGTTCTTGGGGTCTTGGGAAAGAAAATAAAAAATACTCCATAACTTGAGCCAGGCCTCATGGCCAAAAGTAATTAGAATTATTGGCCAACTAACAACTGAAGCTTTCATTCCCTCCCCAAACAGCAAACAAAAGCTGCAGTGTGGCAGAGACTTGGAGTTTCCCCAGAGAGCTTCGCCCTGGCTGAATGATGCAGTGAGCCCGAGCAGACACTGCTGACGACTTGGTGCATTAGAGTGGCGGTAGGTGCCAAGCCCGTCCTGGGCCATTTCTACCCCTGGCAAGGCTGAGCCTGCTACTTTTAGCTGAGCAACAGCAGCAGCTAAAAATGGTGAAAAACATAGCTAAACTCCAACCTGGTACCAGAGAAGCAGGTGGAGTAGGAAGGGTATAGAAAGTGGAAGGCAAGTTTACAAAGCCAAGAGCTTGGAGGTTGCTCTAGTATCTTCTGGTGTGGTTTCCTTTGCAATGGCACGTTCCAGTCAGGGCAAGTATTATCATGTCTTGGTGAGCTGGTCCCGTTTCCGAGTGTGCTTTATTATTTATTAAAGTATCTTCATTTCTCCCCTCAAACCACCCCCTGGCAGTCCTGATGTTTTCTGCAGTGAGGACAAGCTGTGGCTAATACACCTTTGACACCTGAATTCAAGTCCTCGTTTAGGGCAAAGAGCATAAAATAGAGTATGGTGGGCTCAAACTAGGAGAAGTTCTTAGAAATGCTTAATGGCTTCTGCAATCTTATTCTGAGCTGCATAAGGAAACCGCAGCTGAGAAGGGTTGGTGAGCTCTGACCAGAAGAGGCCATGGACCAATATCCTCGAAGTAGTTGGATCAGTAAAAGGATGGGGGGAATCTTCCAGAGCAGTGTAAGTGGGTTTACTCGGCACAGATCATGGCATCACTTTCACACATATCCAACCTCATTGTTTTAAATCTGACAATAAACAAATATGTATTGTAATCAAGGCCTCTCTGAAAATGTATACAGGGATTACAGGCAGCTGGGATAGGAGCCGGCCTTTCAAAGTATTAAAGGACTAGATATAATCTCCCTTTATATGTAGTCAGTATCTGACTAAGATATATTTTCCTTTAAAGAAAAAAAAAAAGTCATGTAGCAGCAAAAAGGCCTAAATGCCAATGTTGCAAGAAGTGAGCCTAACCCTGATACTGTGCCATTGTAACCCTGGTAGGAAGTATTCTCAGTAACAAGAATATACAAACATTTGTGTGGGGAAAAAAAAACTATTAGATTTTCTCTGTTGGTTAGCAACAGCAGAACATTTTGTAAACATCTGGGAAGCAAAAGTCAAATTCTACATGTGATCAGCATGGCCTGACTTTCTAAACCATCTGCACAGAGTAAATTTCAACCAGTGAAATCTCAGATTGACAGTGTGCTTTTTTGGTTTGAATAATACTCTGCTTCATGGATAGTTACACTGAAATTAAATAGGGATAATGGAGCAAGAATAGCTTGTGTATCAGCCCAGACTGCTGCCATAGCAAAGAGAACATGTTTCTGTCTCTTTTGAAGATTGGCAAGGGTGTAAAAATAAAATATTTAGTATCTGGAAGACATTTTCCACCAGACGTTTTCCCTTAGAGCTAGCAAAAAATTGTGGTCTAAATTAGTGTTCTGCAAGCACTTTAAAAAGGAAAAAGGTTAGTTAGATGTGATGCATGCAAGTTTAACTCTTACAGCAGTGAAAAGGCAGGACCCTGAAAACAGGAATTTCCATAGGCAGCAAAGGAGATCGTTTACGCTTCACCACCTTACTCATCTTCTCTTAAACACGGTACAGTGATGGCCTAGACTTTGTATCTATTCAGCAAAGCTAGAAATGTAGCCTCCAAAAGGATAAGGGAAACAAAGTTCCTTTATCAAAACTTCTTCAATTACTAAGAGTTGGTGGACAATCCTGAAACCTTACGAGATGTTGAACTCTGTAAACATTAGCAGTCATTCTTCCCCAGTCCGGTGTAATCAGGTGATGCCGGAACAAAGGCTGACCAGAATATTTTTAATACGGCCTGCCTTTGCATGGCTGCCTAGCTCCTGGCCGCATGGCCGCAGCCGAGGAAGCCAAAGGCCAGGCACCGAGGGAGGCTGCGGCACGTGTGCTGGCTTCTCGGGGTTGGAAGCTGCACAAGAAACGAGGCAGGGGACGCAGGACGAGGAAAGACGGACCAGTTGAATGCTGCCGCTGGGAAACGAATGCTAGTACTAATATCGGATCACCATAACAGAGCCCTACAAGGAATAGCATTTGTTTCAGTTTAACTGATGCTTTCACTGAAGTCAAAACATTTCAGAAATACTGTTTGTTTTGACAAAAACCTGGGGAGCTTGGGTTTTGTTTTGAATTTGTCAGAAGAAAAATAAAAAGCCAAAACTGTTTCTACAAAAATGTTTTCACTAGGGAGTTAGTAGGAAAAATCCAAACATATGCTATGGGGGAAAAGCTTTCTCCTGAAAGACTTAGAGAAAAGAAAGCCATTGACTGGGGAAGTAAGCTTTCGTCACTGGCTAGTTTTAGCCTTTTAACTGGTTAGCACCGGGACGTGGCAATCAGAAACCCCGCTTGACCGTCAGCTCGCTTGGCCAGCTCATCGCATACCAGGTGGTGACTACCCACGCTGCCGCACGGTACCGCAAGCGGCTCAGTGTTACTGTTAGCCTGAGCGCGAGAGAGGTTTCACTGGGGTTAACCACCGGTACTGCAGCGTGGCTCTGCAGCTCTGCCCTGGCTTCTCTGCTGCTGAAAGGCAAGTGCTGGTAACTGCTTACCCCACGAGGTGCATTCGGATTAAAGTGTCTGCGCAATCTCTTGGATAAAGCATGTTACAGAAGGGAAAATATTATTTAATATATGTAACCACATCTTAATTTCAAATGCTAATACTTTTTATTACTACTTACTTTTAACATTCACTGCTTCTCTGCACAGTGATTCCATATTTTGACTGTAACCATCACTAATACTCTTCAGAAAAAGTATGTGGGACACTCAGGGAAAGATCATCTTCCTGTTCTGCATTTTTGTTCAATGGCCAACTAAATTGTCCCACAACCGAGGTTCAAAGGCACCACTGCTATTGAAATAAATAAATGCCCAACAAAGTCCTCATCCTTCAGGTGTTTCTTCAAGAAAAAGAAAATAAATTGGAGATAGAGGAGCCGTGCAACTGGGAAAGACGACTTAGCATAGGGTAGGAATAGTAATTGGCACTGGCTTCCTCCATATCCACACACTACTACCTTTAAATGACAGCAAGCATTAGCAGAGCAAAGAAACGCAACTTTTTTCCTGTACTGTACAGATAATATCATATGCTTCAAAGGCTCAGATATGCATCATCTTACCTGCAAGCTATGCAGAGGGCAGAGAGCAAAGCAAGTGCAAAGAAGACAATCCCTGTAATAATTGCCAGCATCATCATGTTTTCCTGTCTCTCCTGCCTCACAGCATCTACAGTATCAGGTTCGGTGATGTTCCTGTACTCAAAGAGCATTGCAAAGCCTCGTCCCCGGTCCGTGGTGGTGATTAGTTCCATGATAACCTCAACCATTTCCAGAGAGGAACCGAAGACCATGGGCTTGTTTAAAGGTGTATTTGGTCCACAAAAGCGAGAGGAAAATGTGATGAGATCAGAAACATACAAAACATCATGGGGACAGATGTCCACTGCTGACTGTGGGGTGGAGGAGACTTCCAGTGGCAGTACTGTTGTGGGAAGAGTCCAGCTCTCTCCAGTAACTTCATCTTGCTCACTACCAGCAAGATGAGCAAGCAAGATTTTCCCTTTCAAATCTTCTGTTCTTAGGCCACTGATATTTTGCCTGTGCATCGCGGTACTACCAGCTAGAGGGAATGGCAGTTCCTCTTGCTGAGCCTTGGTAATTGCTTTGGGGTCCTTCAGCTGTTTAGACTGGTTTTCTTCAGATACTTGTTTGGCTTCATCTTTTTTTGAGGTGGCTCCTCGAAGGTCATCCAGGTGACTAACAAGGTCCTTTGATTGATCTCCTGTGCTGCTCAGATTCTGAGCCACCTTTGACATCCAGGTCTGGAGAGAGGATTTTGTAGCAGGGAGAGCAAAATCCAAGTTTTCCTCAGGAGGAGGCATGTCCTTATCTCTTGTTTTAGCAGGAGCTGAAAAGCCATCCCAAGGGGTTGGAGTTTCACTAGTGCTCTCAAAAATGTCAAAGTCAAAAATTTCCAATATAAGATGGGTTCTCATAGGAATGAAAAATTGCCAAACACAGTGTGTCCCTGGGTAGTAGTTGTTTGGAAAACCTGGTGATAAAATCAGACCTCTTTCCATCGATTCCACCACCGCACCACAGGAATAGTACACCTGGAAAATAGATAAACTTGCATCTTACTGGAGATGAATTAACAGTGTTTGCAAATACAGGATGTAGTCTGCTAGACCTACTGCAAGGTCATACTCTTTTCTTTACTTTCCCTTCAGTGACTGGTATAAGATAAGACTTCTACAAACTCCATGAATTTCTGTTTCTTGAGACTATCATCTTCTACTTTCACCATTTGGAGCGTTAATCTCTAATATAGACCGCCACTCTTAGTGTGGAAGTATATATTGAATGATCACTCCTTACCCCTCCAAATATAATCGAGCAAAATAATTCATAATTCTCATTTTCTACTACTGATCTGCTTTTGGCTATGAGACGTTCCTAGGTTACTGATAGTCCTGCATACATTTTTTTGACGTGCAAGTTTCCGACCACACAAATGTGTGGTCCTAAACAGTTTGTTGTGAGATAAAAATAAGAAGATGAAGAAAAATGGTGTCACCACAAAGAGTGTCTTGAGCACTATTATTTTCATTACAAAACCATTTTTTAATGTAAAAAGCCCTTGCATTGATTATTGCCATCATCCATGTAACTCATCTCCTATTTCAAAGGGATTCTACCTCCCATCTTCAACAAGCAGTAAAATCTAGGTGGTCTTGATTGGGTAAATTGTCTCTTCAAATACAAAGCCTCTCAAAATAGTGATAGCAGATATCAGCTCTTGCTAGTAAACTAGCAATCAACATGCATTTTACATAACAAATTTCATATGGGACTGTTGCTGTTTTATTTCTTCCTTCTCCATAAATAACCTGCAGAACCCAAAGAGGAACAAAATCTGTAAAGGGTTCCACTGACCACCGTTCACTTGTTCTCTAAAGGTACCTGAGGTGTTTTCCACACATCATAATTTAAATTACCTTCTCCCAGAGACGCTCTTAGAGCCTTTGTTCAAGATTCTTTCATAAATTTGGAGAGCGCAGAGTGCTGTCTGCACCTTGGGCAATTGTTCTTGAAAAGGGGAAAAAGTAAGTCAGAAGTACTTAGGTCACAAGCCCTGTCTAGGAGCATATTGCTAGTGTTAATTGGAAAAGAAAGGGAACGCTTTGGGATTGTTTTGTAGTGGAAATGATTAGTCGTCTTAGTCTGTTATCTATTTAAACACAAAGGAAGCTTGGCAGGACAACAAACAAAGCTTATGAAGTCCATGTAAAGCCACAAAGATCAAAATACTCCAGGATTCTTTTTTTTCCTGGTCCCGCCCCTTGGCTCATATTGAAATGGAAAGAAAAAAATGCAATGCCAAATGTTAAAAGCCTTTAAATAAAAACAAAAAGCCAGACCTGTTCTGCAAGGCATGAACTTTGTTTTCCAGCAGGTGCTTTCCATATTCTGAGTGTTTCAGGGTGGATGGTAATAGAAAAGGACCAAAACAGCAATGGAGGTAGAAATTGTATTCTGTATTCCAGGCTTAAACCAATCTTTGACTTTTGAAAGTGTCATTTAAATCAATTCTTACACTAATTTGAGTGGAATAAAGTACAGGCTTCTCATTTAAAGTACCTGGGCTTGACTATGGCTCAAGTAAAAAAGAAACTATATTCAAGTGTCTGCATCATTTGAAGACTAATTCTCCATCAAATGCTTTAGGTGCCCCACAGAATGTAGTACCAGAATAAACAGAAATTTACAGAGTCTTTGCTTTAGGAAGTAAAATTATTGCTTTTAAACTGAATTAGTTAATTCATGGTAAATATTCCAGTAAAAACAGCAAAACCTTATGTCAATTTAAGAATCTAGGGATCCTAACTTTTAGACTCATCTGCTAATTCACCTCAAAATTACAGATACATTTGTTGTCACTTGAATTACTGGAATCTAGCTAGAAGGAAAGAGGGCTCCTTTGTGACTTCCCTCGTGTTCCTTCCGTGTGTCCCAGCACGTCTGAGCAGACTTGCCTTCGTCCCATGCTAGTCTTTTGAGCTCACTTTTAATAACAGTATTGGCATAGGGAGAGGCAGTAAATAATGCTAAATTTTCATTTAAAAATGCATCCAGTTTTGGAGCCAGAATGTGCACCAGCACTGCTGCTATTGAAGGGTACTTCTTCTGGCTGTAGTAGGATTACAGATTGGCCCAAACTTCCTTAAATTAGCAATGATTGAGGGTTGGAATTTTATTTTGAGGAGCATGTGAACTGACCTAATTGTCGTCTTTCAGATACCAAGAAGCAGTTTGGAGGCATTAACATCCCCACCTCTACTACCAGAAGACTTTGTGACAGTTGACTTTTTCACACTAGAAAGCAGCAGACTGCTGGAGATCCTACATCAGCTCAGTGGATCTTGCGTGATTAATCACCAAAGTGCCAAATGGGTAAGTGCATTCCCCTATAAATCTCTTGCCCTGCTCACAGGATAGGTTCCTTTTCCTGCCTTCATTTTCACTGGAATCTGTCATCATTTGGAGTGAAATACATAGCAGACTCTGTGCACATCTGAGGAGCCTCGGAGTGAAACTCAGATGCCTTTGGTTCCCCTGTGAGCCACGTGGCTGCCAGTTGGCTGCAGCGTCTAGCTGAATCCCAACAGGTACCGAGCTCTCTCGGACGGGGCGAGGGTTAGTGGCTTGTGCAACGTGTGCATTCCAGAAATGCGGCTTAAAGGTCACGGCACTGGGGCAATCGTTCATTTATTATAGCTTGAGAGTCGGGAAGGATTCAAGACTTACTCCAAGAACAGGAAAAAAACAAGGGACAGGAAATGCAAGGCAGATCTGAGGGGGGAAAAAAGGCTTTCTGGTGAATTTATAATCCACAACTGACTGACTGACAAAACTGTTTAGTTCATCTGAATCATCCATTATGAAGGCTGAATTTCATCAATTAGACACAGATGTTCCCCTCTGCAGCAAGCTATAGACTCACAGGCTTTTGACAGAGGCACACAAAGAATTTGGCACATTTTTAATCTTTCCAAATGAGAGGTTGTTGTTTTTTAAAAACACTTGATATATGCCTACACAGATTAGTTCACTTATGAGCAGGGTGGATTATATTTTTTCAATTTTTTAATCTGATAATAAGATAAACCCCTGAGTGGGTTCATGAGAGGCACATCAGACTTGCATGGGCTAAAAGGGATTTCTTCAGAGGAGCTGCTTTTTTTGAGGCCAACAACAGTTACAGTTTCCAAGCACAGAAAGAAATGTGATTGGCCATGGTTACTTTATTGAAACACAAAATAGAATGGCTTGCCAGAAGAAATCTCAAGGTGTGAGGAAAGAATAGGTGTTTGTCAGGAGCTTGTGAATGGTTGTGCTTGGGTATGGGCTCCAGTAACAGAGATCCTTGTAACTTGAAAGGGGAGGGGGAGTATGAAACCATGACCTATTATATGTCGCAAGTGAAGAGCATTGGTTTATACAGCCCTGGAAGGACTAGATTGCCAGTTCTGTTCATCTGCTTTCCAGTACTCCCTTTTCTTGCTGGGAGTCGCAAAATTTTAAAACAGTTCTACTGAGCTGAACCTCCTGTCTGCTGTGGTCAGGAGCTTCCCTACCTGACTTTTGAATTAAGATAGTTAGGGAACAATATTTAGTAGATCGCAAAAAGGGAGAGTGACTCAAATCTCAGCTGTTGCTTCTTGGCCAGAAATACAGTGGGTTGGATATTTCAGAACATGCCAAGACACTGCATTCCCCCTTTTCACACTACACAACCCACTCAGAAGCTTAAATCTATTCCCATTACTAAAAATGCTCCCTTGTCACACACTTGCATGCCTCCTCCTATGCTGACATTTGGGCTCTCTAGGAATGAGTAGTTAACTTTTGGCACAAACTTTGATCTACTTGATTAAAATACACATATGTAAGGAGTTAGAAGGCCTCTGCAACAGGAAACATAGGGCTAAGGAATACAAGGCAGGACCGTGTGCTAGTCCCTCATAGGTGATTCTGGCAGTGGTGCCCTGACCAGGGGACTAATGCTGTTTTGCCCTCTGAAAATGTAGGTTTGCCACAAACCGTTGTGCAGTACAGTCATAGAGAAACTGAGAGTTTTCCTTAAGCATAAAGCTATGATGCGTTAGAACAGATGTGGCCACAAGTGACTGCAAGCTATTGTTCAGAAATCTCACTGCAAACACCAGCATTTGCTTCCTGAGGACCACCATTTCTCTCAGAGAAAGAGCAAACCCTTCATGTGTAGGGTCTGCAACACAAAACCAGTAGTATGTGATTTTTTTTAGTCTGGTGACTATAAACAGAAGAGCTCTTGAGAAACAGGTGGCACTAACAAAAAGCAGAATCCCCATGCAGGAAAGGGGGGAAAGAATAGCTTTAGCGAGATGAGAGTTTACTATAAGGCCCTACCAAGTATATACACAGGGAGGGAACAGTTATTGAGTAATATAATCATCAGCTCTGCTCTCCACTTGCATGACGCCTACAAATGTGGCCCTGGAGCCTTTGCATTATTCTAGTAGGAATACTGTCAGTGAATCAACATATTCTAAGAGAATCCCACCATGAGAAGAATTTAATTAACACCCTCTTTTTAATCACAGTTACTGCCAAAGAAGTCACTCGACTAGAGCTAATCAAAGTCATGCACAGAAACAAGTTTTTCATTTTGCCAGGATAAGACAAGTTCTTGCAGCACTTTTACATCAAAGCAGGGTGACCCTCCTGGCTTCTTCCACCAGAGTGAAGCCACATTCACCCCTTCTGCAGTACACGCAAAACCTGCAGAAGGTTCTTGCAAAAAGCCACAAATGGCATGTCATGTCAGCCTCCATCTGGCCTGCAAGAGCAGGGCTCTTTCATGAGGTGGTCTCAGCAGATGCTGGGTATCAACCTCTGCCTGAATCACTAGAAAGAGGCAGTCAGGACTCATATTTTCAAGCTTCTCTGCCCTGCCTCCAAGCAAGAAATGCTTTTGTCATGAGGCAATGCTGGGAGCCCAGAGGGATTGTGAGGAGGATGCTGTAATGTAGCTGGCAAGAGAAGGTGACGTGGCCATGTGGTTTTGCTTGTAAAGATACAAGCCCTGATGAAGAGTAGTTGAGACAAAGTGGTGCAAAATCCTGACGACGGAAACTCAGTCCATTTGTGCACATAGCTTTTGCTGAAGCCCAGGAAGTGAAGTAGTGATACATTTTCTACATTCATGTTAATGGTGGTTACAGGGAGCTGTTGTCTGCAGCAACCTGGAGGATGATGTCCTGCTTGCATCCCATGCACAATGCCAAAGGTTGTTTGTTTTTAAAGTGTATTTATTTCAAAGATGAGGAAGGAGGACATCCTGTCTTGATGTTGTCATTCCTCCAGGAGCACAATCTCAGATTGTCTGACTGGGGATCTATCCAATGTAGTTTGTTTTCTTTTATAACTTACCCAAGAAATATCCAGTTCTCTTGGTGCATACACAAGAATCAGAGTGAAAGCCCCTGCAGAGGAAACTGGAGACACACATTGGAGCCACTGAACTTCCAAGCCATCCTCAGGGGCCAAGCCACACACTTAATAGAGATACCCAGTTGCAGGCTGGCAAGGAAAAGATCTACAAAGATCAGAACCCACTTCTCTCTCATTAATGTTATGTGTGTCTCAGCTTCTGTGCATTTCTTGCATGTATTTCCAGTTCCAGGCAGACTTAAAAATGTCACTTCCAGTTCTTTTTACAAATGCCAAAGAAGGAATAATCAACTACATTTAAAACTGAATGAACATTTAATAGCTGCTGCATTTATTAGTCTCTTCAGAAACAGAAGTGTGTTATCTCCTATCCAAGTTAAAGGGTTTTTTGGTCTTTGCTTGAAGGCTGTCCTAGAAAGATTTAAAATCAGGGTAATGAGAACGAAGGTGAGTATAGAAGGTGTATATACAGACCTCAGGCCCTTAAAGAACATCACCCTGAAGTCTAAATATTTGGTTATGATCTTGTGCTTTTGACTGAAAGATTCTTTTATGTTTTGGCCTTTCCTGTAAAATACCCTATTATGTAAATGGCACCTTGGTGAATTTTTTTGAGTAGAAATGAGAAAACCCCCTCCCAGGTTAGATTTTTTTGTTTTGTTCTGTTTAACAATCAAAATCCACTGCAGCTGCCTGGTGCCAAAATAGGATTCCAGGAAGTATTTGGTAGTTCTATAGTAGCCTTATCCTACAGCTGACTCAACAGCAACCATAGAAATATGCAATTAGTTTTTGGACAGAAATGGATGCAGTCTTGTAATCCAAGATTTTTCAGTTTGGATGACTAAATTTAGTCATCTTAACTCACTGTAGTGTCAGTGTCGTGAAAATCCAGCTAGCATTACTTAGGATCCCTCACCCCTCCGAAATTAAAAACGTTACGTACACACATGCACATACATCTTTCTTTGAAAGAGTTGGCAAGGCTTTAAGACGACCTCATGAGCTCCTTCACATTTTATTCTGCCCAAGGGACCTCTTTAAAATGCTAGCTCCACCAGCATATTTGCAATTGCTCATAATACACAGAATAAGGTATGGTATCTTGGTTACTATATCACTTTGCCCTCCAAACATAGAAGGTTCATTCTGAGTTAAAGATCACTCAGACTCACTAGGATATTTGAACAGAGCCAACCATCTGCGATGAAATATGAACTGGCCTGAACCTTCAGCCAGAATAGTAAGAAAATACCAAACTTAAGGCTTTAAAAAAAGAAAAAAAAAAAAAAGAGAGAGAGAGAAAGAGAGAGGGAAGTGGTCATTCCTCACTCCTAGCTTAAGGGTGAAAAAACAAAATACAGGCATGTCTTTACTTGCTGATGTGGCAGGAACTAACTGCAAAGCCACCAGAAATACAATTCTTGTGGTTCCCAGCGGAAGCCTGAAGTTCTTCTCTCACAGTATTTCCAAGCTAGAGAAGTCTGTGCTTTTTGGATGCTTCAGATACAGGATCTGAGGAAAGACTATCCCAAGAGTAAGATATAAAATCCCAGTCTGTTAGATTAAAAAGTGACAAAGAGACCTATCCTTAGAACCTTTATTTCACTACCTGACTGATCTAGAGACCAAGGTTAGCAGGATTTTTTCCAAGTGCAAGACATAGTTAATCGGAGGCTTTATAAAATTAACACTCTACTGAATTTTGCATTTTCATCTCATCTTTTCGTGCAAGGCTTATTTTCTTCCATTTGAATGGACTAGATATAGCAGCAGCCCATCTAACCTATTTTTCCACCTGGCAGTAGAAGCATTCCTTGGAATGACTTGGAATCACCATTTCCCCCATCTGCCTAATTGCTTTTGCTGTTTAAAACATAAGAAAACAGCAAATGAAGACTCCATCTTGCTGTATTATGGCAACTCTTCAAGGATCTCTGGATGCTTGGAAGTAGTAGGCCTGACAGAAGTAGATCAGGACATAGGACTGACAGGCTATTGTTATAAGGAGAAAGCTGTCCCATTCCTGTCTCCTTCTTTAAATCTTTGACTATGATTTTTTTCAGACCGACCCCAAAAGAGGTCTCATCAGTTATGAGAGTATTCTGTTTGCTAAGAGATCTCTCTGACTCCCAATAACCCTGTCCCAATACAAACCTCTATACCTGCACGGATGTTTTATATTCCCTTCCCATTCCCTGAGCAAATTTACATAAAAGAGCACTGAACAGGGTTCAGTTGTAGGACTTTGAAACAGGGATGAACATGCATTTACTTTTAATACATTTATGGTATCGGTGCCGTTGCACTCATGTTTTTAACAAGGGTCTAACATTTCTAGAAGTAAGTGCAACCTGCTGGATTTAAGCAAAACCAAAACTGCATTTTTAACAGATGCTCTGTTATTTCAGTAGTGGTTAACAGCAGTTCCACCACATGAAAGTGATTATGGATGTGACATTTCCACTCTGCAAATCCCATTTCCAGGAAAGAACCCAACTCATCTCATATTCCTTCTTGGCACACATCAGATAGCTTTACAGGGCCCTGCTTTCTTGCCTATCACCAAATTTTCCACTTATTTTTCTCTGGTTGAAAGGATATTTGAAGGGAACAAATATGCAGGTAGGAAGGGAAGAGGACTGTCAAAACCTGTTGCTGCAGGAGACAACAAAAACAAAAATATTATTGGAAGAGTAGAGGAGGGAAGCAGGAACACAGTGCAGCAATTAGAACAAAGAATGTCAAGTCTGGACTAGAATTCAGGACTTCGAGACCCAAATGTGCCTCAGATTGCAGGCAAGCTTTTCCCCTTATTCTTCCCATATGTGACTTTGTTGCAACTGGGCCCTGAACTCAACATCCGAAAAAGATTGCTTGGAAGGCACTTTTTTTATTTCACAGAACAGGTAACCTGCTCCTCGTCTCTTCAAAAATCAGTGAGGATGCTAATGTTTGCATGCCCCTGGAAAAGGGCATGTAGACCCTGCCGGGCTGGAAGGAGGACGACAGGGCCCAGGAGCTCCTCATCTGCTCCCAGGTCTCAGAGGCCAGCTCTTAGCGCCTGCCCTTGGAGGGAGAAGCAGCGGCATTTCCTACCAGCTTGCCAAACCGTTATGCAGGTCATTGCCACAACAAATCTCTGTGAATCAAAGCAGCTGCAGAAGAAGTGGCAGGGTAAGGTCAGTGATCTCATTAGAGCCAGGAGGCCCTGGCCCCCCGGCCACCACGAGGTCCCAGTGCACAGCTGCAGTGTATTTTGATACCTGGCCTCAAGCAGATTGCATAATTGCACCATGAGGTCACCATCCCTCGTACTTGATCCTCTCTGAGAACAGGAGGTGGGGAAAAGGAAAATCGCAAAAAAACAAACACAGGCACTCAGACAACCACCAGACACAGCAACGTGCTCCAGCTTCTGTGGAGAACAACAGACCTCCTCATTTAACTCCAGAGATGCAATGGCTTTTTCTGCTTACAAAAAAATGCTTGTTCCCAGAGACACAAACAGAGGCTGTTTTCCAAACAATTATCCATGGAACAGTACAGCTTTCCATAGTATAATCAGCAGTACAAGCAGTCTGTGCATACATTGTAACGTGACATTTTGTATTACCCTGCAGAGCAACCAGGGAAAGCCAACCTAATGCTCCGTCTGCTTCTTTCAGGAGGTTCAGGTGAGAAGAAAAAAACCTTTGTCCATGTTAGGCCAGAGATGCCAACCTACACTATAGTAATGAGGAACAGGCAGAATTTTCTGCAGTAGCTACAGATACTTTGAGTATATGATATAAGTTCCCTTCATAAGGCAGTGAATGAAGATCACCCAGCTCTGGGTGTGGCGCTTTGCTGGCTAGTTTTGCTAGTGTCCCTCTACGCACAAAGCCAGAGATGTTCCCCGCAGAGGGAACTTCAGAGCAGGAGCTAGCGATGGTCTTAACAGCCTTTGAAAGAATGTGTTTCCCTTGCTCAGGAATGATGAGACTTTAAGGAGACTTACTAGCTAACTCAGTTACCCAAATTCTCATGGGTGAAACCTCTCAGAATATGGTAGTGTCAGGATATTGGAAAGACAATAAAAATGTCTTTTGCGCTTTCTCCCCCATATCATAAATAGGCTGAAATTTTAGTCCTCCCTGTTCAGTTCTTTAATCAAGATTGATTTGGATTAACCTACAAGAAGTCTTGCAAGTTATAACTAGGTTTGGCCAAGCCAAGTTCCCTCTCCTCACCCAGTTCTTTTTTTGCTTAAAATTTTTAAGATTAGAAGTTCTTTTGATGAATACTTTTTCTCTGGGCTTGGCAGAAGCCTGGCATTTTGTGGGTACTTTTGCTACCTATTAGTACGACAGTTTCCCATGTTGAAGTTAATATCATGAGCCTACCCTGACATTGACTAATTACTCAATGATTGCAGTATGCCAAGGTACAGATACACCCATGAAGAGGATAAAACATTGGCAGGAGTGCGAAATGCAGATAGAAATGCTCTGGAAGAGACCTAGGCCAAGACATAAGAGATTTCTAATTTTTCATAGATTTCAGTGATACTCTGACATCAAAATGCTCTTCTTAAAAACCAAGTGTCAGGTCCTATACTGAACTGTTCTCCATCCCTCACTTCTCCCCTTCTGCAGTCCCACATTGCAATACTCATTTCCTTCTTTTCATCTCAGTCCAAAAGGGAAAAAACAGATTGTTTTTCTATGAAATAATTTGAAAATCTATTTCCAATATGCAAATCCATTTCTTGGGAAGACCTACTGGACTAGGCAGTCTTCCCCTGGGGACTGCAATGATTAACCTAGTAAAGTAGAACTATTTTAAGTAGAAATCTGTCATTACTATCTCAGATAAATGTATTGTGCTAGGCTCACACAACAAATGCAAGTGAGGCATGTCTTCATGAGAGCACTCTGATCATTGGTTTTTCCCCTTTCATCCCAACATTAGCGTTTACAGCTAAGCATGCCTGCTACTTATCTACGATAACGTCCACCAGGGAGTGCTAGAATTCACATCAACAACTGGCTTTTTCTTGTAGACTTTCAGGCTAGTCTTTGAAGGGAAAAAAGAGTTAACTCATGTGACTGGACACTCAGCAGACAAATAGAGGGTGCAAGATGCCACATCGGATGTGAGATGCCATAACAAATAAGATCTTACGTCCATACAAAGCTGCCACCCCTGTTCTCCTTGGTTTATTTTTTTTTCTTTCAGAAAATACCCTCATTCAAACATATAAAAAAAATGTAAAGCTTTAGATAGATAAACAAAGACATCATTTAGAGTGTCTCCTCAGGCAAATAATCATGAATATGATGGGACCATCGTAAATCAAAGTAAGGCAGTGTAATGAAGAGTTCAAGATGCCATGATCATTTGCTTCAGGATTTTAATAGGTCAGCACAGGTCTTTTTTCACTAGAGCAAGTTCTAATTAACAAAGTGTACAAACACACCATAAAAAAAATTAACAGTAAATGGTAGGGCTGGCAGGAACTGACAGGGGTGATGCAGAAGGAGTTACCAGAAGATCAATCTGGTTTTCATTTTCTATAAATTGAACAGGCCAAAGCAGCTCAAATTAAAGAGTAGAAAACATGGTCAGATTATGTCTGAACTGCTTGGTAACCAGATGAAATGTGTAACAAACAAAAGCTATAGCACTGCAGTAAAAGAAGCTTGCTTGTACAGTTCAGTATAAAAGTCCATTGAGCAAGTTATGTATGTTCATAGGCATCTGTAAGACTAGTGTTCCCAAATTAGCTTTTTATATATACATATGTATGTATGTATAACCTCTCAAATACTTGGGGAACATTTAAATAATGAAATCCATATGTAGCCTAGCTGCCCAAAAATGCTTTGTTTTGTTTTAAGGGTACCAAAAACAGAAGAAAGGGAAACTGGAAGGCAATCCGAAACAAATTTTGTTGGCCGCTTCCCAGCAAATAAATTTTGATCTTTAAAAGCAAACAAAACACACACGTGTACATGTAAACTGGCCTTGCAAAAAAAAAAAAAAAAAAAAAAAAAGAGAGAGAGAGAGAGAGAGAGAGAGCTGTTTGTGCTTGGATTTCATTTTCAGCTGCATGACCCAGTTGTTTCATCCAGACACTTCAGATGTTTTGCATGTTGGATGTCTGTCGTACAACCATATGGAGAAGGAAACATTCCACATGTGAAAGCTAAAACCTGCAAATATTCTGTATTGCCACTTGGGTGCTACAGAGTTATTACTGAAACTCTTTGGGAACCGTGTTGTTATTTCGCTAAATGTCACTAGCAGGTGAGAGGACTTATGCAGGAGACACATGTAGTGATCCTTAAAAAGCAAACAAAAAAACCCTCCTTCTCCCTTTCATGCAAGAACTTGGAGTCAAAATATTTTTAACTAAGCTTCTAAATGAGACATTGCTACAACTGAGGCTGGTGATTCAGAGATCTGTTATGGTTCGAAGGCACATACTTAGTTTTGGATGGTATACAAACAGCAGCTCTTTTCCCCACCTCACTGTTCCAGGATTAGTCTCCTCTTGTGTGCTCTGTAAAGGGAAATTTCCAAGACTCCCACTTTGCCAGGATTTCAGAAAGCAGGATGCTTGTAAATTTTACTTTACTGCCTACACATAAGGAGAGACCGTGAAGGCACAGCAGGGAGGGTGTGGGAGAAAGCAGAAAAAAAGTATCACAGGTACTGCAGCCAGAGGAAAAACTAAGCAGTGGGTTTGTTGTTACAGGGTCCCAACCAGTGAGCGGTTTATTTTTCCAAGTAAATCTGCTTTGCAGACATCCTTTCTTCTTCATCATTCAACTTTTAACCAAGAAACCTGGAATAAGTTACTGTTGATTTTAGAGGCAAATCAAAGTGTTCAGCCTACTAAGCTGGCATTTAAAGTTAGTCTTGATGAGCAGCTCCTTGGGGCTCTTATATTCAAATAGTGAGGTCTCAGATCCACCTGAACTGCTCACAAATGCAGATGTATAATACCGGCAGGAAGACAAGAAGATAAGCAGCCTGTGCTTCAAGTCTTAGTTCTAACAGCAAAGGCTCCACATTTTAAGTCAAACCTAGAAAAAAAAACTTTTAATAAAAACTTGAACAATCATTGAAAACAGGAGGGTATTTACTAACCAAGGTCAGGAGAAGGCTGTGTTTAGGTAGAATAAATGGGTTAGATCTCCCATTGCTAATCCCAAAGTAAGTACAATGCAGGGCTGGCCCACCCTCCTTGGAAAAACTGAGCAATCATACTCCTCCGATTTGGGTAAGGTTGGACTTTTAGTCATATTCCATCCCAAATCTCCTGTATTCAATAGCTGTCCTTCCTGGCATCCTTGGCACCTGACACTTCCTACAGACCTACTACTACTTAAGAGAATAACAAAACACAAGCAGTATGGAAATGGATCCATAAGCGATCAGTGAACTTCCAGAAATCTCTTCTTCAGACCTCACAGTAATTCTGAATGGATGCTTGTACTTGCCCATTTTGTTTAGGTGGTTTGATGTTGCAACCTGGCTGCTAACATAAAGAAATGAGAAGAATAAAATACTGGATGAAAATGAGATAGCACAGCAGGTTATGGCTTGCATGTGGCACATTTGCTTTTGTTTTGGCTCTTTGAACACCACCCACCCCTGCTTTTTACTCAACTGTAATGGTGCTGCTGTACTCCCCCAGGACCAAGGATTTCACATAATTTAATAGTTTCTGTAATTAGATATTTGTGAAACTCTGAAATCCTCTGATGAAAGGTGTTGTAAAAGTATTACCAACTTTTCTGCTATAAGAGGACTCCACCCAAACCCAAGTACAGATGTTGTCCTCAATGTACATCATTACTAATCTGAGTCAGCAGTACTTATGGTCTGATCTAAATCCTCCTGAAGAGCTAGAAGACTTCTGTGAGCTTTGGTAGGGCCCCAAGAATCCTAGAAAAGTAACCGGCAAATCAGCCTTTTCTCCTCTCAAAATTTGGACCTCTTTTTCATTGGCAGTGACATGAGTAAGGGTATTCAAAGCGAAGCATAAGGCCATTTGCTGCTGAAAGCTTGTAAGAGGAATTAGAATGTTCCTACATCAAGTCCAAGAACTAAAGTTGCCAGTAAGGCTTTTCTCAACTTTTGTATAATCGTTCTACATATTAATCCAAGAACCTACAGTGCCCTGTCCCTACGCCACCCTTCTCCTGTCATGGATTTGTACAAGTAAAAAAGATGGGTTTTTTTTTTTATTTAGTACTTCTCATACTAAAGGAAGGACCTAAAACATCTCAAAACTTAGCTGGTATTGTCATCTATATCTAACCATCAAGTTGGATATTTATTATTTAATATTCATAGACCTGAGATATCAGTGGATAGACTGACCTTGTTATAATAATAGTGTGGAAAAGGAAGAGTCGCTATACCAGACCTAATCTTTGGTCTAGCTACACCACTGCTGGGTAGCCACTCTCTGGTACCAAAAATGCCACAGGCTCTTTTTTTCAGAAGAAAGGGAGGCAGGAAGAAAGAGACAGCCAGATGAACAACCACCACTCCTTGCAAAGAAGCAAGTGAGAGGGGAAAAAAAGAGTAATTGTTTGCTGGCTACCACAGGAAAGATTGTTTGCTGGCTCTTTTTAAACCAGTGCAACAGGATTGTTCACGTCAACCTACTTAGAAACAAAAATGACTTCAGGATTTTCATCCCAAGGATGAATGGATGGCGTCTCTAGCTGTACAGCACTCCTTTAGCTCCTTCAGCACAAAGATTATCCACATCGTTCCAGAAATCTTCTGCTACTGGCTTACTTCTCTTACCTTGGCTACTTCTTCCATTGCTGGTCTTGGAAAACAAGAGAATTACGGTTCAGCTCAGAAAAAGAGAGCGTCCCATGTGCTGTGCAGGACTTAAGGCCAGCCTCATCCATCTTCTCAGCTTTCGGCTTCTCCAGTAATTAGAATTATTAAGACTAAAACACTGTGGACATTATTGCTGCTTAGCGTGAAGTTAACAAGAGAGAGCCAGATTTACAACATTCTGGCCAGACAGAGAATTGAAAAAAAAGTTACAAATGATTGCCCAGTTCCAGGGATACATACTCCAGGATCTTATTTCGCCAGAGACTCCACGTGAACTTTAGCCTCCAGGAGAAATCCGCCTGTATTTTTCTAATTGAAATACCAGTCAGACCAGTGGCGGGATGCAAACTAACATGCATGAAAAATAAAGGTTCAATGACCCAAATCAATTATGTTTTAAGGGCACTGCTCTGGACTCAGTAGGAAATATTTTAAACAGGAAAAAGAACTAAATGGGATCATTCATTGAACTGACCTGGAAATGAGACAGAAATTTGGTAAATAAGAAGTTCAGTACAAGCCAGTTTTATGTACCGACTGTAGTGGATTAAAAGAAAAAGAAAACATATTTTTTATACTCAATTAAATAATGCTTCAGACTCCTGGGTACTAAAGTGAGCAGTGCAATAAAACAAAGCAATTCTCATGCCTTCCTTGAGCACAGGCAGCGTAACACAGTTTACTTCTAGATATAAGAAAGCAGTTTATAGAAATCCCAGAACAGATCTTTTTTTTTCAAATAGGACAACCTGAAGCTCTTCTGTATAAAACAGAAATAATAATTTAAAACAAATACAACTTCTGAAGATCAGAACCAGCTATTGTAGCTGGATTTTTATTTTTAAGCACATACACAGAGGTAACAACTCTTTTACTTCAGGGTGTGTGAATATAGCCATTTCCCAAACTGGCCAAACTCCCAAACTGTCCAGACAGTAAATATCTGCCAAGGTATATCATAAACACAATAGGAAGCAGCTATGGCAATTAATCAAGCTCTAAAGAAAATAGGAAAGACCTATCATTTTCTACTCCTAAAGCACCCAGTACTTTTACAAACAGTATAGTGATTAATAGATACTAAGCTCATTGCCAGCAAAACTTTCAGATTCTTTGAAGGTGCCTTGTTTTTTTTCTTGACTGGCTTAGTTTCTTGAGACAGAAATACAGCCTTGTGTGTGTATACAGTGCTTTACAGTGAGCTATAAATCATAAACTACCTGGACCTAAAAATCCTGTTAAAGCATTAGTAAAATAACCCCCACACACCTGGCAGCCAGGATTGGAACCAGATGTGTACTACAGCTGGTAAAGAGTAGGGCTTCTGCTATCAGAGTCCGAGCCGGCTGTACTTTTCCAGTACAGCAATTGTTGGGAGAGACTTGATAAAATTATCTTTTCTGCCTCCTGTTTTCCTAAGGCAGAGGGTGACAGGCAAGATACGCAGACCTATTGTGTGTCATTTGTAAATGTTTGAGAATTTCCATGTCCTTCCCCCCCAGTCAGCAGTGCATATTTTGCTGCTCCAGTTGCGTAATTTACTGATTCAGCTGCATGCTTGGTTGATCTGGCAGGAGGCTAGTGCAGTAGTTGAGATTCTGGATACATTGCCAATTGTGCAGCGTGCTTTGTTGATCAGAGCCGTAGAATTTAATAGCTGAAATTTCATACACTTTACTAATCAGGCCACATTCTTTGCTAATTGAGGTGCATATTTTAGTAGATGATTTTTTTTCTTTTAATACTTCACTGATCTTGGGAAGGATCCTGCTCCCTCTGAAACCAGCAGGAATTTTGCCATAGTCCTCAGTGGGAGCAGGATTAAGACTTTCCCTAGACGGTCTAGGATTGCTGAAGATTCCTTCTCTTAGAAAGAACAACAAAGGCTTCATTTTTTTAAGCCAGCAAGTGAACAGAAGAATACCAGATGAAGGATGGCACTGGCATAGAGACCTGCTCTATAGGGATGTCATTAAACAGATAATATTTTATGGACACACAAAGAACTGGAATTTTGGCTACGTTATTCTTTCATCAGGTTTACTTTTTTCCTTCAGGATAAACAAGCTACTCATCTGCAGATCTTGTTCCATCTGATACAGACACACAGGAGGAAACATCACACACCCTATCTTCAAGTTTTCCTTCAGTTGATCTAACCCCTATTTTTGTGTTGCTGTAGTACTTTGTAAAGGATGCCAGAGAGAGGGAGAGCTCTGTTTCTCCACAAAGCAAACATGTTTCCAGCATCCATGCTTCCCCACAGCTTCCCCAAGCTCCTCAACTCTGCCCTGCGGAGACCACCTTCCTGGATGAAAAGAGCATTTCAGTCTCCTGTGCCTCATGCAGACTTTGCCCTTCCCAAGGGAGTTCCTGTGATGTTTTTACACTGTTAACTCTAAGCCAGAAGACAATTCATTTCTCATAAATCTTTGAATACCTTATTCCACTGCTAACTTGAACTAGATTTGAACCAACAGCCTCGAGTAGGATGTGTATTTTTTTTGCTAGCATAGTAACATATTATCAGAATCTAGCCAAAAAAGATCAAAAGAATGAAGCCTACACAGCACACTGCAGTCCTTGACGAGCACAGAGCAAGTGCGGCTTAATCAAAAAAATAACAAGAGCAGGGAGCAAGAGATGTACATACATGTCTGTTTGCACACACACATTTCACTCTGTCGTATTTAGGAAGATAAGCAGTAGAAAATGCCTGTTTCATTCTGCACAAGAAATTGTCCTGCACGTTAAGAGATTCTACAGACAACATGTGATCAAAAGAATAATTGCCATGAGAAGAAGTCCTGCCTGGGAAAGTAAGTGGGAGGCAGTTTCTTTTCTGAAGTACTGCTCATCAATACTTAACTAGTTCAGATACTGCCTGACAAGAAATCAGACAATCCCGATTTCAGAATGAGAGAACAACAGAAGTTGGATAGGAAGCATTGAAAAACTTCACCGGCCAAATATAGTAGAGCTTGCCGACACATCCTCTGTGTCCCACTGCCACCACTCACACCCCAAGGCACACCACACAGCTGGTATTTGTTCCACCTCAGGACTGTACAGGCAAAATTACAATAAAACTAGCACAGGAAGGATGTACTCATTTAGGGCAGCAAGCATGTTATGTCATTTAATAAGACAGGCATGCAGCTAGAAGAGGCAGTTGTTCATCTCCACTAACAAAACCAACAGGAGAAAGTAAGCTTACAGATTATGTGAGGCAATTCTGAATTAAAAGAGAAACAAAAGACAAAAAGCTGCAACCATACGATTCAATACATTTAAGCGTGCACCTTTGTAAAGTTAATACTTAGCACTTCAGTAGCACAACTGTGGCTTAATTAATAAGTTTTCAGTGTTTTCCTCGCCAGGATTCCAGAGTGAGGTAAAACATCTTCGTTCCAACCGCAGTGTCGTTGCTGTATTCATATGTGCTGTGGCAGGGAGTCGGTGCAGCAGGTAGAATTACAGTGCTGTTTTCCACTAGGAAAAGCAACTCTTTTTTTAAGTAGCTAAACCTAAACTTACGGAAAATCACTTTCTCATTGTATAGTGGCTCATCTTTTACACATCTGAGGCTCTGCACCAGGAGTATCAAACCCTGCTCCTACAGGGGTTTGCAGCTGAAGTCCCAGTCCTTGCAGCGGGACCGGGGCAGCAGAGCGGCAACTGCCCCAAGTCACGGAGCCTCTCCGCGCTGCCCGCTCTGCCTTGCCACCGCCGCCCCGGTCCCGGGCGCTCACCGGGTGGGTGGCAGCCGGTGCCCACATCCCTGCCCTGAGAGCGGCACTCGTCCTTCGCGGCAGGTACCTGCTCTGCGCGCGACGGCCGGGCGCACAGGGCTGCCGATCCCAGGGACAGCGACACGCCGGTTTGGGTCCCTCGGCTCCCCCCGCTGCCGGCGCCGTAGGGCCAGGGCTCCGCCGGCTTCTGCCGCACGGGCTGTTGGAGCGGTTTCCGCGGGGCTCGCGCGGCATTTCGGGTTCGGCCGCACCGCGGGGGAGCGGGTGCCGCGGCCACAGGCCCCGCAGGACCGTGCCACCGCTGCGCGGGGGGCTCCGCGCAAGCCGCCCCGCAGAACCCCCCCCCCCCCGCGCCCTCGCCCCGCGGAGCCGCCGCCGCCGCCGCCGGGGTTACCTTGCCGCCCGCCCCGCCGAGGCAGAGCATCGCCGCCGCCGCCGCCAGCACGAGCCCCGCGCGGGGGAAGCTCCGCGCCATGGCGCGGGGCGCTGCGCCGGGCCGCGCCGGGAGAGCCGGGAGCGCCGTGCCGGGAGCGCCGAGCCCCGCGCCGCGCCGCGCCGCTGACAGCGACCCCCCTGCGGCGGCCTCCCCGCCCCTCGCCCCCTCCCCCGGCCGCCGCCGGCCCCTGCCCCGCCGCGGGGGCACCTGCGGCGCGGGGCGCGGCGCGGCCGGGGGGCGCGGCCGGGCGGGCGGGGGCGGCTCCCCGCGGGGGCGCCCGGGGCGGCCGCGCTGCCGGGAGCGGAGGGCTGCGGTGCCGGCAGGGCGCTGCGGCTTCGTCCCCTCGGGGCTCGGGCGCCCGGGCGGCCGGCTTGAGCCCCCTCCCGGGGAAAGGCTTCCCCGCCTGCCCGGGGCGCGGGGCCGCAGGGCAGGGGCGGCCGCGCTGGCGCCGCAGGAGCCGGCAGCCCCGGGCAGCGTAGCCGGCCCAGGCTCTGCGCCGGAGCCCCGTGAAGGGTGGTGGGGAATCATCAGAGGGAGCGAGAGGGGGAAGAGGGCTCGGATCTTGCCCAGGAGGAAAAATCACCCCAGCTTCGGCTGAGCGCGGAGCAAAGGGCAGCGGGGGAGCACAGCGATGCGTCCTGGGGAGCCAGAGAGCGGGAGCTGCACAAAAACCAGCAGTCAGGGAGCAGCGGCCGCTGGATCTGATCATAGGGATCCCGTCTGGGGAGCCGGGAGGGCAGGGGAGACTCCTCGTTTCTGGTTTTCCAGGTGCAGAATCTCTCTTGCACCCTGTCCGGTTGCAGCGACGCACCGCAGTGAGTGTCGGGCAGCCCCACAGTCCCAGCAACAAAAAGCAATTCTGTCCTGGCAGGTGGCAGTAACATGATTTGTTATCTGTAGTTAATTCTCGTCTTCTGTAGGAATTGCAATAATTTACTTTAGAAGTAGAAGGACTGTGGTTCTCCGATTGGAGCTACCTTTTTGTAGCTCTTACCCCCTCACAGTAAGGGGCACATGGAGCCCTCAGAAACCCAGCTCTAACTGTGTGGCATTTGAGGGACGTCTTCTGCCCATTGGCAGGTTGTTACAGGGTTTCTTACACCACTCCCAGGAGATTCCAGTGCTACTGGTTACTGGAAAAGGGACGATGGACTAGCCCAGCTGTTGGGCTGCTCTGGCATGGCAATTCCTGAATTGCTCTTTCCCAAAGAGCAGAGGTTACCCTGGTTTTCAGAGGACGATGGAATCAAGGGAAAATGCCTGGATAATACCTTTAGCTGGTGTCCAGGAGGGTGCATACAATAAGCATCAAGTTGGAGGAGTTATGTCTAAGAAATCCAAGGGATTTTTGGCATAAATGCATGAATGTACTTCGTATTTGACTTTACATATTGTCGTCTCTTCACTGTGTAAATCCGAACTAATTTATTGAATTTACACCTTGCAATGGAAACATCAGAGGCTAGGCACGGGCCCCGAGGCGTCACTCTTGCATTCAGTTCACCCCGACGCTGAGCCAATGTGTAATCCAGGGCTATTCACCTGCTCTGTGGATTTGATGTCCTGTCTGTAAAAAATAATGCTTAGCTCTGAAACAGGTGAAAGAGATAAGACCCACAGAATCCTTTTAGTGCCTCAGAGCTGAAGCTGCCTGTTATCACCTATTGTACAAACGAGGGACACCTAGAAAAAAAAGGACATGATTAGCCCAAGGCTCGGGAGGAATCAGGGACAGGACAGTTCTCTCCTCTCTTGGACCATGCTACCTCCCTGGAGAAATTTGCATTTGCTGGAAACATCGCATGGAAGGGTACGTTAGGATCACCTTGGTAGCTTAATTGGGTTGCTCATCCTACTTGCACTGAAGGCACCAAATGCAAATGAGTCTCTGTGTGGCCAGTTCATATTTCACCCTTTTAGTTCCAGGGCAAATTCTCTGAAAATGGTGTTCCTAGGCTATGATCTTGTCAGTCATTTACTGTTGTTGCTCATGTGCAAATTTACATTTTGTTCCTCCTGTGTAACATTTCTTTGAGTTACCTATCAGGTGAAAAAGCACATATAACCACATTATACCTGGTCTGAATAAACACATAACCCAGGACATTTGGCATCTCTGGCAGGAGGGTTTTTCTACGATGGCAGGGATTTCTCCCAGCAGAAAACTTCTGCCTGAAGGGCAATCTGGTCTTCATAGCACAGGGCTGTAGTGCATTGCTTCTTTTAAAACTCGCAGTTAAATCTCAGGGCAATATCACCATAAATGCATGTTAAGCTTTGAAAAATCCCCGAAATAAGAAATCTACTTTTTCTTTCCCCCACGCAAGGCTCAGTGTGACAGAAGTAAATACAGAGATTCCGCCTGCTGCTTCCTCATGTTAATGTATAGTTTTTGAGGACTTAAGTCAAGGACTGTCTAGCCAAAAAGGGTATTCAAAAAGTGATTTTTCATCTTGTGGACAGGACTGAAATAATAATATAAAATGTCTAAAGGAAAGAGAGAGAACATGCCCATGTCTAGCAGCACAGCTCTCTTTTTAAGGACCTTACATCCCTGTTAGTTGGATTCCTTTCCAGGGGTCATCTGAGTGCAGGCACCCGTAATCCTTTCAAGGCAAATAGGCTGCTGTGGGTTCTGCTGCACTTCCAGGCTGTAGCCCTTGAGCGTGTACCACGGGCACAAATATAGGCTGGTTTCTCCTGCTCGTGCTTACTCTCTTCTTGGAGCCTTGTGATTGCTGTCGGTAAGTCTGTGCTCTCTTATCTCAGCAGCCCTGTGCTAGCAAGACCTGAGTGCGCAACACTTCTTCGCTATGGCTTGGCCATGACTTAACATCTGGAATTAAGACTCAAGTTGAAGGGGTCCATGCTCCTTTGGTAAGGCCTTCTTGGTGCATGTACTGTGCCATTTGGGGGGCTTTTGCACTCCTGAAGCAAGCGCTTCATTTCAGTGGAACAGTGAAATTTAGGGAGTTAGTGGGTAGCACTTCGGAGTGTAATGGCAGCACTTTCTTGGCCAGTAGCCCCAGGCTGGGAAAGTCAGTTCCAGGAAAAATAAAAGAAGTAGAAACTTACTTGCAGGCTGACAGCAAAAATCATTTATTGTGGGAAAGCTAAGCTTAAACCTACTAAAAACCCAGTAATTTCTGTCCCTCCCTTCTTGCCCCAGAAACACTGACACATGGAGAGAGAACTTTCTGAATTTACTTCCTTAAATATGTCAGGCACCTTGGTCCTGAAACTACCCCTCCAAGCCCAGAGAGACTATGGGGGAATGTTGCACAGAAATTAATGCAGCTCTTAGTTTCTGCTCTTCAAAACACCTGGTGTGGCCAAACCAAATCCAGCTTTAAACAGGAGGAGGGCATTGGCAAGATACTTCCAGTTACAAGGCCTTAAATCTTTAGTTTATCCTCTGTAAGCAAGAGTTCTCATCTGAAAACCTTCTAGTGGCGCAGAGCTGCTTTTTATACTTTCCCAGCCTTTTTTTATGTAGACCAGAGGTTGATTAAATCCATGCCATTGTATCGGACACCACAGTTACATCTGAGTGGCGCCCCTGTTTATAGAAATGAATCAGGAAAGTAGCACTTTAAATACTTGTCCATGCTAAACTAGACACACTAAAAACTGTTCAGATAGAACGGGGTATAAATGTTTTAAAAATATAAAGGTAAAGTCTTTAATAAAACACATTTCTGTAGACTTGAATTCTAGTTCCATTGTCTGTATTTAGAACAAATGTATTTTTTCCCGGGGGTGGCTGTGAGAGGGGCGCCGGATGCCTGCGCCTGATTGCCGTCTGCCAGTAATAGAACTATTTGTATGTGGCTAGGACAGGTTTCTTTTTTAATAAAGTTTTTGCAGACTGAGTGACACCAAATAATAGGAATATGTAGGCAGAAAACCACGCAATAAGCACCAGGACCTGGAACATGGTGGTGTCAGTGGTTAGAGAACAAGCTCTCTGCTAAAGAAGTATTTAGAAAACCACGCCTGCAGCTGTGATAGCTGCAGCTGGAAAGCGGCTGGCACGGTCCTTGCGCCGTGCACAGAGCGCCACCCGCTGCCTCTGCGGTGTGGAGCCTTCCTCTCCTGCCCGCTCTTCCTCTTTCGCTAATGCGGGTATGGACACACAGACACACAGAGCACACTGTTATATACGAGACCCTTTCCTCAGGAATGCTTACTTTCTTTATGATTATGGAAATAGGCTGAAATTCTGCAGATCCACGTGGATAGACTTGCCGAATGTCACAGAACCGCTGAGAGGTCCAGTTCTCCGCTCAGCCAGCGCCATAAGAAAAGGTGAGGGAAGGGAAACAGTAAGTAAAGGAGCGATGTTTTCAGCTGAGGTTACTGCACTGAGTTACAAAAATACCCTGATGGTTAGGTAACTCAGCAAATGGACTGTCATCCACTGCTAATTTCATTTTCCCTGCTCAGTTGAGAAGAAATGTTTTCTGTTCACAGCAGAAAATTTTTATATTCAAACTTAATCATATTAATTTCTGAAATGAATTAAGTCTCTGATTCAGGTTTTCAGACTGAGCATGCATTGGTTATTTTGAATAGATCATATGAACAGAAGAAATTGTTAGCTACCTGTTAAAACACGCTGTTCACTTACGACAATGTTATAAGGGGTTATGGGAATGTATAATAACCGAGTCCTTTGTGGCCGTACAGATAGATGCAATTCTGCCTCACTGCAACTCTGCCAGAAAGGTAAATGTTACTTCAGTTTCCTGGAGAGGAAAAGGGGAGCTCCCGTGTGGCTAAGTATAGTTACATGTCAGCATCATCTGCCACCAGATGACTATCTGGATATTACAGAAGTGACGTGAGTTCAGCCCATGTTCTTCAGTAGGGGACTCCTGCAGAATCTTGATTTCCTCCTGCGAACCTCAGAGGCCCTGCGTGATGACTTGCTCTGCCTGAGGAGATCTGAGTGAAATCTAGACAGAAGACTGCAATTTCCATCTTGAACTTTGCCTACAGGGATCATTTCAGATCCTCTCTCTTGTCAGTACTGGTAGCTCAGCTCTTTAATTTGGTGTTGTATAAATTTTTTTGCCAGAGCACAGATAAATAAAGTGGCCGTCCCCTTTTAGGGGCCAGGCCTTGTGGGTTCCCGAAAAGGACAATTCCTATTAAGGTCAGAGAGTGCGTAGCTGGGGAGAAGGCAGCCTGACAGCCCTGGCATGTGGTCTGGGAGCTGCATGAAAGAATGCCGCAGCTGGCTTTAGTTAAGGGAGTAGTTGTGTTACCTTTTGATTTTTATATTTGCGGAATAAAACAGAGCTCTGAGAGAGGAACTTGAATAGATGGGGGGATACGCCGCTGGCTCTTTCTCTGCTGGAGACAGAGACGAGCAGCTTACACAAACAAGTCTGCTGCAAATTTACAGGAACCTCTACACTTAACTGCCTCATTTGTGTTAGTGTTTGACAATTTTCCTAGCTTTTTAAACAACTAACATGACAGTCTGTTGCTACAACCTGTGTTGCTGATGATGGGTATGTTTTGGTGGGAAGGATCCTCTCTGTTTCAGGCACCTCCGTGCTGTTGTGCACCCCGAGCTGTGCTCCCTGGGCAGCAGTCTCTAAACCAGTGGTTATTCCTGCAGCAGAGGTTCTTGCTGTCATGTGGCAGACTCACAAGTAAAATCAGAGATACTTTGAGCGAGCTTTACCCAAGCAATAAATTGTCTTAGAGAGATGGGATCAGAGTCAAGAAGCAAACATAGATAAATATTCAAAGCGAAAAGCTACGTTAGTGACTCATCAGTTCTTAATTTGAGTTCTCTGAAAGAGGCAAAAGTCCTACTTTGTACATTCTTACAAGAAAAGCTAACGAAAAGAATGAATGAGGACTAGACATTCAAGTTTTCCTCACCATATTGTCCTTGACATCCTTTGTGGAAGAGCATCCAGTGAAGGTGACTACTAAAGAGTTTGAAACGCACTTATCTACACTCAAGTTCTCAAGGATTCCTCTCAAATCTCAGCAAAGACGCATCTTGTGAAGGCCACTTTCAGCGCAGAGTCATATATATTCCACGTGTGGTTTACAAGCTCAGTGCCAAACATCTACACCCAATCAAGAAGGAAGGACAAACTTCAGTTCATATTGGGTACTGCATTACAGCTTGAGATTTCGCCGTTATATAGGCATCTGGATCAGATAACTGAACTGTGCACTTCTGCGGTCTTTATTTATCTGTCATGTATTTCATGGAAATGTGAAGCAAATTTTTAAAGAAAAGATATTGTATAATCAGGTATCTTCAAACTGCAGTGCTGCATTATCACAAAATAACGACTCAGATTTGAGAGGGAGTTGTTTTATGACATCTGCTGCGTCCATCATTTCCTCTTTCTGCTGACCAGAAAACTAATGATAATCTGTGTGAAACAGAAGTTTCTATAAACTCTACCATTCTTCTCCTGCTCCAGAACAAAGCAACCCGGAAAAAGGCTGCTAGACTCTGCACTCAAATATCCTTCGTTTAGACACAGATTCATATTGATCTTTTACAGAGACTGTATTTGTGTTTGTCAACAGTAAAAGGTGTTCTGTACTTTTATTAGCCAGGTCCTATCATTCAGTAATTTCTCTAACAAAATTCTGCTGGTGCACAGACTTCACAGCCCTTTTCCATCACGCTCATTGACTCCCTGTCTTTGGTCATCTTGTTTGACAGCTTCTCTCAGACCCATGCTTTCCTATTTTGCAAATAGTCTTCTTCCTGAACTAGTTTGTAAAGTAATATTCTCTTCCAAATCATGCCCTGGGGGTTACCTCTACATAATGTTTACGGGAAAACACCCAGCCACTATCATTAGCAATGTATCAGAAGCTTGGTTAACAGGTTTGCAATTGATTTCTTTACACAATTTAGACTCGCTGATTGTTTAGGCTTAACTATCTTCTTGACTTTGGTTTATCAAACAGTCTTACATCCTCACAGAGAAATGCCTCAATGGATTCTTGTTCATACTAAGGATAATTTGGGCAGGTTAATAAAAGAAAAAAGAATTGTCATACCTAGAAAAGCTGACTTTTTATATGGCAATTATATTTAGGGTTACAGCATGATGTTGGAAGGCACTTATTTCATTATGAAAATTAAAACATTCAGAGAAAATGGACAGTGATGTGACCTTTTACAAAGATACCTGTTTTTCTGTCCATATTTACTAATCCAGGCTCCTGGTCCATACGGACAGTCTAGCAAGCTTAGTCATAGGAGCAAAAATCTACCTAACCAATAAACTCTCCAGCATCCCCGAAATAATCCCAGGCTATAATATTAATGGAAAAAAAATGTAGAAAAGCAAAGAACACCAAAGTAAATGTAAGAGGAAACAGTCCTAGGAAATACCTCTCTGGTGAGACAGTTCCCAATATCCCACGGTACTTCTGAGACACCCAGTGCTAGAAAGATGCTGAAAAGTTCAAGGATTGGTTTAAGAGGAAAAGGTAAAGGAAGCCAAATATATGTATATGGCATCTTGCTGGAATATCAGTATTTGAAAATATTTTAAGAGTAAAAAAAGGAAAAAGATCACTTATAAGGACATAGCTAGTAGTAATGATATGAAATAAAGGAGGAGTGTAAATTAGCTGTTAGAAAAGGTGTCTGATTAAAGAGATATAATGGACTGAGGAAAAATTTCTCAGGAATAAGTGAACCCATTGATGGGACCTTGAAAGCTTAGCAAGTTGGTCATCAGGAATACAGCAAACACAGCGACTTGCCCTCTCTTTACCACTTCAATGATACGCAAGACATTTTATTGAACCACCTAGACTCTAATCCAGCAAATGCTAATGCTTATGCATGAACACGAATGATCCGGATGTGCTCAGCGTTGCTAGTGTGTGAGAAGTTAATGCAAGTATACTGCAGGGCTGGGGGCAACGGTGCCTGCATTAGTGTCGTAGTAGGGAATGGGCCGAAATTGGTGGAAATAATCGTCCTTCTGTTGAGACTGACAGAACAAGCAGTTTAACTCCTTTTAGGAGTTTACTCCTTAGGGTAAGATGACTCCCTGCAAAACACAGCATGCACCAACGACCTGCCAGGAATGGAACAACACAGAAAGCAAAGAAAACGTACACAGCGATGTAGGGTTTGGGGCTGTTTTCATGGAATACCGTAGGTATGAAAAAATACCCACAAACAGCTGAGATCCCTCACTGACTTTTGATACTGGACTGCTGGAAACGGAGGCACAAGGCGCCAGCACGGACCCAACATCTGCCTGGATCCCCACTACGTTCGGAAAGATGGCACTTGGTAGGTATTGTTTCCGAACGTGATTGTCTCAGAGGAGCTCCGACGCCACCGGTTTTGTCCTCCCACGGGGAGCAGCGCCCCAGACGCAGGCCGGGGCCGCACGCGGTGTCTCTGCGCCCGCTGCTCGCCAGGTCTGGCGGAGCCGGAGCACGGAGGCCGCGGTGGGGCACGGTCAGTCTCGGGGCGACGCCGCAGAGTGCAGACTTCTGAACAACGATGGACTCGTTCGGAGAACGAATTCAAAGGTGCCCTAAGCGGCACCCAAACAAACCCCGGGTTAACGCCGCTCTTGGCAGGGGTCAAAGCTGGAAAGCGCCCCAAAATTCAAAACCTCTCCCGGGCGGGCGGCTCTCCCCGTACCGCAAAGCAAGTTCTGCAGGGGCAGGGGACCACGGCCACAGCGAGGGCGCGGGCTGTAGGCGCGGATATCGTTGCGGCGCGTAGAGCAGCTGCCGCCGCTCCCGGGGCCGAGGGGGCCGGTGCCCCGGGGGCTCCCCTCGGCTCGCTCCGCCCCGGCCGCGCCGCCCCTCAGGGCCCCCGGGTCAGGCCGGGCCGGGCCGGGCGGCGGCGGCGGGGAAGGCCGCTCCCCGCCCGCTGCCGGAAGGGTCCGTCTGGAAAAGCCGCCGCCTCTGCAGCGGGCCCGGCGGCAGCGGCCTCCTGTTGGGCTCCGCCCGGCCGCCGCGCAGCCCCGCCGAGGTGCGCGGTCGTGAGGGGAGGCGAGGGGAGGGGAGGGGAGGGGAGGGGAGCGCTGCGGGGCGGCGCGGGGCCGGGGCGGCGGCGCCAGGGCCAGCTGGGGAGGGAGAAGCGCGTTGCACCGCCCGCCCCCCCCCCGCCCCGCCCCTCCCCTTCCCGCGGAGGCAGCGCCACGTCTCGGGCAGGAGCGCGGCGCCAGGCGGCGGCTGCAGGTCTGCGGGGTCTGGCCGGCGGGCGGACGGGGCGCGGGGGGCAGCGCGGCGGCGGCGGCGGGGGGCGCCGAGGCGCGGGGGGCGCCGGCTCGCGGGCTGCGGCCTGTTGGCGCGGGGCCTGCGCCCGGCCCGGCCCGGCGGTGCTGGGCCTGCGCCCGGCCCGGTGCTGCCCCGGCCCGGAGCCGCCGCGGGGCCCGGGCTCCTCGAGCGGCGCTGCCCGCCGGGACCGGGCTCTGCTCCCCCTCTCGTTACTAGTGTTTTAAACAAAATCGCGTGTTTTCCTGCCGCTCCTTTCGGTGCGAGGTTCCCGTGCGGCTCCCGTGACTTGTCTGTATTTATCTATGTGTATAGATAAAAAACGAGCTATCCAGCGGGACGTGGAAGCCAAAATATGCAAACCTTTTAACGTTTGGGGATGGTTTGTGCAGGACAAAGCCATTCTTCGCGGACCTGATTATAAAAAAAGGTATTTTAAAATGACTTCTAAAATTAGTGCTGTTGTAAGAGGGAAGCAGGTACTGCTCTCGGCTAGGAATCACGAGCGAATCATCTAATGTTAGTTGGATTTTGCCGGGATGTAAGCAGTCTCTGAATGCTGCTTGCCTTTTGTCTGCGGTTCCTCCTTGCGACTTGTTCAGGTGTGGTACCTATATGATACGATGGCTCTTCTTCTAGATGCTTTATTATATCTTTTATTACACAGAAAAGGTTTTAAAATCAATAACAGATTATTGTGAAGGTATATTTGTGTTTCTGCATAGTGCAGATGGCTGTTTTAGATTTTGCTTCAGGTTTTAGCTTCTTGTGTTCAGTCCTTCGTTGCTCACCTCCGTGCCGGTCAGTGCGGCATGTAAAAACAACTGAAGTACCCCTGACTCGAAATTCCCACTGGAGTGTGTGTTTTTCTTTTTTTTTAACTGGGGATTTTTGATTTTTTTTTTTTTTTAGTAAATTGGTATCCATAACATTTTATAGTCTTCTAAGTTCAATTTGTATTAACCAGTTGTCAGTAACTATTTGAACGAAACTTAAATTTAACTGAAATGACTGTAATAGCTTCATGTCTGATTGTATCAGCTGACCAGATCTATGCCTGAATCTAAGTTCTGGATGCCTGGAGAATCGTTGCGAATTCTATAAACTGCCTTTGGAAATCCTCCCCTTGATGCGCCATGAGAGAAGACCAGTGTTGAGTTGCAGCTGGGTCACATTTGGCTGCCAACATGTGCTGTAATTAGTAGTTCAGGCTCTGTAAAGCGATATATGTTGTTTGCTTTGGAGACAAGTGAACAGTAGTGATGTCATTTAAATAATAAAGTCTGAATTCCCTACTACATTGTAACTGAAGTCATTGAAACTTATATGGCAATAGGTCCTTGAAAAGAAAAATACAGTATGAAAGTCCAGGCTGTAATTTGCAGAGCAGGATGCTTTCTAGTTTGCTAAAGCTGAGGCTGAAGAGACATGAGTCCATTAAAAAGGACAGTGGTCTTAAATCAGTTGTCTTGTGGTATCACTACACTGATGTGTCAATGTTACCAAAAAAAAAAAAAAAAAAAGTTAAATAGATCACCTCCTATTTGCAAAAGATGGGTACTTGGTTGTGTTTTATTGCCTCTGTTACTCCATATCCTGATTCTGGGTGTTGAAGTTGGTGGATTGGTGGGTTATCTGTAACTGCTACTTGTTTTTTAACTGATGTTATCAAAGCTGTGAGAAACATTTGTAAAATAATTACATTTGTTTCTAGAGAACGCTGCTCCCTGGTGATTGCGTATCTGGCTGTGAGTTATTTTCATGACCTCGTGGAATTATTCAGCTGCCTGCTGCAAGCCAACAACCGCAAAGCTCAGACCTGTGCACCGGTCTAACATCTTGATGCTCTTGTTGCTAATGGAGAGAAACAGGACTTGGTAGTTCACTTGAAGGAAAATTATTTAGAAGAAATAACTTTCCTGGGATCCGGGTTGTTTTTACGATGGACTCCTCACCTGTCCAGCAGGATGTTCTGTTGGAGAACAGAACCAGCAATGGGGCCCCTAGCAAGTCTGAAGAACTTCGGGATCATAAAGCTGAGTCACATGTGCCGGTTGCAAGAGATGAAATTAACAGTAAGTTATTTCATATGCACTGAATCATTTCCTAGTCTTATCAGGGTTTCTCTACAGTAACCCATTTTGTTGTTCAGGTGATGTTGATTTTTTTTTTTTCTTTGCAGTCAGGAGTTTCCTGTACGTTGTAGATTTTTCAGAAAGTCTAGTGAAAGCTACGTCTCTGTGTATTGGAAAACTGTTTTTCATTTTTATTCTTTCAAAACAAAACCAAACTGCTAACTTAAATACTCTCAGCTGTCAATTATATATGTGCTGTTCAGCCTATTACTCTGTCGTCTGAAAGTGTCTTCAAGCGTATGTACCTGCAAATCTTTAGAACTAGCAGTTCGGAAATGGTTGTTTCAGAGTAAGTCCATGAATGGAATTTTTTATTCTGGAATAATAAATTTTCCAAATAAGTCCATTAGGTAAACATTAAAATGTACCCCAAAAGTCTCAGCTTCCATTTATGGAAGAGAGATGCTGGCTTATACTGCAAAATTTATTTCAAAATAATTTTTATATATAGACAAGTTCCGTAATTAAAAAAAAATCATGTATCTGTTTCCTGTAAACTTAAGAATGTGTTGATATGAGTAGATAGTAATATAGAATAAATAAGGTCAGAAGGGACCTCTATAGATCATCTAGTCCAGTCTGATGCTCAGAGCAGATCTAGCTTCAAAAGTTAGATCATGTTGCTCAGGGATTTGTCCTCCCAAGTTCTCAAAATCTCCAGAGAGGGAGGTTCGATAGCTTCACTGTGAAACCTGTTCTGCTCTCATTGTGAAAACTTTTCCCTTCTGTTGAATTGAAATTTCCATGTGTGAGCTACAGGTCTATAAGGATGTGTTGATAGGTGAGTGGCGTGGTGAGTATGTAGCGGCTGTGTAGATACACAAAATCATACAGGTTCCTGACGTAAAAGGAACTTTGTTGACTGGGAGGTGATCATGTGGTGAAGTTGGTCTTGCACACTCCCAACATGCCGCAGATTTGTCATCTTCTCACAGGCAAGTAAGTGGAGTCCTGAGGCTTTATTTGCATTTGTCATGCTGCCCTGTAGCATACTGGCAAAGTGTAGTTGTATGATGATGATTCATTCATCTTTTATGAAGTTAGACATCACACTGTTTCCTGACTTCTCCGTGTTGGACATCTTCCAAACAAATGAATTGTGGCTTACAAATAGGTAATATGTCTTTCTATTATTTCCAATCTAATTGCATCTCCTCCCCCACTGTTCTAAAAAGACTGCGGCTTTATTGACCCTGCTGCAATTGAATTACTTTAGTACAAGGCAGCATTTAGACCCCAAATGCCTTGTGGCCTTGGGAAGTTGTCAGGAAAGCATTCCTCCAGAATTTTGCTGCAGAATCTTTTATATACGTATACAACACCCAGTTGTGAAGATAAAAAGCATAAGTAAAATATAAGCTTAAGTGTAGTAATGTCTGCAGTTTCAGAAAGATGGGCAGAAACAGTATTTCTGAATACCTGAGGTATCTTATTTCTGGCATCCTGTGGCTATTCATAACGCTCATCTCTTGAATTTACTTTTGGCAGCTTAAGCTGCAGTTTTACAATGCCTTCGACACCGACTTGCGTTGGTTAGTTATTAGAAGAAACGGTCCCCCTTTTCCTCCTTTGCGTCCTTGTTGTACCTGTCCCTTCCCTCCTGCCTGCATGAGTGTTTTTGTGATCAGATGGTAAACTGAATCAGAGAACTGACTGATCCAGGTTAAAAAGGCCTGGAAATGTTCTCAGTGTGACAAATAAGATATTCAGAAGTGTTTAACTCAAAACTTAGAGAACTGATTTTGTTTAGGTTTTGGCAACCTAAAACTGAAAAATTCTGATTTTTGCCCATATTCAGTTTGGTCATTCAGATTCCTGCTTGCTGGCTCACTGTACAGACACCTGTGCTGGCTCAAGGGAGGATGCAGGACAGAGGTGGGACCAAAAGGCTGAAGGTGGAGAAAAGGACAGGGTGGGCCTCTTGAGTACTGTGAGGTTATGACCTTATTTGATGAGGTTCTGCATTTCTAGTTCAGGAATCTGAGGTATTTCAAAGTGAAAATGCGTTGTTACATATATTCATTGGTCCATATACACTTAAGTAACACATGGGCATGATGCTGATTGCCGTGATTATTAAAATATTGATGTTCATGCAAAATACGTAAAGTGGTAGTTACTGCTCAGTGTTAGAAAGAGCTACATGTGGAATTTTTAACATGTCATAGCAGGGTGGCAGATGAAGTCAGTCCTATGAAATGTGTTTATAGAAGTTGCGATTTTTTTTTTCTTTACCTTTACTGGTGTAAGCCCAAAAATAGATGCAGTTTCATTGAGATCAGCGTGCTTGGTGCTTTAGCTTTTTGCATCTAGAGATTGGGTGTAAGCTGTTTTGTCCATATAAAACTATATATAACCATATAAACCTGTATTTTCATTGCCTAACTATACTGTAAACTGTTTTTCTGTAGAATAGGCTCAAGATAACCCAGGATATTTCCAATAATTTAGTTCTGAATCGCTAAGAGTATGCATGGATACTTGAACTATTTAAACAGTTAAATTCAATAAAGTGCTCTTTAAGAAACAAAAAGAAAAGGATTCTTTTCTTTCTGTAACAGTGAAATGTTATCTTTCGCTTGACAATAGTTATGAAACATTAAAAAATGGTTTATTGTATATTCTACCTGGAGTGCTTCATTTAATTCATGTATCCAGATTTCATTTAATCTCTTTTTAGTCAATTAATTTAATTTACTTATCTTTTCCTCTTGAAGTTATTCTGAAGTGTAATTTGACAGCACTAAAAGGAAATCTTTTGCTTTGTTAAATTAAAAAAAAAATGCAGAAAGATGTACTTTCCTACCTGTAATTTTTTTATAGGGCTTATTTAACTTCAGAGATGCACTTTAATGCACTCTCACCACATACATTTCATTTTTCCATTGCTTTGCTGTCAGAAGTTTGTAATGGTTCATTTTATGGAAAAACAGTTTAATAGCAATGTATTAATAGATTGATGTCTAAATCATTTTTTTTCTTTAATCATTGTATTCAGCTGCCTAGCTATAGAAGATTTCTGTGTATGAATATTAAAAACACTTAGTTTTGAGAGGATCTCTTCACTACTTGAATGTTTCTCAGTTCTTTTTTTTCCCCAAACCTCTACTTTGTGCAGACCTTTTTCTTTGGTTCTTGAATCATCTTTTTATTTTTTGATTTATTCTTTTGATTCCTGTAAGATATTCTACTGTATTTTTAATTGAAAATATACAGTTTGAAAAGTTTAAAGTTCTGTGTAGTGTTTGGAAGCCCTGCCTGGCTGGTGCTGGAAGCGGGGACGGCAGCGTGTTCTCCACAGTCTCCAGAAATGAACCAGAGCTGAATCGTTCTCTCCAGCCCCTCGGTTGCTGAGTCTGATTTGCAGCAGGCTGCTACTCAGTGTGACGCTGAGATTATGGCACTGGCATTCGGTGTTTCATGCTGCTAAATCTAAGAAGGTTTAGAAACCCATGTGAGGTTTTGAAGTTACTTTATGAGGACGTTTTGAGATCCTGTTTGAAGGCACTGCAGTAAAGCAGAGTATAGCTATTTGTTCTGTTCGTTCTAAAAGTCTCTTATAAAATTCCCTTTGCTGATGGCTATCATTAGCAGTTTGTATATTCTTACAGTCTAAGGGAAATTGTGTTAGCATTTGGGTGGAGGGGCAAAGCTAAATGGGGTGTCTTACAGCATAGCTCAGTGTGACTTTCTTTTCCAGCTACCAGTATTAATGTCAACAAAGTGCCAAATGAAGAGGGAAGTCTGGAAATAAACAGCAAAGGTGAAGCCTGCCAGAATGGGCCAGAGTCGCTCTTCCCCGACTCTCCTTTATCTTTTGATCCCACCAGCAGTCTGCAGGGTCGAGAGTCATCCCCAGGTGTGGCTGCTTTCCATGGCAACCTAAGGAAGTCTCAGGGAACTAGTGCTGAGGGCATAGTTCTTAGAAAAGAAGCTTTGCAGTCTCTCAAACTAAGTCTTCCCATGCAAGAAACTGAATTGTGTAAGCATCTGTTTACAGTAGAGCCCCTGCTTTCTCTTGCTGCATAAAGCTTTTTTACTCTGAGCCTGTCTGTGGAATCCCTATGAGATTGTTTAAGCTTGGACTAAACTTCATTTTTGCAGAAAGCCTTTACTTTGAACTTAAATTCATTTTCTTTCAGTAAACCACCCTCTGCTGCAACTAAAGCACGTGCCTTAACATTTAAAAACTATTCTTACGCTGGAGGGGAATTTATGCTTTCTGGGATTGGAGCTATTCTAATTTCCCTGGTTGTCAGGAGTAACAGTTGATGCTAAAGGAAAACAGACAGCAGAACCAGGTGATATTAAGCTAAATAATAAAGGGGGGGAGCCTTTATAGTAAGGTGTCTAAAGCAGCAGGAGTTTCCAAAAATAGTAATAATGTGTTTAAAAAAAGCCTTACTATTGCAAAGATTTAATGTGAGTTAACAAAGCATAAGAAAATGTATCTAGGGAATAGTCTTTCCCTGACCTGTAAGGGATAAATAGACTACATAGGTCTTATTCAGTTTTATAATTTCACTTCTGTCAGACCTGCAAACCAGGTGTGATTAGGTGACAGCAATAGTCTTGGCCTTGCTGTAGAATCTTTTGTCTTGGATGCTTGCAGGAACTACAGCATTTGCAAACTGAAAAGTTGAAACACACAGGCTTTATCAGTGCTTACACAAGGATGTATTAGGGGGTATTCTGAGGTGCATGCTGAAGGGCTTTCCTTGCGTGTCTTGCTTAAGCATGAAGCATGTTGCTGATGGTGAAGGGGCTTTTTCTTTTTGCATCAGATTTGTCTGTGTTGAAGTTTTCTGTTTGACACAAAGATACCTTTCGCTTACAGGCTCAGCAGAGTCTTCGCTCCCTTTGGAGAAAGAAGAACAAATAAGACTTCAAGCAAGAAGGCGGCTAGAAGAACAGCTCAAACAATATAGAGTGAAGAGACACCAAGAAAGAGTGAGTGCCACACTACAGGAGTTCTGGATTCCATGTGTTGTTGAAAGGCTTGAAAAATTTATCTTCTCTGTGCTCTAAATTACTGTTTTCTGAGCTTTAAAAATTCAGTAGCTTTTTTCAACTGTGAGAAAACATTTTTCTCTTCTGTACATGCAAAATTTGGCTCTCTGTTACCTCTCTGGAATCCATACTGCTTTCAGAAACTCATCTCAAAATAGGAAAAAGAATAAACTTAAGAAACCTAAAATATAAGAAAGATCAAAAAGAATTATTCAGAGTTCTTTAATCTTCAGTTTTTCCTGTATCTTTCAGATAGCTTTTATTCTACCTTGATCATTTTTCAATGTGCTTTTATTGAGCTTTGACAGGGTCGATAGCTGATGTAGTTTACCTTGTTTATGAAATGCTGCATAAATTTAAGTAGTAATGTAAAAGAAAGTTTAAAGCTTTACACCTTGAGTTCTATGGCAAAGTAAGTCCTTGATGGTAGTTCAAATGTAATATTCTGCAATTTGTTGTTCATTCTTGGTTTCTTTTAGTCTAGTCAGTCTACATCCAAAAACCGGCCCTCCAGCACATTGGATCCTGAGCTGATGTTAAATCCGGAAACCTTGCCGAGAGCTAGCACTGTAGCAATGACAAAAGAATACTCCTTTTTGCGGACCAGTGTCCCCAGGGGGCCAAAACTGGGTAGCTTGGGACTTCCAGCATCCTCAAAAGAGAGAAGAAGTTCAAAATCCAAGTCCAGTAAGATCCGGTCCTTGGCTGATTATAGAACTGAAGATTCAGACTCTAGAAATGCTACGAGGAATTCGGTGGCTACTGATGTATCTAGTGGGACTCTGAAGCAAAGCAGAAGTGGTCCAACCTCAGTTGTTTCTGAGATTAGTCAACCCTCTGACATAGATGATCGAATAGAGAATTCCTCTTTGGCAGGAGATAGTATTTCAGAGATTGATGGGAGTGAAGTAGGAATGAGGCTGGATGGAAATGAGAGTGACAGCTCTACCTACAGCAGTGTGTCAGGAAAAGGGCTGTACAGCAGTTTACAGAATGCAGAAGACAAACAGGGTATTCCATATACAGTAAATGGTCAGAAGATACATCCTGATGCAATGGGGCAATTTCCTTCCATCAGTGAGGTGCTACAGGCTGCAGCAGTGGAGCGTCAAGCCCAAGAGCAAGAAGTTAATGGGGAAGTACGGAGTAGGAGAGACAGTATTTCTAGCAGGTAAGAAAAACTGCAGTACAGGGAGGCCATTGCTATACAGCATACTTCTCTGGAGTAGGCATCCTAAGCATCAGTCTTCTACTAACATTAGATCTAGTTTTAACTTGCATCTGTTGTGATCATATCTTTTTTTTTTGACTTAAAGATTCTAAAAGAAACTGAAAGACCATTGCACTGAACACCTATTTACTGTTTACTATTTACTAGATATATCTGTGTAGAAAGATATTTTTCAACACTGATAGCATGTTCTAAACATACTGATAGCATGTTTTAAACATACCGATAGCAGCTGTTTCTGTCTGTATTTACTTGTGGAGCAGACGTTCATTCACTGATTCACTGACCTGGCATTGATCTGTAAAGTTGTCTTTGGGGTAAAATATAATACCCAGAGACGTTATGGTAAAATCAGTTGTTACAGACCATCCCAGCGTAGACTTAGTTCCGATTATGACAAATGAGGGAGAGGAGAAGATGCTGCCATTTGCTGTGGATTCCTTGGCTGTGTTGAGGAAGGAGAATAAGGAATCCATTATGCCAGATACCAGTTCTTCTTTTGCAGGAGCTGTTGCTACTTCTCAGGCACTTTCACGCTAATGCAGACTTTGTGCACACATAGTTGTGGAAAGTGCTTTGCCAATGGAGATTGTAGTCTATTATGTCCATTTTTCTGTTTATAAAGGGATATGCAGGTACAGAATGTAATGAAGTCTACCATTATGCTTTTGTAAAATCACAAATACATGGGTGCCACAATAGATTCTAGTTGTTGCAAATATGGGAAACTAGCGCATAAAACCGAAGTGTGAATGTAATGTGACCACTTTATCTCTTTGGATGGAAATGAAGGTTGTTTCACTGTGTTCTGGATCCATCACAAAGCCAGAAAATGTGTCCCAAATTCTAGGTCATGTCAGAAGTAGGTTATCTGTGGAGTCTGAAGGTCTCTTAATTTCAGCTTCACTTCTCTTCAACTAGATGAGGGTTGTATTCTAACCATCTAACTGTATGTGATGTCTCTGTCTGCAGTGTATCTATGGAAAGCTCTATCACAGGAACTCATGACGAAATGTTGCAGGTTCTAAAGGAGAAGATGAGACTCGAAGGGCAACTAGAAGCACTCTCACTAGAAGCTAATCAGGTAGAAAATGAATTTGAATTTCTGTATTTAGCAAATTATATTAATATGTTAATAATATTTTTCAAGAGCCTCCTACACTTTGCCTATGGGAATGCGTTTTGTAAATATATTGTTGAATAAGGTACATTACAAGGATGCTTAAGAAGATAATTTTTAAGTCAGTAAAGTCTTCAAAAAGTTGAAAAGGATGAAAAAAAAAAAGACAACAGGGCAAGTAAGAGAGAGATGATAAATCCAGGTGAATGTCACCAATGTCTATTTAGCTGTATTTTCTTTGTGTTGTTTGATGGTATAACATTCCTACTTAGTGTGGAAATGCCTGTCTTATATGCCGATACCCTGTTTGGGTTTTTAATAAAGATGCTATGCAACTTGTGCTTTCCTCAGTATTTTCCTTGTATGTTTGAAAAAATGAGGTATCACTTTTTAAACTGATTTTACAAGCAAGTGGTCTTCACCTTAGCAAGACCTTTTTGCTAGACATCTGTGTTAGTCAGCCATTAATATATTTGCCTCTTTTCCTAATATACTAATTATTACTTTCTCCTAAGACTTCTGTATTTAATTTTTGGGACACATTCAGGCTCTCAAAGAGAAGACTGAGCTACAGGCACAACTTGCAGCATTGAACATGAAGCTTCAGGCACAGATGGAGTACAGCCAAGACAGCCAACAGAAGCAGGAATCTCTGAGCTCAGAAGTGGCCACGTTAAAGCAATCTTGCTGGGATCTGGAACGAGCAATGGCCGACCTGCAAAGCGCCTTGGAAGCAAAGAATGCTAGTTTGGCTTCTTCAAATAATGATTTGCAGTTGGCAGAGGAGCAGTACCAAAGACTCATGCTGAAGGTTGAAGATATGCAAAAAAATGTTCTCACCAGAGATAGCACAGGTGGGCTGCTGTAAACGTCAGTCTTTAAAATTCATCATTCCATAAGTAATTTTATTTCAACAAAATTCTGAAGTTCAAGAGCAAGAAGGAATTTTAATTTGCCTTTCATTGATAGCGTATTAATCAAATGGTCTGAACTGTAAGATGATTGTTTTCTATTTTGTGTCACAGAGGTGCCACAATTTACAAGGCATTGCCTGCTTGAAGAGAGAGACCTAAACATTTAATCTAAGAACTGTTTGAGAATGGACGCGTGATTTTTAAAAATGATACAAATATTGGTTTCTAATGATGAATTTACATGTCAGGATGTGTACTTTCTGCTTTTTAAGTAGTTCATCTTTTTTGCCGCTAAGGAACTTTGAACACCTAAAGAAATCATTCATTTATTTTACTTTTGTTCTGTTTATAACCTTGATACTTTGAATTCTAGCATTTCCTCTTACTTCTGCAGGAACAGACAATTCTTTATGTAATTATGCACATAGCTTTTTTTTTCTTTTTGAGCCAAAACATATGAATATAGCAATAAGCCTTGAAAGTATGTGGATAAAAATAGAACCATGGAGTATCATAGGCTGAATTCTTTCTTTTTCTTTTTCTAGTTCATGATTTGCGACAGCAGTTGGCTACCTTACAGAACCAGCTTCAGAAGGTGCAGTTAGAACGGACTACACTGACCAATAAGCTAAAGGCATCTGAAACAGAGATCACATCACTCCAAAATGTGCGGCAATGGTACCAGCAGCAGTTGGTACTAGCACAGGAGGCCCGTGTCAGGCTGCAGAGTGAGATGGCCAATATACAGGTATTATGACTTACTCGCACATAGGACTGAGAATCTTTTCCTCTGTATGTTAGTTTTATTGAGAGGACATTTTCTATGAACTTTGAGGGAGCCAGTCTCTCTTGTGTATTCTTGAAGTGGAGAACAGGGAAGTTTTTTGTTTTTCATCATGGGGTGTTAACTCATATTAATACTGAGGCATAGATTTAACCAATGTCTCCATGTAAGTAGTAGTTGAGATAAGGCTCAGATAGATTCAACATATATTTTTTTTTCTGGAAATCTTAAATTTGCTGGCCAAATTTTGACTCTCAGTATTAATCTGTCATTTCTTCCTTCCTGCAGGCTGGGCAAATGACCCAAGCAGGTATGTTGGAACACCTCAAGCTAGAGAATGTGGCATTGTCTCAGCAGTTGACTGAGACCCAGCACAGATCTATTAAAGAAAAAGAACGTATTGCAGCACAGCTGCAAAATATTGAGGTAAGATTGTAGATGACCTTCAGAACATTGAGGTTGTATGTTACCTTCATGAATTATGTTCAGCTTAGATTGTGTGTTTAGGTTTTGCAAGCACTGTGTTTGCAAAATCAAAGCGTTTGCAGCAAAGCGGCATTGAATTCTTATGAATAGATTCAAATGCTCTAAGTCTTTAGTAATTGGATAATCTGAAAATACCTTCTTTGAAATTAACAGAATTTTGATGTTTTAAAAAAAAGAAGCGATTGGTTTCTTTAGGCTGAGTACCTAACCTCTCATAGCCACTTTTGAAGGTCATAATGTTACTATCACTTCCGTGATGACAAAGGAGGAAGAATTACAGGCTAGGAGCTGAAGTAGGTCATACATTTGTAAAAATCTGAGAATTGGCTAACCATGATAGATGAGGAAAGTGACTCATGTTTCAGTCGCTGTATTGTAAAAGATGCACTAAAAGATTACAGCTCTAAATTATTTGTAGCAAGGAAATATTAACCAATGCACTAAATCTCATTCTTGCATTTCTTATGCTATTGTATCTTGTTATTATTGTAGCTGCTTTTAAAAACAGTAACTGTTTCAGAGCTAATTTCCATGAAATTCAGAAATTTAGCAAACAGTAAGAGGGGGCAAAGCCATATGTTTCCTGTTCCAAGGTGATGCTTTTTTTTCCCCAGATTTGGTATTTGTTGTTAATTCAATTGAAAAAGTGCATGTAAATGTTCTCCTTTGCCCATTCTTGGACTTCTTGGAGAGAAAACTCTTACCTCAAAGTTAAACTAAGTCAGTAAAGTCCTTTTTATTTGTATGAAATTTGCTTACTACTCAGGTTTATCCTTCCTGCTCTCCAATGAGAAAAGATGGTTAGAACTGCTGAAGTAGAGTATGCTCGCTTTTGAAGCACTTGGACCTTAAATCCCACTGAATTTCAGTGAAACGGTGTGAATAACAGGAATTTCTATTTCAGAACAGCTACAGTATCCAGGGAATCTCTTTTGCTTCAGTGTTTTCCGAACAGTTGAATTTTATTACTTTAAATATTCTTTTTGTTTACATCTTGTTTTATCAATTTAGGAAGGACATGATGTTGTTTAATGGGAATTCAGATTGTTGCCAATATGCAAGGCATTCTCTGTTATTCTAAGGTTTCTTAAATATATGAGTGGATGACTTCAGTAAAGGTATACAGACATATAAGGCAAACATCAGAATTACGTTTCCTGTCTATTTTTTTTTTTCCCCTCCAGAAATCTTGATATTTTACTTTCTCTCTCCATTGATCCTGTAAACGTCAATTTCTTGTTTCTTCTGTGCAGGCTGACATGTTAGATCAGGAAGCTGCATTCATGCAGATCCAGGAGGCTAAAACCATGGTGGAAGAAGATTTGCAGAGAAAACTAGAGGAGTTTGAGGATGAGAAAGAACAGCTTCAGAAAATGGCTGATTCTGCAGCAACACTGGAGCAAGAATTGGATCAGGTAGACTCTTGTCAGGCAACATCCTAAGGGTTTTAAATAAAATATTTGTTTGGTTGAAAAGGCAATAGTAAACAGGTACTGAGTTCTAAACTGTTTTTAAACCTTCCGAAAGATTGCTGTGGAGATGAAGTGCATATCAAAGTCGGTCAATCCCAGGTGAGAAGACTCGCTTTCTGATTATCAGCCTTAAATGTCATATGACATCCTCTTTTTTACTGTCTCAGCAAAGTTACTTTTTTCTGATATTTCAGAACTATTTTTTTATCAAAATTTAGAATACTGTGAATTTTACTTAATGAGATTTTAGGTTTCTTATTTTGATTTTTGCTTAGCCTGTAACAATGCAGATGCTACACACAGCAATCAGTGCAGTTAACAGAATGAATATGAGACATGGCCAAGGAAAGTCAGGAGTATTTTCACCTTCTGTTATTTTCTCCTAGAACCTCAGTATTAGTTGCTATTTTCCATTTTATTTTTGTTGAAGTGCATTAACAAATACGGAGTTCATTTTATATGAATTTAACCTTAAAATACTTTTTCTCAGGTCAAGTTGACCTTGCATCAGCGAGATTTGCAGCTTGAATCTTTACAGCAAGAACATCTAGATCTAATGAAGCAATTCACCCTAGCCCAAGAGACACTGCACACCAAAGAGCAGTCACTGGATGACCTGCAGACACAGTATGATGAACTGAAGGCCAGATTAGAAGAGCTCCAAAGTGATGCTACTTCTAAAGATGACATGATCCAGTATTTACAGAATGAGAAAATTGTCCTGGAAGTAGCTCTGCAGACAGCAAAAGCAAGCAAAGAGCAACTTGACGAAGGAGCAAAATGCCTTGGAGAAAATGCAGAAGTAGCATCAGAAATCTTAGAACAACTGAGGCAAGAAATAGCAATAAAGTCAAGCCAGGTAATGAATCTCTGAAGGTATCCTATTAAAAATAGTCGTTGCAGTGAAGTATTGCCAAAGGCACACAATAGAGCAAAGTACATGAGAGGAGATATGTACACAGGATTTTGAATGCATGATTTAGCTAGTGGGAATATTTTAATCAATTTTGTAATGTTTCCCTGTTGGTGGACTATCTGACGCTTTATTGTTACATCATTGGGATGTTCGGTTTAATACCACACAAATGCATAAATGCATATAGATACCAAGTGATATGAGATGGAAAGATGAGGTTAATTGATCTTACTCTTTTTGTTTCCCAAAACCACCATCTTTCTAAAACATTTCAGTTCTAAAAAGTAATCATTCTGAGTTCAAATCACACATTTTTTGGAAGTAACCTTCCCTTTCTCCCTTTCTGTGGCACCATGGGCCAAAGCTCTTTCCCTTGCAGAAGTGTGGTCATGTTTAGGTGTGTCTTTTAATTTGAAATGATATACTAGGTTTTGCTTTTGTATATTGCTGTATACCAGCTGAATGTTGCTCCCTCCCTCCCCCCCCACCAGTCACTGAACTAGCTTACCAGATCAAGCCTAATGCATATCCTTATTCTTTCTGTGACTGCTTTAAATTATTGTGAATCTTTGTTTCACACTTTAGTTTCATAATCAAATTTGTTCTGTTACTTTTGGAGCATCCAAGCTACATTCCTCTTGTAATCTTGAAAGAGATTTCTTTTGAAGGTAATACTGGGATTCAATAGTATCACCAATACAAATATAAAATAACTGCGGAAGTACATTTAACATGAAGATTGCTTTTTTCCTTCAAAGAACCAGATGCTTTCTTCATGTATGTGTGAGCTGGTGCCGTCTGGATACAGCATATGTAGGTTAATGATACGAACTAAACCTTTAATGTCAGGATGAGAGGGGACATTGTGTACCTGAGGAATACTTACTATCTGAAGCTCACTATGCAAGTCTCACTATGACTTGATTTGTGTGAATTTATTTTAAGTATAAAATGTTGTGTTGTCTTGCAGTGCTACTGAGATGTCTACTCAGAAACAAGGTCCTCTGTCACTGCTTGAAATACTTTAGAGTACAAGTAAGGCAATATGTCCTTTTTTTGTTTGTTTTTGTTTTGCTCTGGCAGGTAGAAAATCTGCAACAAGAAAATACCAGCCTTAAAAAACAGGTTCAAAAAGTGAAGGAACAGTTCCTACAGCAGAAGGTAAGCAAAAGCAAACTATTTCAAGGAACTAAAAATGAACACTGTATTTATTGTAGTGAAAGCATATACTTCTGAGGGCTTTGGTGAGAAAGTTTGAATTAGTTATCTGTATCAAATACAAAGAACATTGTGACATAATTTATTATAAAGTTTTTATACATTGTACAGTTTATATGTTGATTTTTATCTGCAATTAACATAAAAGCAGATCCACCAACCAAGTCATGCTTTCTTTGGAGTTTAGAAAGTTTGCCAAATGATCCTCCATTATAAAATATCTGCTATTGTTGACACTGGGTAAGAGCTTTTGCAAAAATACTAATGAGAATCTTGAAATGTCCTCGTTTTCCTGCAGTCTAGTAAAGCAGTACTTGCTTGAGAAATTAAATTGAAAATAAATACTTTATTGCAAATTTTATTCTGAATTTACATAGTTAGATTTAAATGATAATTTGAAACTGTCATTGGTGTTGCACATACAAGCATACACAGTGACAACATTAATTTACTATTTGGTTGCATACCAACCTAGCACCAAAGGTTTTTTGGCACGTTTGGTTTAATTTTGAGAAGGCTATTTAAATTGTCAGTCACAGTTAATCCCTCTTATGGCAAAAAGTATTAATTGCATGCCTGGGATAGTTACATTTTTATTAGATTAGTTTTGTTTAAAAAATGCATGTAATTAGTATGGTCCCATAAAGAAGATGAAGAAGAGTACACCATACTGCTGTGAACTCTCTTACTCTTTTTTATGAACACTGATACTTATTATTTGATCCGAGTTTGCAAAAAATTCTTTGAATCAGAGTGAAAATATTAATGATGATGCTGTTTCTGTATTCTTTGACCCCCAAAAGAATATCAATAAATGCTTTAAAATAAATTCTTTTTAAATTTGTAAAGCTCTAACAGAGATGACATCATTTTCTTGAAACTCTTGTGTCCTAGGTAATGGTGGAAGCTTATCGAAGAGATGCAAGTTCTAAGGACCAGCTGATTAGTGAACTGAAAGCTACAAAGAAGCGGCTGGACTCAGAAGTGAAAGAGTTAAAACGAGAACTACTAAAACTTCAAGTTGAAAAACAATCACTGGAATCTGAACATTCAAAACTACAGAAGGAACTATCTCAGGTTCACCAGCAGATGGTGGAAATTGAGAATCATCTTCAGTCAGTGCAGGGAGAACGAGATGATATGGAGAAACGCCTACAGGTCTGGAAGGAGTTAAGCTTTGGAGTTTTAGAGAGTACTACATGCAGGATATGTTGCTACTTGTGTTAATTTTGGTAATAAACTGCATGATTGCCTGCAAGTTAAGGTTCTTGTTTATGTATTTAATATTGTATATATATTTGAGCATGTACCTACTGACATTTTATAATTACTTGACTGCTTATTGACATCTCATGTCAGGCAGCAGGGGAAGTGTGTTACAGGAGCAGCAAACGTGATGTGAAGGCAGCTTCCTTAGTCCCAAAGTGAACAGTCAGTATCTATTAGCAGAGACTAAAACAAAGCTCTGCGTGTACATGTCACGATGATGGCCTAGAGGAAAGAATTAAAGAATAAATAAAAGGGAATGAGAACGGATATGGAGAACCCTGAAATAGGTGTTTTCTTCCCACAGTTTTTATGCAGAGATAGAAGTTATTTTGACAATTCATGCTGAAGTTGAACTAGAATTTGCCATGAATCAGTAGCTAAATATAGTCATTATTATTTTAGAATCTAGCACATAGCAAACATGCAAAGATTTCTTTTGTTCTTACTCTCATCTTTCCCCCCCCCCCCCCATTAAGTCCTTGCAGTTTGATAAGGAACAAATGACATCTCTTGCTGAGGCAAATCAAGCATTAAAACTACAAGTGGAACAAATGCAAGAAGAAGCCAAGAAGTAAGTCTGTTGTTTCAGTGTAGACAAAAGAACTATAGCATTTATTTTTCATATTTGCTTTTTCAGCACTCAGTCTTTGCCTATCCCCTAGTCATTCATTTGGAAAATTTAAATAACATCCTGAAGACTGTGATACTGCTACTCAGGAGTTCCAGCTTATCTTTCGATACACTCATGCTTTTAGCCAACAGCATAAGCCATTCAACATATATATTATCTTAACTTCTCGTTAACATATTTACTGGAGATAATCCTGGTTTCCATTCTCTGAATTTTAGCCATGACTGGCTAGAACATTGGCATTAATAAGAACCATTTTTTAATGTTATAATCAGAATGAAGCTTTTGATGATACATGACACATCTGCCAAGGATCTTAGATTAAATTCTGACTCTAAATTTCATCTTATTTTTATAGTAGTGTATATATTCCTCAATATTGGAGTTTTAAGAGGTCTTTGTCAAAAATATTAATTACCGTAAACATTTTCTTAGAATGTAATCAAGAGTCTTAAAGCCTTTGCCTTGCAAAGGGCAAGTCATATCATACCAAGCTGACAGCATCCTCTGATGAGCTAAGTGGCTCTGGGACAAGGGGAGAGAAATTGATGTTTTTTTCACCTCAACTTCAGCAAGGCCCTCTTGACACAGTCTCCCGTAGTATCCTTACAGCTCCGTTGATGAAATATGGAGTAGATAGGTGGACTATGAGGTAGATGACTTTTTTTTCCTCAATTGAGCTATGTTAAAAAGGAATCCTTCAATATTATTTTCAAGCAATTTTTGTTTTACCTGATGTTTTGTTTTTTCCTCTTACTCCAGGGCCATTACTGAGCAGAAACAGAAAATGAAGCGTCTGGGGTCAGATCTGACAAGTGCTCAGAAAGAGATGAAGGCAAAACATAAAGCTTATGAGAATGCAGTTGGCATTCTTAGTCGTCGGCTACAGGAATCCCTCACTGCCAAGGAATCTGCTGAAGCAGAGCTGAGCAAACTGAAAGCACAAATCACTGATGGTGGAAACAACCAGATTGCCCAAGTATGCAGATATCTTTTAACATTGTTAGTATAAAGATAGGATTATCTTGTTGCACAATACAGGTCTTGAAATAATATGTTGCACTGAAGTAATGAAAGTACCTGGAATGTAGAGCTAGATAAGAACATGGTGTCAGTGTGCTGGACATTGAGAATTTCCTTAATTGCATTTGAGAGGTGATTTGGCAAGCTTTGTTTCTGTTATTCGTACATTCAGATTACCAATTGTAAACCAAGTTCAAGAGGAGCATCAGCCTTGGTGCTAAATTTCCTGATTTAGTATTGATGTTTTTTATAAAAGTTCAGTACCTGTAGCTTTGCTAGAATTCTCTCTTACTGTTTTTGCTCATTGACAGTTAAAAGCTCTTTGGAGTAGCCATAACTTATAAACATATGTTATGCCTGTGGTACAGGGTAATAAGAGAATTAATTGGGGGAGGGGGGAGAAATAATTCCATGGAGCCAAATATGTAACACACTAAAAGCAACAATTGGATGCAGACAGACAGCTCTGAGCAAGCCCTGTGCATTGAGCACTAACAGATAATTTAGTATTCGCTAGAGAGAGAAACTTTTTTTTGATGAAACAAGGTTGCCTCTGAAAATGGGTGTTGTGTTAATCAGGCTTGTGATCCCTTTGTCTTTAGGAAAAGATTCAAGCTCTGGAGACAGAACTACAAGCTGTTAGCAGCAGTAAGTTGATGCTGGAAAAAGAGTTGCAAGAAGTGATTTCACTTACTAGCCAGGAGCTGGAAGAGTACAGAGAGAAAGTGCTGGAACTTGAGGATGAGGTGATTGCTTGAATTTGCATTGTACTTGGGGAGATGATCATAAAAGGCATCTGAGAGGCGAGGAGAAGTTTTAGTACCATAATTTTATTCTAACAATGCAGGAAGTTAGAATTTTACATAGGAAACATTGTGTCAGTGACACTTGCAAATTTTGCTGCAGAGGGTTAGCCTTCATGTTTTCATGAACAGTTGTACAGGATAAAAGAAGAGATAACAAAAGAATAGTTCCTGTGTTAGGTACTAGCTGTATCTGGTCATGAGATGGCGGGTATGCATGAATCACTATCTTCTGAAACTAATGGGAGTCACGGTTGCCCTGTGATTTTGCAGAGGGCATTGGTTGTAAGGTCATGGGGAAAAAAAAAAAATTAGACTAGTCTATCACATCTTTTCTGCACCTGAAACTATTCATGGATTCTGCTTTCTAGCAAGCCTTTTAGTCTTCCAAAAGGAAAAAGAGTCTAAGTGAACTCATTTTGAAGTGTCCTTTCAAAAAAAAAAAAAAAAGAAAAAAGAAAAAAAAAGGCATTAAAGTTTAATGAGCTTAGCTCACAACTTTTTTGCAGTAGTAATCTGATTTTTTTTTCCTTTGTTTTTTGGTATAGCTTCAGGAATCTAGAGGCTTTAGGAGGAAGATAAAACGTTTAGAAGAAATTAATAAGAAGTTGGCCCTTGAACTGGAGCATGAACGAGGAAAACTTACAGGTCTTAGTCAGTCCAACACTGCTTTGCGGGAGCACAACAACATCCTTGAAACAGCATTAGCAAAGAGAGAGGCAGATTTGGTACAACTGAACCTACAGGTACTCACCTTCTGGGTGTAATGTATTAAGAGAGAAATTTAGCTAATATTTCTGATAACCAGATGTAGAAGTCTTCAGTTACACAGATGCAAATTATTGTTAAAGAAAATGTTGGTTTATTTTCTGCAGATCTGAGTCTCATGTATGTTGTGCAGCAGAAGTAATACAGGTGATTAAACCTCAGCAATGATCAGAAACAAGATTTTGCACTAGAGAGAATTGCTTCTCTTGCAGGGGAAAAAAAAGTCACAATAAGAAGTATACTTGCAATAGTGAAACTATTGCGTGTTTAAGATAGTTGGAATCTAGAAATGGTGACACTTAATGATTCACTGAGATTAATGTTAGCTTTTATGCTAATAGTAACATATTCTTGGGGTAAAGAAGAGAATACAGGCATTGAACAGCCTATAGCATACTACCATTTAACCACAGCTACTTTTAAGGTTGAGTCGAAGAGTTATCAATGAACAGGGGAGGGAAGATTTGCCAGCTCTGCATTGGCTAGTATTTATGTATTTCCCATATTGGCATTTCTGGTCTTCCAGTGAGTCTACACAAAAAATGTATTTGTGCTATTAAATCTTTGGTTTTGTGAAATGATGCAGGTTCAGGCAGTTCTAAAGCGGAAAGAGGAAGAAGATCAGCAAATGAAACAGCTTATTCAGGCTTTACAGTCTTCCTTAGAGAAAGAAAAGTCAAAAGTTAAAGACCTTAAGGAACAGGTAACTGGTCATCTTTTGTTTTATTTATTTAATAGATGAGTTAAATGTAACATATTTGAAAAGTAGCTTTAAGCAAAATCTGTAATACAGCATTTCCTGCAGGGTTTCTGTCACAATGGCCAATATATGAAAAAGCCGTTGATGTCTCCTCTCTTGTGCCCTATTGTAAGCATATTCATAGACTATCAAGAAAGTTCCATTTTAACTTGTAATGCATGGAACATATCCGGAAGTGATGATAGTTTATCAAAAAATTCACAATGAGAAAACAGTCTATCAAATGTGGTCCTTCTATTATATGATTATTAACTACCATTAGCATTAATAAAGATAACAACACTAATCAGTGTTTTAGACAAAAATAGTAAATGATAACAGCAAGTTAACACCGCTCAACAACTTCTTTCTTGGTTTGTTTTCTACTCCTCTAGTCTAGCTCCCCTGAGTCTACTACATTAACAAAACAAGGAAAAAATGCTTCTTTTGTTTCTGTGTAGGTAGCATCAGCCAAAGCAGATGCAGCACATAACCGTCGTCATTATAGAGCTGCTGCTCTTGAGCTCAATGAAATCAAGAAAGAGCTACATGCCAAAGAACTGCTTGTCCAAGCCCTTCAGGCTGAAGTGGACAAACTGCAGTAAGTATGCTGTAATAAATGTCTAAGTTCTTAGAGTATAGTAAATGAAATAAATCCTCTGAAAAACACACACAAATGAATTTTTGTTTTTTTTTTATTCTGGACTGGATTATATGAAAATGCACCTCAGTTGAGCTTGATCATAAAATGTGCACTTGGACTCTTGGCACATATTTGCATTTTCTGTCTCCTCATAATACAATTAGAGTTGAAGTGTATTGTCTTTAGACTTCATCATCTGTTATTTTACAGTTTTTACATGAATTAAATCATTTCATGGGTTAGGTAGTGTTAATGCTTCACATATATCGTATTATTCTTTCCTCTTCAACATCCCTGAGGAACTACATAGAGGATGAACTTGATTGTTGAATATATTCTACAATGTATTGAAATTAATTGATTTGTTTTGTTGTGTAGAATATAATTTTCTATACTTTAATAAACTATCAGACCTACAAGAGAATATGGAAATAAAATAACCCAACTTTTCCTAAAATAAAAGCAAAAGTGCTGACAGGTTTTTTTCCCCTTTTGTTTTGTTTTCTCACTGGAGAATCCATTTGTTTGAAATGGGGATATTTCTAGTGCACAAAGTTTGTTTTTGTTGTTGGCTTTTTTTTTAAGTACTTTATGATCTATTGATGCATCTGTCTAGTTTAAAATCTTTTTGTGATTTAACTCCTGCTGTGAACATGTTGCCAAAGCTGACAGTCAAAGCTATAACTAGTCAGATTGCATGCACTGTTATGTAACACACAGAGAATTTTGTGCCACGAAAAGATAATCTGTATCATTTATGGTTACACAGCTAACACAGTGAAGTGCTCTTTTTAAAGGGCAGATTGAAATAACTATTCCTGTTTCTGTTAATTCTGCTGTGTAGGGTAGAGGATGAGAAACATTCCCAGGAAGTATCACAGTTTCAGGAAGAGTTGGCAGAAGCCAGGTCTCAGCTCCAACTTCTGCAGAAAAAGCTGGATGAGAAGCTTAGTGAACAGCCAGGAGTAAATCAAGAGGTAAAATTAAACATGGTGTTTCTCCTTATTTAGGTGCCTGACATGTATGACTTCATTTATCCTTCATTCAACAGTTTTTTATCAAAGTTTGTTTCACGAGGTTTTCTTAGAAATGGGAAAGGTTCATAAGACATAAATGATAAAATACTTTACATTTTGTGAATAATTGCTCTTAGAGAGAATTCTAAAAAAAATTCCTTTTCGGTAGGTGGAAGACCTCAAGTGGGAAGTAGAACAAAAAGAAAGAGAAATTGAAACGCTTAAGCAGCAGTTGGATATGAGTGAACAGCGCAGCCATAAGGAGTTAGAAGGGATGCAAGTTGTCCTACAGGTATTTTATCTAGCTGGTAATGATTCTGATGGGCCATACTGGGATAACTAAAGCAGTATTTTATAGTTCAAAAGCAGAATACTTCTACCGATTTTACGAATATAACAGGTATTTTGGCAGGGTCTTTAGTTTTCTTAATTTCACTTTCAGTATAGCTTCTTGTTTTTCATTGACCTCAGGCCATTAGAATAGGCTACTGATTTCTTTTTATCCTTTTTTTTTTTTTCCTTTTTTTTTTTTCCTTGCCAGGGCAAGTTGCATTCAAATAGCAGTGTGCTAGGTGTTTTGTTTTCTAGATTCCCTTGGAAACTGCAGAAAATGATGAGAATATTAGTTGTCTGGAATTTATACACTGTGTCCTTGTACCACATTAATTCTCTTTTTCTGCTCTTTAGAATATCAAGACTGAGTTGGAAATGGTGAGAGAAGACCTGTCGGTGACTCAGAAGGACAAGTTTATGCTCCAGGCTAAAGTGAGTGAACTGAAGAATAGTATGAAGTCCCTACTGCAGCAGAACCAGCAACTGAAGTTGGACCTGAAGCATGGCAAGATGAAGAAGGTATTTAAGTAGGAAGAGTATATATTATAGTGTAACTGGCTTACAGTGCTGGAAAATACTTTGCTGCAGAAAACCTAGTGAAAACTCTGAAATGCCTGCCTGGATACTGACTTACTGATTTTTCTGACATATAAATGATAAATCCAGAAAGATTTGCTGGCAAAAGTAACTTTACTGATTTTGACTTCACACCTTTTTCTTCAGAGACCTTTGTGTTTAGCACATTATCTTGCATTTACTTTTTGATTTATTATAATAAAAAGGGAGTGTTTAAATAATAGATCATGGGCACATACTTAGTTAATACCTTTCTAAAGCTCATGTGGTTATCCTTTCCATACTTTTCATTTTTATTTTTTCATTCTTTCACATTTTCCAAAGGTAACTGTTAATGGTTTCTTTGAGTTTTCTCATTTGCTACCTTTACACAAAAAATGTGGTAATAATAGATCTCTTGCTCTTTCTCTAAATTCTCTAACTCAGTAAGAGAGAATCTCCTATGAAGCTCCATTTCTTTTTCAGATGTTGGTCTGAGATATTTCATCCTGCAGGTCCCAGAAAGTCCAAAAGGATGACCTTGATCACACTTAACTGAATTTTTATGAATTGCTCTCTTAAGTACATTGAAAGAACATTATTAAAATATGTTGTGAAGATCCAAGTCGGCTGTTTTAAATCTCTATTGTTGCATTTCTTTAGCTGGGCGAGTTCTTGACTAAGTGCTTCTGGATGGTATTTGTTTACTTATGAGCAAGGCTAGCAGATGACGCTAGCTTAGGAACTTTTGCTTGTGACTCATGACACTTAGCATTAATGTGCTTCTGGGTTTTGCTCTATAATGCAGATCCATACCAGCAGAGTGATGTGAGACTCTTTCTGTGTGGTAAAAGTGAAATTCTTGAAAATAGCTTAATACTATTTCCAGCTCTTCTTTTTTTCTTTAAACAGAAGAAGGAACTGAAGGGAGAGAATAACTCTTCAAATCCTGTGACTCCAGTCAAGATTCCTGATTGTCCAGTCCCTGCTGCCTTGCTGGAAGAACTGTTGAAACCATCGACAGCTATGAGCAAGGAGCCTTTAAAAAATTTGAACAGCTGTCTCCAGCAATTAAAGTATGACCTGTTATTTTAAAGCATATTAACTAATCCTTAAAATGTTTCTAAAAAAACAGTTGCTGGTCTAAAGAGAAGCAAGAGATGGGTGAAATGAATTATTTTTTCTCTTACTAAGGCTATATATAAGGCAGTAGGATGTTCTGGCATTTGCAGATGTTTGCTTATATGGAAATGACATAGGGAAAGAGGCCTTGGCAATATACTAGACAAAATATCCATCCTAAAGAGTTTAGTGTTTGTGCACAAATAAATATACTGCAGAACAAAACAGAAGCAGCTATTTTTTAGTTCTTGCTGGTAGAGAAGCTGATATTTCTCTCTCTTTGCAGCATCAGCAAAGCTGCTTGTGATAGGAACCCAGGCAGTGTATTAATTAGAAATGTCTGAAGAGGCATTTCTTTATACCAAAAATATTTTTTGTATCTTTCCTTGCAAGATAGCACATGAGATTCTGAGCAGGAAAGCTGCAACTGCAGGAAGATGGGGATTTCAGGTTAATGGCAGAACAGGGCTGGATGTATCAGCTCTGTTGATGGAGAATATTTATGGGGAGCGAGAGGTAGCCTGTTATAGTGGTACACAACTTGTACTGCCAAACTAGTCTCTACTGAATTGGTATCTGACTACAAGTAGTAGTGTGTTTATTTGTTTTTCTCTGCTGCTTTCCTCACCTCTACCTTCCATGTTGTCTTTTATATCTGTGAGAGTACCATGTTCATTAAGTTGTAGTCACTAAGTGCCTTTGCTGAGGAAACAGTGCTACATCATGCCTGCCGATGAGCACATGCAGCAAAGGAGATGCTGCATTGTTGGTCCTTGTTTTTGGATTTAGTACATCCTATTTGTTTTATTCTTAAATGGCTGAAGTAATTTAGTGAACTCGTGTTTAGCAGTTAGTTTTCTGCCTGATAATCTTTTCTTCTTGTCCTCAATACTTTCAAAAGGCAAGAAATGGACAGCCTTCAGCGTCAGATGGAGGAACACACCATTACAGTACATGAATCAATGTCTTCATGGACTCAGATTGAGGGGCAACTAATGGACCTTACCTCTACCAGTGCTGCAATTGCATCAGACCAGCGGGAGATTTCTGCAGTAGATGAAAAGAAGCAGAATTGTGACACTAGTGACAAGGAAGCTTTGAAACAATAACCTCCTCAGCAATTGTCTTTCTTCCTATTGCTTTAAGTGTGTAAACAAATCTTTATCAAAATTATTTATTTATTCCATTTTTAAAACAGTGTTCAGAGTTCTGCTTTTGCCTTTAGAAGCAAAGGGTATGGTTCTGAAAAACTGGCAAAACGTTAATTGCAGAACATGCTATTCCAAGGGTTCGTTTGAAACCTTTTGATATTTTGAAATAATTTTGCCATGTTAGGGGACACTTGGTAAATCTGACTCATTTTGGGAGAGAGTAAGAGATTCAGATGAGGGTTTAAAATGAGGCCAAGAGGAGCATCTGGTTCCAAGTCTGCATTTGTTCAGTCTCAGTGAGGAAGCACATTAATTATGCAATATCTGGGGTTTTTTTGGTTTTGCTTTTTTGTCCCCACAGTTTTTCACTGTCTTGGGCTGTGTCCAAATTGCATAAAAAATAAGTCGTTTATGTTCAGCCATTAGCAGTGGTTGAGAACTGGATATTCTTATTCAAGCACCCCTTCCCCTCCCCCTTGCTCTTTCACTCTTGAAATTCAAATCTCAGATGTTTATATTAAAATTAAAAAAAAAAAAAAGTTTAATTTTTAAGCCATCTCTAGTTATGAAGATGACCTTTGACCATATAGTAAAAGAAACAGATCGCAAAGACGAGCAATGCCATAACTGTCTTTGGCAGACTTGCCCAGGATGTTTTGTGAAGTGTCACAGTTTTCCTCTTGCAGTTGCAGGCCAGTAGGGAGCTTTGCTTCACTGCACATACAAACACTTTTTGCACCTTTTTATTTCAACTTTTGAAGTAGACATCCTTGATAAAGGTATGTGTGTAATACATATATAAGAAAAAAAACTTAATTTTCTGACTTTGAATATCTGTTTTAATATGCTTGTGTACTGTAAGTTAAGGCTGACAAGTTTATTTTGTTACTGTTATTGTTTTAATGTTACATTTAAGTTTGCGGGGTTTTTTTTTTTTTTTTTTGACAATACTGTACATACGGCTTAGGGAAATTAGCCCCAAAAAGCCAGAGCTTTTAGAAATATAATTATTTTACTTTCAAAGACAAAATTATAATGCCTATAAAATTATTTTGATTAGCTTTATCCTACCTGACCCCCTTAACCCCCCGACTTTTGGCATCCACTGTTACCACAAGGTGTCCACTGTGGATGGAAATGTTGGCACTATGGCAGCCCTTCTGCAGAGACACCTTGACTAGATTATTCTTAAAGCAATCCACCTTAGATTCTTTCTCCTTTGGTCCCATTGTTTCATACAGCTTATAGTGCAGTGATAAGCCCATCCTCTCCTTCCCATTCTAAAATCAGTACCAAAGTACTGCTTTATCTACTGTGCTTGAGCATGAATCAGAATACACATGACATTATTTGGAAGATTCTGTGACAGCTCATATAGTGTCACGTTTTTGTCTTTAAATCATACAGAAAGAAGGTCAATTATATCCACTGTAGATTGGCTTAAAAATTCTAGTTAGTAGAAGCAGATTAAATAGCTGAAGGGGAAAAAAAAAGGCATCTCTTCCAGTAATTTTCGTCATAATTAGCTGTAACACAACATTTAGACAATTTATCTTGTCTCTACTTTTCAGATGCCTAGTTCATGTATTTTTCTAAAGAGGAAGTTACTTCTTTGAGGAGGCTGATTTTGGATGAGTTTGGATATTGGAGTGTAGGGGGGAATTACTGCAATTTGCTTAGCAATAAGGCCAACCCCCCCCCCCCAACCCTTAACTTTTATCCAGAGTTTTAGTTCTCATAATTATCCATTCAAGTTCCTGCCCCGTTGAACACTTCGCACTTAAAGTGACTATACTGACTGACTTCATGCCTCTCAGCTATTAGATTTTAACTTATTTTATGGGATCAGAGTCAAGTGATGCTAGAAGTTAAGATTTTGGAGTCGGTGAAGGAAAAAATGGGTTAGTATGGCTTTAGCTGCCCAATGCATGGATTTACTGAACGGTTTAAAAAAAAAATCAAAACTTTACTGACTAGCCCAGACATGTTAACATCTGCATACTACTGCAGTCTACTTTACAGAGTAAATGGTACTGATTATCTCGCTGCTGTCATGTTCTTGAAGTTGCCGGTATGTTAAACTCTAAGAAGAAAAAGAACGTGCAGTGTTGTTAAAGAACAAAGTTAAAACTATGTAATGAATAATATATTCAGTGCAAAAAAGTTATCAAATGTTCAGGTTTTTAAATAAAATAACACTTGTGCAGGGTTAATGTTGCTGTTCATTTTGGTAAATGTCTTGCCTACAGTTAAGAATCCATTATATTTTTCTCTCAAGTTTGGCAACAGTTGTACAGATAAAGCTTTTATCTGGGATCAAAGATGCCAGAATTGTAAGAAACATTCGTAGCTCTTCAGAATGTCTGTCTCTCTTCTATTTGTATCAATAATACATTCTGTTTTCAGTGCAATGCTGCGGGTGTTTTTTCCCACTAGCTCTTTATATGGTCATCTGAGCTTATACAGCCAAGTAGCCTTAGCTGCATGTTTTCCTTTCAAAGATGAGGGATTTATTGTGAAGTTCTCGGATTAGATTGCTACATTGTCCCACCTGTCTCTCTCTGAAAGTACTTGGACACCAGGTATTTTCATTTTATATTTGTCATGTGTGCTTTTTTTTTTTTTTTTTAATAGACACAAACATCACGCTATTTACTTAGTGGAAGAATAGAGGATAAGACTTGAGGGTCTAAATCAGGTGAGGTACTAAGCCAGTTAAGTTACTGAAGTTGCTGGAAAGCCTTCTAGGAAGCACTCAGCATGTGGCAAAAGCAAGGCCTTATCTTTGAAATACATCAACTATGTTCCTTAACTATCAAGAGAAATAGTTGCTGTTTTATTAAAAGGTTCTATATTTCACCCTGAGGCTGAGCATGATCTCTCTACAAAGCTTCAGGCCTCTCACTGTCTAGGCAGTAAAGCTACTTACAGGAATAAAAACTATGTCCCTTCTGCATGTCACAGCACTGCCAAATATAGCAGAGGAAAATCAGTGCCTCATTAGCATTGGTGTGCTTTTAGAAATTAGAGGAATAGTCTGTAAGAGATTTTATTTTTCCTCTTTCAAGCACTGCAATGGAATGTATTTTCTCTGTCTGTTTCTTCAGTGGTTGCTACCTACTTAACCAAGTCTTGTTGATGAAGGAGAAATGTTGCTGTAATGTGAGAATGTTTCCTAAGTGATGAAAGTTGGTAAAGGCTGTGGCATTATTTTTTCAAATACTCTTGCTTTTTTGAGGACATGTGAACAACTGCATAAAAAAAATACAATGGAAAAAATGCTAGTTATAGAGCCTCTGGTACCGCTGAATATTGTGTTCTTTCATTCTATTGTCTTCCAGATTTCTTGGAAACAGTTGTGCAGTGTATCAGGGGATCAGCTGAGCTCCTTATCTGCTCATGCAATGGGAGGTCTGTTTCCATACTGTTTGTTCAGGCAATATTCCAGCTGAAATCTATGAGAATTTTGCACATGTAAGGAGTAGAGTAATATCCAGAAAGAAAGTTCTAGTGCTTATATTTTAATGGATTATTATTCCTCTGTATGTGAGTGAAATGCAGTGGCATGGGTGCTTTAGTTATGACAACATTCAAGGCGAACAGGGGACAGATAGTATGATTAATATAACTCAGAGATGACAAATTCACTACTGGTGATGCACAAGCCTATGATGTATGTTTCATTAACTTTGCCAGGGAAATGTGAATAGTTGCATGTGACTTGCTGTGACCAGAAGCCTTTTAAATATTTTCATGAGAAAGCAATCACAGCCCCAAGCAATTACTAATGCCCGCTAGCTGTAATCTGAGCACACTAGTCTCCCACTAATGCGTATCACTTCAGTCTCTGGGAGCAGAGCAGCCTAATTTCCAGTACAGATGCACGGATTTCTAGAGGAGGGAAGGATGTACTGAATATTGTAAAAGAAATATTGTTATGTTTTATACATGACATTCAGTAATTTAATGTCTGCTTAGGATGTATTTGTAAAGATAAAAGTTAATTATTTCATGTTCTTGAGTGGATAATCCAGGGGATGGAGGAGTTATACTATGTACAGTTAATGATTATGATCACACAAAGCATGTTGATTATAAAAATAATGTGCATAGGAATTCCTTTGAAAGTTTTGTGCAATAAACTATTTTTGTTAAAGGGCTCCATGTTGTTTTTTTACTTTGAAAGAGGAATGGGTTCATCTTTGGGTTTATTTTATGAGAATTTTTTTTTATATTTAGGATTCTAAACATGCTGTACAGCCACTTAAAGAAAAATCTGTTGAGTGAATACTTTATGTATTGCTTTACAATTTTTTTAAAAGCATTTAAGGTATTGATTGTACTTGTCTTTCCATTATATAATTACTTTTTTTCTGAGTTTGATGAACATGTCAGGAAACAACAGTAATGAGTATATCTATCTTGGCCTAAATTTGCCAGTCTCTGAAGTTCAAGTGTACAAAACTGAACAGTGGAAGAATGTCATCTTGATTCTAATTTAGCCTATTGCAATGATGAGGAAAAAATGACTGTACCTTGTTTGTAGTATTAAACAGTGTAAGTTAGAGATGTCAACTTCTTGAAAGCCTGTCATTTTGTCTTGTAATTTAAACCAACGGGCAACCATACCTGACATACCTGTACAGTCTCACCACACCTGTAACATAGTATGTAGTCCATAATGGGATGACTGTTCTAAATCCGTTGATTTGTCATCTTACCTCTCACTCACTGCTGCCTTCCTTTTCTTGATTTGCATTTATGCTGGCTTCTCAGACCGAGACTACTCCAGCAATTTTTGAGTGGGAGCTTTTTCAAATGCCCTATTGGCAGTGGCCAGGTAGAAATTTTAAATGTTGATAAACACTTACGTTGTAAATACTCAGATAAAAGTCAGTACAGTGTGTGTGAGGGGGGAGTACTGTAAAGCACTGCTAAACTCTCTGTAGGATAAGAGATGAACTAGTCAGGGTCTGATAATTAAAGACAGCTTTTTTCATTGAAGAAAGCCTTTCTCAGCAAAAAGCATCTCAGCCAGGCCTTACTGCTGGTAGGCGTAATGAAACTTGTTTGTTTCTCCCTTCAAATGGACACGAGATAATGCCTAGACGGAGCCTTCTTTATTTCTAAGGGAACTTTTGTTGCGCTGCGCTCGCGTTTCCTTCCTTACGAGCACCAGGGCCGCAGCTAGCGCTGAAGCAGCCGCCACCAACCAACATGTCTGCCTTCCCGTCAGGCACCGCGAGCGGCCGTTGGAGCCGGGCGCGAGCCGGAGGGGGCGTCTCTGTGGGGGAGCTGCAGCCGGCGGGGTGGGAAGATGTCAGCTGCCGCTGCGGGATGGCGGTTGCCCCCCTCCCCCCCACCCCGCGGCACGGCGGAGGAGCGGTGCCGGTGCCGGTGCCACGCTGCCGCCGGGCAGCGGCGGGACAGCCCGGGCGGCGGCTCAGCTACGTCGGCGGCGCAGGGAGGGTGCGTGAGTGTGTGTGTGGGGGGGCGCTGGTTGCCGGGCAACCGGGGGCGCAATTTCTGTCAGGCAGCGGGTCGGGCAGGCCCGGCGCCTGGCGGGGCGGGGGCCTCGCGGGGCGGGGCGGGGGGAGCGGAGGAGGAGACGGAAGCCGGGAGGCCGCTGGAGGTACCGTCCCCGCAGGGCGGGCGGCCGGGCGGGGAGTGTCCGCGCGGGGCGGGCGGGCGCCGGGCCGGGCCGGGCATGGAGCGGTGGGCCGGGGCCGCCGGGGGCTGGGGCTCCCTGTGGGGAGCCGGCAGCGGCCGCTGGCCGGCCTGGGAGCTCCTGGCCGCCTGCGCGGTCATCGGCGCCGTGGGCTGGCTGCTGCGGCTGCTGGAGTGGAGGCCGCGCGGCCGCGGGGCGCCGGGGGCCGCGCTCTGCTCCCCGGCGCCGCCCTCGGCGGGGAGCCGGCGCTGCGGCGGGAGCCGCCCAGGTGAGAGACGCGGGGCGCGGGGGGGGGCTGCCGCCCGGCACCGGCGGGGGAGGCCCGCGGCCGCGCTGCCCCGCCGCCCGCCCGGCCCGGCCCGCCTCGGCGGCCCCGTGGCCTCCCGCGCTCGGCGGTGGCGGAGGCCGGCGGCTCCGCCCTTCCAGCGCGGCCCTGCGCGCCCTGCCTGCCGGCTGGCGCCTCTCCCACGCGAAGCCTGCCCTCGCTTGCTGGCTTTCTAAAGATACTGTCGCTTTTCCCTCCTAGGAGTCTTCCCTTTTCTCCTTTTTTTTTTTTTTTTTTTCTTTTTTTTAATCCTGGCTTTTATTCCAGCCGTGTTTTACAGTTGTATTCCTGCCACGTATCGGTGTGTTTGTAACTCTGAGTTAATCTGGCAACAGGCAATACAGAGATGTCTAAAATAACTTATTCTCATTGCTTCCCTAGGCATAACCGCAGTTATTCTGCCATGTGAAATCCTAGCTACTTCCTTTTCGATTGATGTGTAGCCAAAGACAGGATGTGTCTCACACTTAAATTAATTCCTACCTCAAAAAAAAAAAAAAGCCTGTATGTTTAAACCATACATTTATGGAAGAATGTAATGAGGAGTGGAATACAATACTATTCCTAACCTTGAATGTTGATCATTCATTCTGTCATGGTACTAGTTTTAGGGTTTTTTGAAACCTCTTCTGCTGTTTCATACTGATGCAGTCAGACAAAGGGAAATACATTTCATACGCATTCTTCCAGATTCTGATTCATTTGGGAAAAGCCTCAAATATGCAGTTGTCGTTAAAGGTGAAGTAGTTAACGGTATTTGTAAAGTCACTAAAGATAGCTTGTAAGACCCTGTACACTAAATTAAAAAGGCTAACTACATTGGTGATGGCTGTGCTTTGGATTATTTGAAATTATACATAAACCGTATTTAAGGTTAAAAATGCCTTTTGCACTGTGCACATAGCAGAATGTCATAGGAGTATCATAAGGCAGGAAAGAAACAGCTATTTCTCAGGATTGCAAGCCACATTTCTTGTTTTGGACAAATCAAAATAGATGATGCATTTAAAAATTAATAAATGCTTGGCTGTGGTAGACAGCTGAAAGCTTAATGTCAGAAAACAAACATCTCTTGAACATTTTGACTTTTAGGTAAATACTTTCAGGATTCTTTAAAGATATACAAAAGATATATGGATGCAGAAATACTTTCTGCATTCTTTTTGAAAGACCATCAAAAGTGCTGCCAGAAAGCTATACAGTGTGAAAAATAAATTATTTGTATGTTTGAGCATACTGTTAATTTTAAAAAAAAATGTTCTCTACTGCTGTAATACATTAACTGTCATTGGATTTTGAACAACTCCGTTGCTTTGAGAAATACATCTTCTGTTTATGAACAGGGAAATAAATGTTACCATGAAACAAGTTGGCAGGTTAGTTGAACATCATTTCTTTGACACTCGAGTGACTGTAGTCATGTAAACAATTTTTTTTTTCTGTTTTCACAGTAAGCTTATGGTACAAAACTCTTTGTGTTAACAGTGGATCATAAATCTAGGTGAATTACTTCACTCTTAGTCTGCTTTGTTGTTTCACTTTTTGCTTTAGTTGTAGAGAAAAGGCAATGGACATATGAAAGGCATACTCTTTTTTTTTTCTTTTTTTTTTTTTTACAAAGATCGGGAGGAAGATTGGTCTTTGTATTTTTAAGCACTAAGTTCTATCAAAACATAAAATATCAGAGAAATGAGTCCTTCCCTACATACTTGGACTTAATCACAAGCCAGGAAGAAAGATTCTGCATGTGCCTGCACGCTGGATGTACATGAATTGTACAGATGTCTGCTCTTCTACAGCGTTCAGAATGATTGTACTGCTTTTCAAGCCTAAAAAATAGGGGCTTTTCCTCAGTTAATTCTTCAAGGCGTTATATTATGTTTACTCTTTAAAAGTATTTTTATTGAGCTGTTTCTGTAATAAACTTCCTGGCTGTGTTTTCATCTTTATTGTGTTTTTTCAGTTACACAATCTCAAAAAGAAAACAACTTGAATAGCAGGTTTTGATATTCTTCTAATTGACATCATGGCCACATTTTCATCACTTGATTAAGAGATAATTGCATCAAATGTTATCAAAAACATTTTAGGGAATTAAGAATTAAAAACAAGTGAGAAGATCTTTCACATCCTTTTTTGTACACCTTCTGTCTTTGTGTGACCATGCGCAAAGTCAGATAATCTTAGTGGTGAGGTTGCTCTGCAAGTTAGGGGATCATAAGGGAGCTAGAATTCTTTTGGGAGCTAGATCATCAGCATGAACTGTTGCTTTGCCTCATCTTGTTTTCTGAAGCTGAAATGCTCCTGTTTCCCAATGTTTCGGTGAGGATCCAGTTAATATTTGTGAAATATCCTGGGACTGAAATATGTTCTGTAAAGCACACAATGTTCAGATCAGACATTTAAAAAAAAACAAACAAAAGCAGCTCAGAGTTCTGTCACCCTAAGAAAAATTTCAAACTCATGGGCTAGTCCTGCCAAGTTGTTACAATATTTGAAAATCTCTATCTGAAGCTAGGCATTAACACTTTTTCTATAGTATTTCGTAGTATTAGAAATGTAATAGCTTTGAATTCAGATGCCAGTGGAAGTTTTACTTGGCTTTATTCATTGTTGCAAAAAGTTATGAAAACTGCTGCCTTTTTTCTTTAGTACAAAGTTTAGTTCTTCATTTCCTAGCTTAAGCTTTGGGTAATTTAAGAAACAAAATGATCAAGCATAGTTCATAGCTGTATTTTGTGATGTTGCTATTAGCAATGCACATGGAAAAATAAGGGAGTTTGATTATACTGTAGCTACAATTCTGTGATGAAGGCGTAATTTTAGAATTACTTCAGAGTTTGTATGCTTTGACAAAATGAATGATTAACCTGGTAGGATCCGGTGTTTAGAATATTGCAGCTCTGCTGTGTTCGAGTACAGCCGTTCACAGTTCAAGCCTCGGATTAGTTTCCTAGCTAGAGGTCCAAGCACGTCCAAGTGAAGGT